>NC_135499.1:218796649-219096649 GCF_052857255.1 Amblyomma americanum | reverse complement strand
AACTGTCTGCAGTCGTGTAACAGTTGCAGCCGTACGGCTGCGCTTGGGTGGCTACTAATTAGTAATTATTGCAAATCTACTCTACCTTGGGCGATCCCCCCAAAACTGGACCAACACTGTTCCCAACTTGAGTTGTTGATAAATTCGCTCTCGCCCTACCATGACAGCCGTTCCGCTTAGCTCAGTTGATAGAGCGACTGATCCAGTGAAGCGGTGGTCACAGGTTCGAACCCAGGACCAGGCCGAATTTTTCTTTTACTAGGAAGTTTCTGTGGAAGCTGTACAGCTTTCCTTTTTGGCCGTACGGCTGTCCTAATTGTGTCATTGCTGATGAAGGATGGATGCTAACTCCCTTATTACAAATCTGCTGTACCTTGGGGGATTCCCCCCCCCCCCCCCCCCCCAAACAATGGGCGGAAACAGTGTGGTTTTACTGTGCGGTATTTTCCGGCGAAGTGCATAAGTATTTCCGACTAAACACTTGTTTCTTGTATAGCCCAGTTACAAGAACGGTCAGAATCGACGGTGGTGCGTGCTTAAATAAGCGAAAGAACTTGCTTAACTTTTAACAGATGGTTAGGAGAATGGGAATTTGCATGTTTCAGAGAGACGTTGTGGCCGGGAAGCATGGTGGAATATGGCAGCCTTTTGCAGTTTTGCAGTTGCCATTGCGCGACGATTGGCACATCGTACGCATGTCTTTAGAGGACTGCGACACCCTCGTGCGCACGCATAGTGTACTGGCTCGGCTCTTCATTGCGTGCAGGCCCGTGTAAGCAATGCGAGTGCGGGTGAAGCAAGTCACACATTGCAAGCAGGATCGCCAAGCGCTTAGCGACGTGTGCATGCTGAGTCTGGGGGACCCTCCGTCGGGGTATGCTCGGCTTCCACCTGCATCTGCAGTTGCCTTTTTTTGTGCCGATACGCATGCTGTCTCGGTAAAAGGAAAGAGACAGAGATGGACGAAAGTGGACTCGGGGCACCAAGAAGCATTGACAACACGGAGCAGGAGGAAGAGCTGTCGTTCAGCCGGCGCCGAGCCGGGTGTCCAGCCGCGGTAGGCAACCCTTTGGTTATAGATAGTTGACGCGCTGCAGGCTGTCATGTGTCACAGCGGGTAGCTTTTCGCGCTCCTGTATTTTTTAGGTCGCGTAGCTGCAGTTAAGATTGGTTGGCACACGTGCCGCTGATGCCGCGGCGCTCGCGTGTCCGCGTGCCCGGTCGTCGGCACCCGCACGGCGGCAGTCTGTCCGAGGGGGGCGAGTGAACCGCAGGGCTGAGGCAGCTGGAAGCAAGCGCACCGCTAGCTGTTGCCCCACTGCCTCGAGGGTCGCGTGCCGCCCCGGGCGAAGAGAGAGGAAAGTGGATGCCCTTCGTCTGTTGCTCAATTAAGTTCCATTTGAGGGGGCTCCGAACTGGGGCGTGGCCAGAACGTCGGGGGGCGTGGAAATTTCAGTGGACCCTTGCAGGCTTTTGGAATCTTTAAGGGTAGCCCCCAGAGAGGGAATGGGAAGGGGAGGGGTGTGGTGTAACCTGAGGACACGAAATAAAATGACTCCGGTACTTGTGATACCACACGGTAAAAGGAAAAAAAAAATGGCGTGAGGTGAGGTAAATCGTCTTCTTAAATCTTCGCCTACGCCTTGATGCTGCCGTGAATCAGAACAACAGTCCTCAGGTGTAAAATTTGCGCTCGTTATATGCAAGACACCGCTGTGCTGAGCAGCGGGTCGGTGTGAAGCCTCAGCGAAAACTCGCATTCACTGTCATCCCGCCATGCAACATGTCGTGTGCGCTCACTGTGAGCGTTGGTCACTGACTATGAGCCCATGATCCCGTTCACGGATGTCTTGGCCTTCGTCGCTTATTTCTTTCGCTTGGAACTGGGTAGCACTCGAGCGCCACTTGCAACCAGAACTGCGGAAAACTTCACCGGACCTCTGACATATGCAACTGGCGAGGCTGCGCTACTTTTCTTGCTATTATCACTGATATCTATACAAGGCTGCTCAACTCCTTTGGCCGGGCCGCGTTTGATGGGTCACTGCCGGACAACTAAGGAAAGCCTGTGGGAGCTCTAAAGAAAAAGGGGGGGGGGGGGACGGTGCGCTGATTGTGAACACTAAAGGCATGCTTGCCTTGATCTCTGCTAGGTGCAGCTGCCTTTGCCTGCTATCGCGATCTCAATGTGGTCATAAAAAAAAACGTCAGCAGGCTTCACTCTTCGTCCGTGGTATGTTAATTGACCGAAAGTAGTCGTGCGGATTCCTTCGCGCGTTTCGTAATGAGTGACAACAGAAAATATTGTTGGCATAAAGAGAACTGACGCTGTTAGACATACGGAAGGCGCATGGTCGACAGGCGTATAATTTTGTGCGGTTAAAAAGAATGAGCAAGGGAAACAAGGCCCGTAGCATCAGGCGTCGGCTAGAGTCCCTCGCAGCGGTGCAGCTATAAAGCCGTGGCAGAACGGTGCTCGCCCCCTCCCCCTCTCCGCCGCTCAACGGCAGAAAAGAAGGGCCTCCTCCGTCGCTCCGCCTCCTCGCACTCCGCTCGCCAGCCGTCGCCGCGCCGGAGCCGGAGACCACCTGTTGGGCCGAGGTTGCGGCGGCGCTGGAACGGTCTGCCGCCGTTAGGGCAGCGGCGCCGCCCCGAACCGGGCCTGCGGGTCACCGGGCCGCCCGGACAACCTGCGCGCTGAGGCGGCGGTTGCCCCTATCGGGACTCTGCCCTGTCACCGACGCTTCCCCGACGCGTGCCTGAGCTGCGGCCGGGAATAGTCACGAATCACGAGCTGGGAGGGAACATCATTATATAGTGTCTAATGTCCAGTCAGGTTGTGTTCGCCTCTTCACTCGTTTACGGTTGCTTAACTTTGTTTCCTTTTTTTTTTGCTGCCATTGTTGTTGTAGTCAAGTCGTTTAGATCAATTTTTAAGTTAAGCTCCGCTAAGTTTAATCTGAGTGCGCTTGAAGTCGGCGCGACTCGGCCCTAAAAACACTGGACCCACTGCGATGTCACTGCGTTCACATTCAAGCTTGTGCGAAGCTGCGAAGTGTCGAATTAAAGAGCGGCTTGCAATCAGTGTAACTTCATCACCATCATTGTCGTCATCATCAATGTCATCATCAGCAGCCCAATCATCAACATCAGCATGCTACGCCCATTACAAGGCAAAGGCCTCTCCCATGTCTATCCAGTTAACGCTGTCCTCAGTAAAAAAGAGGTAATTATACCATCTTCAACAACGCGCGCCCCAAGCACGTTGGTGGAATTGTACCGCGTCCAGTATCAATATATATTGACAAAATTCCTTCAATTAACTATATGCTGATTATCGACGGGCCACTCGCATACACGCGACGGCATATAAGCACATATGGTTACCAGCCTGAAATGCATGCGATAGAATATCGCCCGCAGGGCCATCTGTGCAGGCGTATCGCATTGCATACTCGCTGCGCCTCTCTTTTGTGTACCTACTAATAAACGAACTCTTTCTTTCACCTAATAGTGAAACAGATGCCGTGAATTACGATTA
Organism: Amblyomma americanum; assembly: GCF_052857255.1. NCBI lineage: Eukaryota > Metazoa > Arthropoda > Arachnida > Ixodida > Ixodidae > Amblyomma > Amblyomma americanum. The sequence goes on along the minus strand of NC_135499.1, from coordinate 219,093,108 downwards.
CATAGGCAGTAAAATGCTATAAGGCAATGTGACCTAAGACAACGCAAATGCTGTAGAATCGCAGGGCTGATTAATCAACTTTTCGCATACATTTTTCGAACACATTTGAGCTAGAATTAAACTCCTAATCAAACGCCTTAAGATCGCCTTGCAATATGTTTTATATCCGTATAGTGTGCCGGTGCATTGCCGGAACTATACGACCACTTCGAGATATTTCAAGCTGTCTCACAAGAAGCTTCTGGGGAACATCTCATAAACGTCATGTTATGGCATCCATGCAGGCTGGCTTCCTCATTCTGCCAAGATATATCAGACATCTAGAAGACGAAAGTGTGTTCAGCGGGATAAATCCTCTGCTGCGAGTCCGAAAACACCTCCGGTTTCGGCGAAAAATCCTGCGCTTGAAGCCGCAATTACAATGTTGTTTACGTCAGGGGCGTTCGCGCAATCACAAACAAGCAACCACAGGCGCAGAGGCGATAACAGCTTCTGTCATCGGCGACCCTGAATATACGACGTGTTTTGGAGGAAGTCGTTTCCTTTCTACAGGAGCACGAGTGAAGCTGCAGCTTTTCTTCGGCATGTGTCCATGCTTTACTGCAAGAGGTGGAAGTGTTCAACGCCTTTGCCAAAAGCAAATGCTTCGCTTTTCGAGACCGTTGCCACGCGATTCCCTCTGTTCTCAAGTGACTTTATTTCTTGCTTCATGCCGCTATCGATCGAGGCGTCTGTTTAAAAGGGATTACATGAGAGCACGTACTCCTCATATATGTGGAAACAGTGACGGTACACATCTTTGGACCTGTGAAGGGCGGGGTGTCTCTTGGGGGAGGCGGTCCTATCTGCGCAATGCATTTGCGGGTCTTTCAGCGCCGGTAAAATGATGTTTCGGATGGTTTTTACACTGAAAATTTATCGATTGGTGGGTTTCTATAAATCCACCACTGTGAAGGTCCTATGAAGAAACAATTCTTGCCTCTAGGAGTTTCAGGGAATTGATATCCGACATTCTAATGCATGCTGCGGCGTTGACGTAGGCAACCTCCTAGCTGAGCAATGCATGTATAGTATCTCGAATTGTCGGCAACGGAAGCAGGTCATCTGGAAGAATACGGAGCCGGAACTCGAATTGTGCGCATTTTAACCACGTTTTTTTTTTTTTTTGCATTTCTGAAACAGAACTCAAGTTTGATTTCTCGGGTAGCGTGTGCACGGTTTCGACTCTTATATAGCAAATCTGTGCCTGAATTTTTTTTTTAGGGTGGGGGGGGGGGGGGGGGAGGCAAGAGGTGCATGTGGTTCCTACTGGCTCACTATATGGGACGGGTCTTTACCACCGACATGTAATGTAAATATTTACATTGAAGTGACTTCACTATGACGTCGTTCAGCTCGATGACGTGCTTTTGGAACGCGGTCCATACAATCTACAACCGTATGACGGATGAGTGCGGCTCGTAGCGTCACAATTCGTATACACAGCGATCGAGAAACGGCAGCACGTTTACTACGCGCGCGTCACGTTTGCGTCATGTAGGCCTTTGACCCGACTCAAGTGCGTTTGCCGAGCCCTTCCTCTATTCCCGCTTCGTGCCTGCATCCATGCACAAGTGGGCACCACAATAAACACGGCGGATTTTACGCCCCAAACTTCGCACGCCGCTCAGCGCGTCACGTTGCACGTCAGCCGCGCTGCGAACAACGCGCAGCACCTGGAAGCAGCACGCGCGTTTGCAGTGAACACGGGGCTGCCTGCTCCGCGTGCCCCGTTCGGTGACGTCAGATGACGTCAGAGCACGTCAGGATCGTCACGTTTCGCGAGAAGCGCAGCCGTTTTTCAGTCCTCTTTACGGCCGACCCGAGGGCTGAAAAAAGGGAAGGCCGCGAGCGATGCCTGGCTGCTCGAGTTTTCGATCGGTTAGCGTCGTCGTCGGATCCGCATGTCGGCTTCCTCATCCGGCCATGCAGTATGTGGTGAGTGCGTCAGCGACACAGGCCCTGGTGGTGGTGGTTGGGTTTGGCGCCGGGGTAGGCGCCGATAAAAACTGGGGCGAAAGGCAGCGTGCATAGTGCGGCGAAGCAGTCGCCGAATGCTGGTTCGCGGTGTTCACTGGGATGGTTCCTGCTCGTCCGCTGTGTTTCGTGTCCCACTCGTGCCTGTGCCAGTCGCTTTCTTTCCATGGGGGCGAAAAAGAGAACCCAGTTTAATCATACGCCCTCGCGCGGCGCGAATCGCGATCCCCCCTCCCTTCTCAACGCCGTTTCGTGCGGAGTTGCTCTGAGCGTATTGTGTCGCAGATGCGTATTTAGAGCCGGATGTCACTGGATTCAGTTGAATCGTACTGGATTCTCACATAAGTTACATCATTTGGCTGTTTAATGCTAAGCACTCCGAAGCTGCAGCACCGAAGTGGTGCCCGGTTCTAGTTTCTGTCAGGAGAGGCTGCGTGTGAACCTCGAAGCAACACACAAATCCATTTGCTCTGGTTTGGAAGGCAGCTGCGCCATTTCCTGTTTACCTCAGCTGAAGGCGTTTTTTTCAGCTTAACTGCTTCCTCCTAGCCAGATGAAAGGTGAAATCGCATTCAGGGAAGAAGCAACAAACCAAAACCCCACTACATAAGTTAAAGGTGCTGAAGCCACAACATGGAAAAAACAAAAACAAAACTGGGGTATTCGGATTTGTTATTCGGCTGTGAAAAAGCACCGAAACGACGTTTGTGACAGTACTTTGAGCACCGCTGCTGCACCAAAGCAGATCGGGAGCCCTCTGCAAATGTTGTGAGGCGTTACGCAGTATACTGTCTATAGGACCAACACAGCGGCGACCGCTACTTGCCGGCTATGGTGATGTCATTGCGCGTTTCAAGCAGCGGAAATGGGGCACTGGTCGTTCCTTGCGACAGTTGGGGTTTCACCTATCGCCACGTGCTATACAGAAAACGCGGAACGCACCGGGTGCCGCTCAGCCCGACACCTCGTCTTACTTGGAGCTGGAGCGAACACAAGCCGAGACCACTCGACACGCGCCTGCCGTCGCAAGGGCACGCGTTTCTTCAGGGCCCTTGACGTGGTGGTGGCCTCCTTCTTATCCGCGCTGTAGAACTGACCGTCGGTAGCTGGCTGCACACTCTGCTGAGGCCAATGCCCCTGGGAGTGGCAGAGCTCGCAAAGAAATGAATAATTTTGTCTTAGCTTAACGCCCCCACTGCAGCCGCTCCTCACGCACGCTGTAGTTGGCTCTCTAGTTTTCTGCGAGGAATTCCGGGAGGAGGCGCCTGCGGTGTGTTCCAGACCCGCGCGCTTGTTGCCTGAGTGTTCTGGCCGGTGACCAGTTAGACGAAGGAAACGGCGCGACGCTTTTCTGAGGCCACCGGCAGCATGCGGCGCGGCTGTGTGAGCAATGTGCTTGACAGCCGCATGTGGCATGCAGTCAGTCACCCGTGATCCGAAAGCACGCATCGGCAGCCTCTGCATGCGCGTCGCAGCCAGTCGCAGCCGAGGTACTGGTCAGAGAGAAAGAGATAGGGAACTGACCCCCTAAAAATAATAGCACGACGAGAACTAGAGTGAAAGGAAAAATGAAAGAATGGTCGCGGTGGTCTATATTGCTCAGCGGGTCGAGTGTTCCTTATGGAGATGAACTCACTGGTGTGCACTATCTTGTGGTAGCGGTTTTCTCAAGAGGGGGAAAAAATCCACCCCCTGTAGAATACTTCAGCGCTACTGCGGCATAGTTCGTGAAAGCTGCCATTTACTGTGTTAGGCTTTTTTAAAATTTCATTTCGTCCAAGAATAGCGTTTTAAATGGACACTAAAGGAACTTTCATTATAGATGTGGACTGTTAAATTGCAAGACACGATATTAGATCTTTCGCCAAGCTGCTCAAAAAGATCGCCTCAAAATTCCGCTTCGTCTTCTGCTAGTCGTTCCAGCCTGGACCGCCCTTCTGTCTTTTAATCGCGCAAAGCCACACTCGGCGTTCGTAAAAGCTGCCACTGCAAAGCATCAGACATTTAACGGCTCTCTATAGACCCGCCTATTTTGTGTTAGGAGGACGTTTTGCCCGAAGGAGCTCCGAAAACAAAGCGTTCCTGGCCGTTCTATCTCCAAGATACGGGTTTCGCTGCTCCAAGAGTTGCCCCAATCTACAATTCTTCAGTAGCACCGTGTATTCCGTTTTGATCGTATTGGCTTAAACATGCTGGCTTAACCAACGGCTGTGCTGTAAGCTAAGCCAACATGACCAGGCAGAGCCACAGTGAATGCCCCCCTGTAATTCGATTTTAACGGTACTGTATGACACCACGGATGACGTCCGGAGCCGCGTTAAAGCATATGCACTGTCATATTGGAGACAGTTTTGTCGTCAGGGAAGTGCTTTAAACCTGCGCAAGCGCAGTGAACGTGGTCGCGAACTTCAGCTTCTGGAAGCGGATATCTACGTGAGCGAAATGGACGGTCCTTGTGTTGCATGCTTCTACCCCTGTTGGAGATGGGGCTTCAATCCCACTGCAGGCCACCAGTGTTGGGGATTGCGCTTCAACGCTGCCACCAGAGTTGGAGACGGAGGGGCCCTTGAGTAGGCTGACTCGTTCAGCACCGCAGGTCCCGGCTCCGAAGGACGTTGTCGGACTCCGTGAAGGAGGAAAATGTACAGTAGGTTTACTTACATTTTTACAAGCGTGAGATCAAATTTGAGGATCCCTTCGAATGCACTCGCGGTCGAGTTTTATAGCGTTCATCTTCCCTAGATTCCCCAGGTTGAGGACGCCCTCACCGGGGTGGGAGTGGCCTGAAACTTTCACTTGTTCGCCCAAACTCACACCACCGCAAATATGGACACGCCCCCGTCACATGTCGAGCCTGGGAGAGAGGGGTATGCCGTCGGAGTAATGTCCTCTGGCCAGCTGAAGGTTCCCACGCGCTGCTGACACCTGATCTTCATCAGATGACGGCGACGCGGAAGGCCAGAACGCAAGGTCGGGAAGAGGGGCCGAAAATGGTCGTTTGTCTTTAGAGATGCTTGCGAAGGTTGGGGACGATGACCGTGGTTCTCACAACGCCGTAGAGCCACCGGAAATTAGGCCCCTTTGTTCCCCGACATAGTCACGGCGATTTGGGAAGATAACGACCGCTTGCTCGCTGTAGCGCTGTTGAAAGGGTCGGTTGCGCTCAAACTTCATGCCTCCGATCTTTCGAGTCTCACACTCCGACCGGGCAAAGCTCGGTAATAGGAACCAGTTGACCCCTGGGTCCATTCTGCGTGGTCTTTGACGGTAGGCCCGGGAGCGATCACCGTCGAGTTGCTCGGAGGCACCCAGTAGAAACAGAAGCGTTGGCTTCCAACAGGCGAGACTTGCTGTCGCCTTTGCTAAACCAGACTGGCGGCCGCCGTTCGTAACACCCCGCAATGCTTAGTCACTCGTGCGCTTATAGTGCGATGTTTCCCTTTTGCCTTGCTCTGTCGCTGCTACAGACGGCAACAAATCTCGGCCAGTTGTGGCGCGTCATCTTTATAGTGACGTAACAAGAGCTATGACGACGCAAAAGAAGCCACGAGAACTAAGGGAAGAGTGGGGTAAAGTTGAAAAAGGGAAGAACAGGGAAAGGTTCAGAGGGTCCTCTAGGGACCCTCAGTTGCGCAGGGGCCTCAGGAACGCTCTGCAGGCACGACCCAAAAGTTCGCTCTGCCGTGTTTAAGGCGCGCTTACTGAGAAGCCCGCTTCTGCGCGTCCGGAGTGAATGCATCACGTTGTCGGTGGCGCAATATAGTCGTCAGTCTGACTTTGCACAAGTATGCTTCACTTATGGTATTTGTATCAATCTGCGCCAGGGCTGGTTGGTGACAAATCGCAATACATGGTAGGTTTTTACAACGCAACTACTGACGTTAGGCGAAGAAAGAAAAATTACAGAGGGTACTTACGACTTACGTGCTTTGAAGACAAAAAACATTAACTTTTAAATTTATATTTTTTCCTTCCTTTATACTGACACACCCACTCATTAACGCACAGTCTTAAGGCAACGCATACACTAGGTGGACCTTTATTCGCCAAGAAGCAACGCGGTATTGTGTCCTGTGGGTTGCGTGTTCGCCTCGCAATCGAAGGCCCTTGGTCCAATTCCCCGCACCTTCGACAGAATTTTTTTTGTTTGCTGATGACGTCATTGGGAGTTTTGTGGACCACTTTTCCTTGGATGCCGCCGCCGCCGGATTTCGTTGCTAATGGGCCATATACAACCTTTGTCCGTGAAGTTTCGAGACTGGTTAATTTTCTTTAGAAATGATTCCCCAAAAACAAATGTTGGTGCGTATGTGTAGCGCCATCTTTTCGGGATAACCTGAGCTATTTATGTTAATTACTGTGGGCTAGATGGCACTACATGTAGAAAAATACGTTGTCACTACTCGTCTGTACATTCTACTGTGAGTGAATGTGGAGAAGTGCTATGAGGAGGGATCCGTGAATGTAAGGTAGAAAATGACAAATTCTGCTTATGTGCGCATTAACCCATTATCGCTGTCGTGTCATACCCTTAAGGCGGAGCTTAAGTGTCCTCTCCATTTTGTTGTTGTCATTTTTGGTCTGGAGCCAAAAGCCACTCTGCATTTACCGAGATTACCATTCCATTCAAACGCTGCAGAAGCAGCCCATTTTTTGGTGCAGAAGTTTTCTTAAAAACTGCATGCAATCAAGCGCGTCGAACAATTTTATTTTACACTGTTTTTAACTCATCCAGCGAGCGCCAACTGTAGCAGCTATTAACATAGCGCATCACTGAAAAGTAAATACATTTCTCCTGAGGAGCTTATCCTTCATTTTATATCATAAGCGGGAGGGCCACAGCGCTCGCGCAAACATCGTGAAAAATCGCCTTTCGCTGCGCAAGAGCGGGACCTAGAGCCTTAAATCCGCCGCTAGTTTAGTGTCCGGACAAATGTCGCCGATCGAGAAGGTAAGTTGAGATGCCGACCGTAAGTGCGTTGTTTCTGTACCGTTTGCTTTCCCTTACGGCACATAACCTAACTGTCAAAGCGGCAAAGAACTGCAGCGAATGCCCCAGAAGTGAATAGTATATTTCTTCAAAACAGAATCGTGTGCAAAAAATGTGTTACTAAAAACCGTGTCGAATACGAATTGAATGATAAAACCTAATCGGATATGAATAGAATAGATTTATTTTTTACGAATATTCGCTACTTGTGGGATTATCGTAGAAAACGAATATGATCGTTACTGCATTGAAATCCTGCGAGTTCAGTTGGGCGCCAGTGGCGCGCCTTGATGCAGCATGAATTAACCGCTGTCGTCCGCGTGTATCGAACAGAAGCAACCACGGACACAGTCGCCGCGGGAGTTATGCGGGCGGTTGCTTCAAGGACGCGTACTTTTAGGCGAATTGGTTAAATATCTCCCAGGAAAATGCGAAATCAGAAACTTCATCGCAAACAAAACACGCACGTTGGCGCAGACGTGTTTGTCTTGTGTGTTTCTTCCCTATGTGCGGTTTCTTTTTTTTGACGCCTCATCGGAAAAAAAAAATGAAAGAGGCGTTCAGGCAGCGAGCCTTGGGACTTTGCAAGGCAGCTGATCGTGTGACGCGAACGCGGCGAACAGTACAAACACCGGATTTTTTTCTTTATTGCCGGATATCATGGCATTCAATACACAGATAAAACACACTAACTACGGTTGGCGGATTGAAATTAAAATTTCTTCAGACACACCAGTTCATAAAATACGTCAATCCGCTCGGGGTGGGGAGGTTCAGGTAACGCCTGACAGACTTATCTCATGTATACCATATTCTGAATTTTCGCGTACAGACTGAACATTGGCATCAGCATGGCGGACTGCCGTTCTGGTTTGCGACAGATTGTGGAAGCCGAGTAGCATAAACATATCAAAGGGAATGCCTTCGTCACTCTTGACTGGGAGAAACCGGATCCCGTATGGCGTTATTTGTAGCTGTTTCTTGAGAGTTCGTTGCAGAATGTCCCAGTGCAAGATAGGGTCCCAACAGTCAATAAATACGTGTTCAATCATTTCTGGTTTTTTTTTGCACAATAAGCAGTTAGCTGTACAAGGTACATTAGAAACACCGGAGCCTCGCAGAAGAACGCAGCTAAAGTGCCAATAAAATGAAGCTGAGCATCGCCCTCGCGGGTCGAAAAAGAGGCGCTTCGAGCAGTGCAGCGCGGTTCAGCCGGGCGTGAACCGTTAAAACCGCGGCGCGTCGCGCGCGCATAGGATGCGCTCCATATATGGTGCATCGAGGCACCCTATAATGCGCTCTGCATCGCCGCGCCACCTATGCGGTGAGCCAATTGATAGCGCGTCGGTGGTGCCGGGCGGGCGAGTCTTCCACGTGCGTGGCTCGTGGCCCGCCCGAAATAAGAGCAGCCTTTCATTGTTCTCGCAGGTGTTCGCCCAGTCATCACAATGCGCGCTCAAGGGAAGAAGTACAGCTGGGCGCAGGACGGGGAGGGAACATCGGAGAGGGGATGAAGTATGGGAAGCTGGGGGACTTATCAAAGGAAACCAGAAGTGTGTTCACTCTGCTGAGAAGCACTGCGCGAATGGAAATAGAGAACGAACAGGGGAAACCACGTGCCAGCAAAACCGTGCAGCCAATCCTGGGGCACTTGGGAGAGTTTATCGGCCCTTCCTTGGTCCCAATCCTGTCAGGTCGCTGGCACGGCTTGTCTCGCTGGAGGGAAGAAGCCGACAGAAATGAAGCAGGGGTGCCTTAAATTGCTGGAGAAAAGACGGAGCGGAGAAAGTCCACAGGAGGACGAGGCGTATAGTATATGAGGTCGTATCTCGACACCTTCTATGCTGCAGAAGGAGGCGCAAACATGTGGCACAGCGTCCCTCGCTATCACTCCTTCATTTCGGAGGCGGACGATTAGTCTGGGATTTTATTTCTTTTTTGCTCCTTTGCCATCGAAATTGAAAGGTGCTGTGGAAAGAGGGCCATTTAAATGGAAGTTCGTAATGGACGAGTGCAGCAAACCGGGAGCCCTATCTAGAAACCCCGGTTCCGGGATTTGCGCACGCTCAGGTTTGGGCTACTGCGCGAGTCTGAGCGCAGAAGGGTCGGGAGACGACTCTGGTGCTCAGCCCGGATTCAACTTGCTGTCATCGAAGTGGCTGAAGACGCCGCCCGGACCCAAGAGATCCGAGCCGTCGTCTAAAGGGGATGGGTCACCCCATCCTTCTCTGTTGGATAATAAAGTTATTACAATCAATCAAGGGTTGCGTGAGGAAGGTACATGCGTGATTGGCTTCGGTGGCCATTTCATCTGCCGTAGTTGAGCGCACTGCGCAGGTACCGGCGCATACTCGGATTCGGTTTAGGAGTGAAGTGCTTCGTGAAGCCGCGCTGGCCTGTCGTATATATATATATACACCTTATGTGATAAATTGACACATGCACTTCAACGTGAGCTACGCCCGGGTGAAGGCACGCTTCCGCCGCGGTTTGCGGATGCTGCGCACCCTTATGTCTGCGTTTTGCTCCCACTGGTGCTGACAGTAGCAGCTCCAGTCGAAGCCAGAACGTAAGAATGCCTGTTAGACACGGACTTATTTCTGCGATTTTAAGGCTGCGATTGCTCCTCAATTACGAGGTTCGTGGGCCTTAACATATTTTCCACCCCCCTCCCCCCGCCCACCCTTTTACTTTTAATTTCGTCATTAGTTTAGAAAAGAAAGAAAAGGAATTGAATGTACGTCACAGATTAGCCCGCGGAGAACCAAGAGTATGTTACTAGAAGGTATGATCTGCCTCTCACTGGTTGGCACTGTAGGTGCAGCTGTCGCCAGCCTCATCCCAAGAGCAATGGGAAAAGCACGCACTGCATCCCCTAGTGAAGTGTTCCTCCTTGGCCGAGCGTCGTCTTGCGCAGCAGACAATCGGCGTTGGTTAATGTTGAGCTTGCATTAGTGGCTCAGCGAAGGGAAAAGTGGAGCACAAGAGAGCTGCTGTACGTTGTAATTTCATCTTGCACGCACCCTCGAAAGCGCAAGCATGCATCGTAAGTGCCGATTCTAGTGCCAACAAATTGTCACACAGAATGCAGTTTTCGGCTGCCCGCAGCGCCGTGTGCCATATGTTTGCTACTTCTCTGCTCTTTCGAATCGGCGAAAAGCGAGGCCAGCAGGAGGCACCGAGAGGATGTCGCTAGAGCCGAATAGAGAGAGTGGGCAAGCGGCGTATCCGCGACCTTTGGCGAAGCAGGAGAAAATGCGGAGGAGCAGTTCCAAGGCAGCCGAGGTCGCCGCCTTCTCCGGGGTTGGTGCTCCGACTCCGGGGTTGAGCGATGGGGTCGAGGGGGAGTCTCGCCGCCGGCGAGGGCACAACGGAGGGGACGGATTTAAAGAAAGCCCAAGAGGGGCTGCGCTCTCCTTCGGGCGCCTCACCCCCACTTCCCCGACTCCTGTAGACATTAGCGAAGGTTCCCACCTGGCGCGGATCGCGCAAGGAGCAGGGGCAAGCTGCCAGGCGGCCGCAGACCCGCGCGCCGATAGGGACACCGCACCCCCTCCTCCTCAGCCACGAATCTCCCATGCGCTGCTGGCGAAACATGGGTTGGTGTCGAGAGACAGCGGGTGCTGCGCCTCCTCTCCACCTCATCGCGATCATCATCGGGCCTCCTACGCCGACTGGGCAAGCGCAGGCAAGGCCTGCCGCGCGGCGGGGCAGATGGGTGGAAAGGGTGATGGTTGCCAACCTCCCTCCCCTTTTATCTCCCTCTCCGGGAACCGGTGCGCCGCGAGTCGCGTGACCGGCTCGCGACTGTCGCGTGACCAGCCGCGCTTCTGCTGCTGCTGCGAGCCGGCACGCTGGTAGCCAAGGTGCGCGCGTGGCCGCGCGTGCTACGTTGATTGCTGCGAAGGCCGCCATTTGAGCGATTACGTATGCACGTCCCTGCACCGGTTGACGGGCCCGGCCGCCAAGTGGCTGCGTCCTGCGTGCACGAGGGCCCGTTAAGCAAAAAGGCGGCACGGCCTCTTGACGAAAGCGAATGCACGTCCATGCTAAAGCTATTAGGGCTCGTGCAAATGGTCGGCGCGACGCAGGTTTCGTGCAGGTAGCACTCATTTCATCTAAAGTCACTCGGAAGCACTGACAACTGCGTAAAGGAAATCACCGACGGAGCGGTTTGAAGTTTCGGCGAGATTGATGCCGCAGGAAAGAACTATAGCTTCGACGTTCATGCTTTTCGGAGACGTTCGTTCCGATTGTCACCTTTGTCCGTTTATCGCCTTGTTCCATGACCTGTGCATGCTGCAAGCTACGTTTTGCAATGAGTCACATTTCGAGTAGCACGACTGATTTACGACAATTCGGCACTTGACGTTTCGCCGTTCGTAAATTGTCCCTTCCCTGCCACGCGGTGCAAGAGTCACCGAATGGCACCTTTACGCGCACACGTGTGGTAGTGACTACTGCAGTTGCCGACACTGAATGCGAAGAGGCATATATAAAACGCGCATAAAAAAGTGTAATCGAAAGGGAGCGCGGCGTTCGCTTCGAGGTTCTTGCGCGAATGAGGTTTCGTTCGAGCACCGTCGGTTAAAAGCGGGTCATTGGCACGGCACGTGGCGCGCGCCGCACAGATGTTCGACGCAACCGCAGTGCGTTTCACTGTCAGCGGGTCCATGACTTCGCCGCGCGAAACAATTAAATGGCAGGCCGCCAGAGCACCTGGAAACGGGACGTTGGCCGCGCACTCTGACCTCGGCACCGCTGGACGCGCAGGTGGAGTTTAGAGCGATGCGCCTCCGCTCCCTCTGTCGATCGAGACGCGGATTCGCTCACGTTGGCATGCGACAAGCGATAAAGGAATATCGTCCAGCAGTGCCTGTGTGCTTACTTATTCTCTGCCTCCTCCAAAAACACCTGTGCACTGCGGCCGGGCTGCCTCCTGTTTATTGCTTGTAAGAAAGCTGGCATGTTCAAGATTATAGTGAAGCGTAAGTTATGGACTTCGCTTTACATGTCGGGCATTTTGTCAGCCGGTGGCAACAGACATTCAGTTGCGACGGTCCCCATCGTGATGGAAGAATCCTTGGCACAAATGAAGTTTTAGGCTTTGCATTAGATACAAACACTGCGAGATAAAAAAAAACACAAATACGTAATAAGGATGGACGGAACGACAACCAAGCACGGAGCGTCGGAGCACCTAGCGGAATCAAGACCAGGAGCGGCGACAAGAAACGGGCGAACAAAAAGGAAAGGTCGCGCAACCTTTGAACCTTGCTGAATGTCGTCTGAGGTTTTTCGTCTTTCGCCCTTCGTAGCTTACCTACGGTTCGCCGGGAGATCTAGTGCCGGGAGTGCAGAAAAAAAAGAAAAGTAATAAAGGAGGAAAGTATGTAAGAGCTGTGCAAAATCGGCAGCAGCGCTACCGTGAAGTCCCTGCGCGACCCGGACGGAGAGCGGGCCCGCGCGCGATCTGAACACACACACGGACACCACCGGCTGCAGCAACAGCAGAAGGAAAGAAAGCCGGCGGCGGAGAGAGCCCAGGGCGCGCAGGAGAGCGCTGCTGGCCCACAACAGGCGGTGCTTCTCTTTCCGTCTACCCCCCTCCCACCGGCGGGGCCCCCACGGCGAATGTGCCCTCGAGTCGCTAAGGGGGGGATGCAGCGGGGGTCGCGCACACCGGCGCACCGCCAGGCGCGTGTCTCGCACACCCCGCGCCAGCTGCCGCCGCAACAGATGCGCTCACGGGGAACAGCACCCCCCCCCCGCGCCGCTGCTGCCAGCCTTCTCCTCCCGTTTGCGCGGGGCCCAGCCTCTACTCCCCTCCACCATCGAAAAGGGGGGGTCCGCGCGTCCACAGGCCGGCCCGGAGGGGGGCTTCAGCAGCCGCCAGACAGGATCGCCGCGGGCCCAGATCTTTCTAGCGACAGTGGCGGCGACCAGCCGCTCACATTCGCCCTGTTGATCGGTGCTGGTCACAGTCGTCCGCGGCTCGCTCGTTGCGCGGTTGTGCAAGCTCGGCGCGTTTCACTCGCTGCCGCCCGGGACTTGGTAGACTCGGCGTCGACTAAGCGCTGCCATGGTGGTTCTGTGCCTGGTCTACCCGCGGCCCGTGCGGCCGGACAGCAGGCCCCGGAGACTGCGCCACTGCCACTTCGTGGTGTCGGATGAGGACGGTGGCGACGGGAAGATCGTCGTCCGCACCAGGTCAGTCGTCTTCTCCGGTCACGCCGTGTCGGCTTCCCGTTTCGTAACGGTCCTTTCTCCTTTTCTGCAAACCGGCCTTTCGGAACGCAAGGGCCGCGCGCTTACTTTCGCCCCTTTCCCGCACCGCGACCAATGCGGAACTTCGTCCAGTAGCGCGCTACCGCCTCGACTCCAACGCCGCGTGCACCATGCCGTGAACAAACGCGGGGCGCTCCGGCGTTGCCAGTAGCCGTGCAACACCGTCGCTCCTGCCGGATGATCCCGTTATCTCCAGTGCTACGTAAAACGTGTTCATCTCGTGCAGTTTTAAGCGTTTAGCTTCCCGCAAACAGTCTCGAAGACCGTCGTTGTGTGTCAAGGTTGCAACGGCATGTGCATGCAGTGAAAATGTGCGATATGCGCGATTGCTTTTAAGGAGGCTCCGCGGCTTTCTTACACCTACAGTTTCTTCTTTTATCGTGCATGCTTGTGTCTGCATCTGTGCAAAATGTGTAGCGGGCAGCGGCAGTGCGACTGGCAGAACTGGCTCGATGTGTTGATGCAGCACCGAAAAGCGGAAGAAAGCGCTGCAGTGCACGCGATTCGTGGCCGTGTGCGTCACGTGAGGCATCTCGTGGTTGTGGCATGCGTGACTACCGGCGTGTACGTTGGTGCATGCTGCATGGACCGCCGTCCTTTCGCTGATAGGCTTAGCGGTATGCGTGTGCCCAGCGACGTGTATGTCTTGCCTCTAGCATGTCGTCCTGGTCTATTTTTAGGCGGAGTCCGAAATTTCCGCAACGCCTGAAGGTCTGGCGCAACGTGTGCCTGTCAGGGGCCAAAGACAAACGGCCAGTTTTTTCAACACACCCAGTCGCCCTGCTAAGCAATGCACCCGCCGCCGCTGAGTGGAATATATGCTCGCATGAAGCAATCGCTCGTTGCTATATGGCGGGGACCAAGGACAGAGCTGTCGTTGCATTCGGCGGGTCGCTTCCTCTATTGGACACCCGGTTGATTTGCAAAAATGCTTCGGTTCTTCCTGTGCTTTCTACGTAGTCCGAAGTAGCAGTCAGCTGGTTCCGCACACTGAAAAGCTTCTTGAATGCATTACGAAATGAGGGCGGGATCTGTACAGACGACAGCTAGTACCTTGCTGAATCTGTCCAGCATAGCTACCGCAATTCACGTTCCGAAGAAAAATATGCAGCTTGCCACTTCTGACTGGTAACGGTGATCGGATGCTGACCCGAAAAACGCGGGTTCGATCCCATCCCCAGCGCGGTAGCATGTCGATGGAGGCGAAATGACTGAGGCCCGTGTACTGTGCGATGACATTGCGCGTTAAAAAAACCCAGGTTGTCAAAATTATCCGGAGCCCTCCACTACGGCGTCCCTCATAGCCTGAGTCGCTTTGGGGTGTTAAAACCCCATAATACCAAACCAACTTCTGACTAGCTGTCTACAGTCTGTCATTGCACTCGCCGCTTTTATTTTTGATCTCCCGCTTTATGTGCTCATGCGTGCGCGTTTGCTTGCATATCCAAATGGGATTGGGATCGAATGCAGCCGGGAGTCGAACCCGCGACCGTTGATGTTCCTTGCTCGAGAGTCCGTTGCCAGTACTTCGGAACAGCGGCCAACCAGTGCCGCTAACTCTTGCGGCCTATCACCTTCTGTTCATTCGCTTTCTTTCGTACTTCGTGAATAATGTCAACGCGCTATTTTTGAATGATCAAAGGCGTGCGCCACGGGGTGACGGCGAAGGGAACTAGAAGCGATTGTTCCGAATACGTGGTAGTGATAGCTGCAGGGCAGAACCGAAATCGCTTCCTCAACAGCGCATATAGGAACCTCTCGTCGAGCAGTGCGACAATGTCGCCAACGCCGCTAATTCTGCAGATGGCACAATGAAGTGTCCACGGGACTCTCTTGACGTCGCGATGCGGCTTTTTTTTCGTGCCGACGCCCTCACATTCGCGCCTTGTTATTTCTGCCTTGTTGGATTGAATTGCTTCAAAGCTCACGCAGATACGCACGTAGTATATACCCGCACTGTCCTGCCTCAGGGGAGAAGACGCGATCTGGTTATAATAATAATAATAATAATAATAATAATAATAATAATAATAATAATAATAATAATAATAATAATAATAATAATAATAATAATAATAATTGGTTTTGGGGGAAAGGAAATGGCGCAGTATCTGTCTCATGTATCGTTGGACACCTGAACCGCGCCGTAAGGGAAGGGATAAAGGAGGGAGTGAAGGAAGAAAGAGGTGCCGTAGTGGAGGGCTCCGGAATAATTTCGACCACCTGGGATCTTTAACGTGCACTGACATTGCACAGCACACGGGCGCCTTAGCGTTTTTCCTCCATAAAAACGCAGCCTGGATCGCCCTTCTTGAATTGAGGGTTAAGCGGATGAAATGCACCGACGACGGCGTATAATGCGCGGCAGGTGTGTCCACAGACTCTGCTCGGGCAAGACCACGCCTGCAGCGCTCCGAAATATTTCCCCGAAGTATCTATAGGGCCACACCGAATCTAACTGACCGCGTGGCATGCGTTCAAGACGACTGGAGCGAGAACTTAGATCCGAGTGCTTTCTGCAGCGTGTGTCACTAAGTTCAAAGTGTGAAACCGTTAGTGGAGTGGGAATTATACAGCGCTGCAAAGTGCCGGGGCTTCCATGCATGGCTACTGTCACGATTGGCCAGCTCACGGGAGCCTGTCAGTCTCTTACTTCTTTTCTTTCCCTTTGGAGCTCAGCGACTCCTTAATTACGTTACCGTAGACTTCAGCGTGGCCGGAGTGAATCCGCCCCTGTATAGGGACAGCGGACGCCTGTTGCGTTTTTTCCCGTTCGCAGTGCGTCAACCAGAAACCGTTCGCGACAGCGGACGGCCGCCGGTGCGGACCCCGGGCGTGTCGCGCGCACGTGGCTCGAATAACACTCGCGCAGAAACGCGGGTGTTATTCGAGCCACATGCGCGAAGCCAAGTTTCTGTGAAAGCTTTCTTTTGTAGCCGAATGACTCCGCTTCGGTGGATTGTAATTGGTAATCGCTCCCTTTTATAACAAATCTACTCAACCCCTAAACTTCGGGTCACGTGGTGTTATTACGCACGCCGATGAAGTAGACGGCGGAATATGATTAACAAGCGGCGAGCAATTTGCTGGCGTCTTCGTGTCCTGCGACGACGCCACACCGGTCCCGGCCGCAGACTAAGCTTAGCCACCAATCGAAAGAAACAGTTTGGTTCGGAGACACTGTAGAGAAAAGCAATGTTTTTTCGGAAGCGGCAGACCATTGCGCCATATCTCCCACCATCCACCACGTTGTTTCGCACCCATTAACTAATCACTGGTGGTCAGGGGCGCAGGATTTATGGGTCACCCGTAGAAGAGGTGGTTGGGAGGACCCCATTTGAACGATGTGTTTTTTGGAATTTTTTTCCGCCAAAAAATGGGGTTCAGCATGGTTTTCTTATCAAAAGTTTCTCGATTTAGGGGGTGAGCTTGGAGCTCTCAGCAGTTTTTGCAGTAGTCGGGTACATTTCATGAACGAAGTGGCAATTGATGGCCCTCAAAGGAGGCCTTCCAGCCAACTGCGTCGACCAATTCGCATGACGTTGTCGTTAATCCTTGGACGTGTTAGCATGACGTCATAGCGGGTGGCAGATGAAAGGGGATTGACCACGGCGTCATGAAAATCGGTCTACGCTATTGGCTGGGGGCCTGCTTTGAGGGGATTTGCCGCTTAGTTCTTGAGTTGTATCCGACCACGACCAGACATTTTGCCGGTAGACGGCACCCTACGGTCTGCCGCGGCTCAGCACTGTCAGCACCCCCTCCCCGTTCATTCTTTCAAGTTAGCCGCGCGTCATTCGCACAAATTGAACGAATGGGATGGTGCAGTGCTGGAAATATCTTATTTGGTTTTGGTTTTGTTTTGACTCTGGGAGGTTTCACTTGCATTTAGCACCGCCATTTTACCTGCCTGTGCGTTGTCCGAGTCTTGTTTCGAGGCTGAGTCGCTGTATATAAGGTCAAAGCCCCGCATGACTTCATGCATTACACCGTGCGTAGTCTAGGGTTCTTCTGGAACAGCTCGCGAGCACTAAAAGCGGGTACGGGGCAGGGAGCGCGCGCCATATTTCCCAAACAAACGCGGTGGGTGGGTGGCGCCGTGGCTTGCCCTTCTCGAGTGGTGACGTCAGTGTCGTGGCGGTGGGCCATCAGGGGAGGCGCCTTTCCCATTGTTGGCCCATTACGGGAATTTGTCGATCGCGGTGCGGTCGTCATTTCGGCGGTTAATCTTACCCGGGGCATGCACTGCCCTACGTGTACTGTACGCTTGCGCGTGCCTGCGTGCTTGTGTGTGTGTGTGTGTGTGTGTGTGTGTGTGTCTGTGTGTGTGTGTGTGTGTGTGTGTGTGTGTGTGTGTGTGTGTGTGTGTGTGTGTGTGTGTGTGTGTGTGTGTGTGTGTGTGTGTGTGTGTGTGTGTGTGTGTGTGTGTGTGTGTGTGTGTGTGTGTGTGTGTGTGTGTGTGTGTGTGTGTGTGTGTGTGTGTGTGTGTGTGTGTGTGTGTGTGTGTGTGTGTGTGTGTGTGTGTGTGTGTGTGTGTGTGTGTGTTAGATAGAGAGAGAGTAGTCGCCACGAGGCGTAAGTGCCTTCGGCAGAGCCAGGAGATCAATGCATACCACCTCGTGTGCGAAAACGTGCTTCTTGCTTCACTAGAGCTTTTGCGAGCTGCGAAGCACAAAGGCGGCTTCCCGTACTTTTCCATGCGTGCGCCCTGTCTCACCTCACGTGAGCACAGGAGCACGTGCGTACACTACCGCCTCATGTAACTCAACAGCTGTAGAAGAGTTACAAATTATGGTTCGCGGCACATAGCGAACCAAAGAGCAGCAGGCCCACCTGACGAAAACCTGTCTTCCCTTGGGAGTTACGTACAAATGAAGACAACTGTCTGAAGCAAAGGGGTGTTGATATAACAGTTGAGCCCCGTTATAACGAAGTTGAAAGACCCGGCCTTTACTTCGTTATAGCCGTAGTTTCGTTATAGCCCGTGTTGGCCGAGCTTCCAAGGGTAAATCGTCATTCCGTCGCTAAATCCGTTATTTCGCTATAAACCGTTTCGTTATAACGAGGTTCGACTGTATTACTTTTTTTTGTTATTGTTCTAAAGATGGGCGTTTTTCTTGGGTGTTCTATAATTTTTTTATCCAAGAACTATACAGTATTAAATATAAAGCACATTAAAATGAAGTCAATTAAACACTTTTTTAATAGTATGAGCTTCACTAAAGCCTTTCATGTCTTATTATTGAACTTTATTCTCGAAATCAAGGTTTTTCGATAAATTTGAACTTCCGAAGATATGCCTGGATATAAAACAACAATTAAAAAAACTTTGGAATGTAAAAAAAAATAGTTTTTAAGGAAAGGAAATGGCGCATGTCGGTGGACATTCGAACTGCGCGGTAAGGTAAGGGATAAAGGCTAAAGAAAAAGGGGGGGGGGGGGGGGGATAGATAAAGGCTACCTCAGCTGTTTCCTCAGCGGTTCAAAAACCGCCGCCTCGGGAAAAAAAGAATAACTATAGAAAAGAACTAAACTGGAGTTGTTTTTTTTTTTTTTGGCTCACGAAAATAACGCAACAAATCAAGAACGGCGCTGAAGCGTTTGAAACAGGCGTTCGCATCCATCGTTAGCGGGCTAACGGTAGTTAATGGGCTGGCTAGGTAAAGAGTTAATCGCAACGAAGGAAACAATAAAAGTGCAATTTTTGTATTCTTTCCTTGAATTTAAAGATTTTATTGCCTTCCAGCGAAAACATTATGGGCATTTCGTGCTCAGATGGTTCTGAGGTAAAAAAAAAAACAAAACACAAGAGTATGGCAGACATCGGAAGCGGAGATATGTCGCTTGAGCCTTTGCCACAGTGTTGTCTATGCTCTGCAGGCACCCCCCTTAAACACACACACACATGCGTGCAGGCAGTGTGAACAGTGGTTATCGTTCTTGGTACGTACTTTGTTACATGAGCAAGTATGAACGCAAGGCGGTGGTGAGGCGCAGCAACATGTTTTGGCGTGCGCCAGGCAGCTGCTGGCAGCCGGCAGGTGATGGCCAAGGCCGCTTCGAGAATTAACATTCCCCGGGCAGACTCTGAAACGAGTAACGACCGTCGTGTGCCGGTGGTCTCCGGGCGCACAGTGGCTCAAAATAAAACAACTACGCGGCGGAGTTAGCAGATCGGAACGTGAAAGCTATAGCGAGAAGGATTTCTGATTGGCTGGCTTCATGGTTTTTTTGTTTCGGTTATTGTATTTCTATATATGCGACAATAAGTGACGCTTACATGAACTCAGCACAGTCGGGTTTAACCGCGGCTGCCGTGCCACACATGTATGCGCTACCGACGAAGATGATCGAGTTAACTCGCACGCGAGGAGCAAGTCGACTCGCTATAGGCCCCTTCTACAAATTGCATCCGATGTGCCGTCGCACATAAGAGTGCATGCGCCATGACCGACTTGGCTCGTTATAGTATCGAATTCACGTAAGCGCGCTGTGATCGCGGGTCCGGGCGCCGCTATAGCGTGGCCCATGGAGGCGTGTCGTAGTGGCGAGCTCCGGATTAACTTCGACCACCTGCGGTTCTTTAACTTGCTCGAGGATATCGATTCACGGGCGTTTCTGCACTCTGCCGCCATTAGGATGCGCCCAGGATCGAACCTGCAGCGATGTATAATTTAGTGGTTAGCAGCCGAACAGGTTCTCTATTGCTGTATCGTCATCTGTCCCGAGAAGAGAGAAGAGCACTTTATTAAAGAGCGATATATTAAGCGCGCAAAATATCATTCCAGATGGTCTCACGCCAGCCAGGTAGTCATAGAAGAGAGGGGAAAAGGGAGTTAGAAGGGCTACTGGGCACTCAAAGAAACAGTGCTCCAGACTGGCATAAGGTTGGGCGCACTTGGAGCAGGAGCTAGGGGTCAGACCGCATGCGAGAAAGGCGCAAGCCAGCAGGGGTAAGACGGGTGTTGGCGTGAAGCTTGCAGAGAATATGAGTCTGGATCCTAATGTGCCGGTTCAAGACCGCCGTCCAGTCATACACCGTTCCTTCGCGCGAACCATTCATTGCCAGGAGTTCGCGACAGCGGTCTAGTTCACTTGTTTCGCCACAACATAGTGGCGCGTGACGGCTGTATTTTTTCTGGAAAGAAAAAAGTACAACCTCTTCATCTGTGCGGTGTAGCGCATTAGCTTGTAGCCCTACAGAGTGAAATGGGGTAGTAGAGTTTTGAAAGTGTAAGTTCTGGGCAATTTTCTGTTCGTTTCGGCAAACACGGCATTGAATAATGGAAAGCCCACTTCCTGTGATATTTGGAGCCGCTTGAAAAATGCGATTGGAGCTATATAGATTCTTCAAGAATCGAGTTGTCAACCAAAGGGGCTTTGAATTTTCGTTTCGTGGTTGCCATAGGCGGCCATTGTTTAAACTACGAATGGTTTTGGAACAAACGTTAGGCGAGGCAGCGAGACGCCACTGCCTTTGGCGTGTGCGGGAGATTACCCAGAACCTAAATCCCGAGGAAGAACGCAGCCCGTTATCTGTGCGATTAGTTTTAACAAAAAAACGCGACTTCTTCCATTGAAACGCCATAAGCCGCAAGGCTTAGCGGTGCTAATGATCTGTCCCAAATTCTTGATAACGAGCTCATTTAAACACCGCGAGGTGCAACTTTCACTGCGCCGCGCGGAATGAGCACGCCTGCCGTTACGTGGGCGCTTGTGAACGCTTTTCACGTACAGTGCACGACTGCTCAGGCCTAACAGATATATACTTGTCTCACCGCTCATAGTGCAACACACCGTCGCGTATCCGATGCGAAATATCTGCTGGGGCGCGTTTTTTCTTTTTTTTTAGAACGTGCGGGGCGATCTGAAGGAACATTTAATGCTATAACATTGGGAGGGTCATGAAGGCGAAAATTGTCCGGTGGCGTCGGCGCCTGGGTTAGGCCTCCACCTGCCAACCGTCCCCCTCTCCACTTGTAGCGGAGAGGGGGCGACGACGGACGACGAATGATTCAGCAGAAACGGAAATCACTGAGAAGAAAATGGCTCGGACAACAGCGCGCATATACGTGCAATATACAGCCTCCCGAAGAACTATCAGTGAGGCTTGCGGGAGCTATTACTTCTCGCATTGCTAGGGAAGGGCGACCTGAGCCTCAACACGCCCAACGTGTGGTTGTGTTTGAAAGAGCCGCCTGCCAGTGCTGTGGCGCACTGCTATACCGTTGCAACGCCACTGCGACGGTAATGGTATGAGGACTCGCTGCAGTCTAATAATCCGACATATCTGGCGTAGTGTGATTGGAATGGAATCAGAATTGGAGTAGATTAGGGAGTCAACGAGAACGCAGAATTGGAATAGAATCAGATCTGGAAGTGACTGGCGGGCGAAAGAGGAATACCATTGCATTTACTCCGCATCAATGCATATTGATCGTTCCTAAATGTTTTATTCTTGGATGTAGCCGCCCAAGGACAAAAAACGGCGATCTCCGCGCTTAAAATCTCCTCGATCTCCGCGCATGTGTGGAATCCTGCTGACACTTTCTTCCCCGGATGTGCGCAGGTTGACCCGCACGCTCTCGACTCCCAAGCGCTGCTCCACATGCAACAAGATGGTCTACTTCACGGGCATCCGCTGCAAGCAGTGCGGGTGAGTGCCCCTTCGATAACTCGTCCGGATTTCTGCATGCAACGCGTGCGGCTGATGTCAGCAGGGATCGCCAAGCGCACGACGTTCCGCAGTTGTTCCCTGCAATGCAAGAGGGAACATTGAAACTACTGCGAAGAAAAAATTACGGAGTGTATTTAAGAGTACTTTCAATGCGAAAGCATCGTTCTTATTTTTATTTCTTTCTTTTTTTTTCTCTTTCTATCTAATGGACACACCTACTCATCAGCATACAGTCGTAAGGCAACGCATGTATTATAAAAATAGACTCACCCCTGTTCGCCAGGAAGCAAGTGCGTTTTGCGGCCTTTGGGTTGCGTGCTCATTTCGCGATCTGAAAGTCCTGTGTTAATTTCCCCACACCTTAGGAAGAAATTTTATTTTTCTTTGACACCACGGGGACGTCATCTGGAATATTTGGGACCGCCGCTGCTGGTCAACGCCGACGCCGTGTTTCGTTGCCGATGAGCCATATCAACCAATCAATAAATAAATCAGTCAATAAATCAATCAATAAACTTTTATTTTCTGTTGAAAAGGAGGAATGCTCTCGCATTCAAACTTCCCCAGATTCACAGCAAATTCGCGTACGCGAGTTCGCGAACTAAACACCACTTTTAAATGGAGCAAATGCACGGAGCGAACAGCAACGCGTTTGTTGTGCGCTTCTACCTCGGTTTCTGTTTCGTAGCGCGCGTACGGGTGACGTTTAATCAGGGCTAAAGCCGCACGTGCTATTCGTTTGTCGAGAAGGTGAAAAGAAGGAAAGCGGAAAAGCCGAGTCGACGAGAACCGGCCCTCGGTGTTGGCTTTTTGACCTTTGGCGTGCGCGCTTTGTTCGCAGTTGAAGAGCTCGCATATATGCCCGATATATGTGGCTGCCGCAGTTGGCCAACACGCGAACGCACTCGAATAGCGAAACACATCGATGGAGCAATGCTCACCGAAGCTGAGAGTACACGAGACAATGAATGACTGGGGCTAATGACTTATCATTGGCATATTTATTTATTTATTTACAGATACCTTATACAGGCCTCCGGAGAGGCATTGTGTAAGGGGGGGGGGGGGGGGTCAAATACAAAAGTTTGCGCAAAATAGATTAGAAATTAAAAAAAAAACATAGTAAAAGTACAGAAAAACACAAAAAATACAAGTTCAGATATCACAATTCACAAAAGTGATAAAAGTAAAAAAAAAAAGCAACTATGCATCATGGAACAAAAATAGGGGAAATGCACAGAGTTATACAAAAGCAAAAGAAAGCATATCAGGCATACATGAGGAAACCTGAGCCTCAAACGTAGTCATATGAATGGTGAGTATAAATCCGAGTTAGATTTTAAGAGAGCCAACGAAAATGTTCGCGGCTAGAAATGCAACGCAAGGAAGGAGCAGCCCTTTTTTATTATTATTATTAAAGCTGTGGTGCAGTCTCCCGCGCGCGTTCAGTATTGCTTTCGCCGGCAACCCTTTCAGTCCGGACCCCGTAGAGTATCTGTTACGGGTCCAATTGGACTTATTTTTGGAAGTGTGGCGGAGAGTTTGAAGGATGCTTCACTCCCGCCACCGGTTGGCCCGGTATTGCACTGCCTCCGGGATCGGCCTTGTCTTTAGCGCGTCTTTACGATCCTGTCTTTCTATCCCATCTTTCAACTCTCCTTCTATCTGCACGTGGTAGCAATTGTGGCTCGGCTTGAGCCAGTGGGCAGGCCTGTGCACTTTCCTTTTCTTTCTTCCTGGCAACAACTTCTCTCTCTCTCTCTCCGGACAAAGTCGCACCAGAAACTGAAAGAGCATACAACAGCACGCGGTGCACATTTGCATGTACCGCAACGAAATTTCATAGTTGGTCAGCCGTTACTAGTGCACGCGCTCCTCGGCTCACCGCAACACCTGTTGGCAGAGAAGGGCGCCATTGTTTGTGCACTAATTTTCGTATCAATATTGGGTCGCAACGGTTTGTCATACACCGTTGCAGGTGGTGTCATAAGCTTTCTCGTTGCATATAGCATCCGTCTCCTTGGTTGGAGGTTAGCTCGCGACAGGTATTCGAACCGAGCGTCCGAGTGTTTCACTCGGACCTTTGTGGATTCAGCGCTTGTGAAATCAGCGTTCGGATGTGCGTCTTTGTTTAATTTCTCAGTGCGCAACCTGCGTCGATGTCGAACGCCCACGATCACACACTAATTCTTTCGCCCTCACAGCACGTAAGCTGTTTTAAGTGCTCTCTGATATTTTTTATTCAATCTCTGCCCCTCTTCCTCTTTCTTTAATCTCTCGCCTGACCCGCCTGACCCGCCGCGGTGGCTCAGTGGTTAGAGCGCTCGGCTACTCATCCGGAGTTCCCGGGTTCGTTCGGCTGCGTTTTTATGGAGGCAAAACGCTAAGGCGCCCGTGTGCTGTGCTCGATGTCAGTGCGCGTTAAAGATCCCCAGGGGGTCGAAATTATTCCGGAGCCCTCCACTACGGCACATCTTTCTTCCTTTCTTCTTTCACTCCCTCCTTTATCCCTTCCCTTACAGCGCGGTTCAGGTTTCCAACGATATATGAGACAGATACTGCGCTATGTCCTTTCCCCCCAAACCAATTATTATTATTATTATTAACCTCTCGCCTCGCCGCAGCGTTGGCTCAGGGGTTAGAGCGCTCGGCTTCTGAGCCGGTGTACCTGCGTTCGAACCCGACCGCGCCGCCGCGTTTCGATGAAGACAAAACGCAAGAGGCACCGATATATGCTGTGCGATGTCAGTGCACGTTAAAGATCCCTAAGCGGCCGAAATTATAAAAAAAACAGTGTGTTTTGAGGGAACGAAATAGCCCAGTAACTCTCACTTGTTATTGAGCTATTTCGTTCCCTCAAAACAGTTTTTTTTTATAATTTCGGCCGCTTAGGGATCTTTAACGTGCACTGACATCGCACAACATATATCGGTGCCTCTTGCGTTTCGTCTCAGCAACTCTCATAATAGAAATAATAGAAATAGCTCAGTAACTCTCACTTGTACCCGCCGCGGTGGCTCATTGGTTAGGCCGCTCGGCTCCTGATCCGGAGTTCCCGGGTTCGAACCCGACCGCGGCGGCTGCGTTTTTATGGAGGGAAAACGCCAAGGCGCCCGTGTGCTGTGCGATGGCAGTGCACGTTAAAGATCCACAGGTGGTCGAAATTATTCTGGAGCCCTCCACTACGGCACCTCTTTCTTCCTTCACTCCCTCCTTTATCCCTTCCCTTACGGCGTGGTTCAGGTGTCCAACGATATGAGAAAAATACTGCGCCATTTCCTTTCCTCAAAAACCAATTATTATTATTATTAAAGGGGGCTCGTATCTCTCACATGTCGGTGGACACCTGAACCGCGCCGTAAGGGAAGGGGTAAAGGAGGGAGTGAAAGAAGAGGAGCAGTAGTGGAGGGCTCCGGAATAATTTCGACCACTTAGGGATCTTTAACTTGCACTGACATCGCACAGCACACGGGCGCCTATGCGTTTCGCCTTCATAGAAATGCTGCCGCCACGGTCGGGTTCGAACCCTGGAACTTCGGATTAGTAGCCGCGCGCTCTAACCACTGAGCTACCGTGGCGAGTAGACACCTCAACCGCGCCGTGAGGGGTTAGGTGGGATTGAAAGGAAGAGGTGCCGTAGTGGACGGCTCCGGAGCCCTCCACTACGGCACCTCTTTCTTTCCTCTTTCACTCTCACCTCCTTCCTCTCCCCCGTGGCGCGGTTGAGCTGTCCACCGAGATGTGAGACAGTTACGGCGCCTTTGATTTCCTGTGAACCAGTCAATTATATCCACACGTCGTCATTTGCTTTGTATACAGGAAAGGGTGGGCGCAGTAACTGGGGGGAGGGGGCTCACTTCTCAGTGGACGCCTTCTCCGTATAAAGAGAGAGTGAGGGGCCGTAATAGAGGGCTCCGTACCCATTTCGACCCCCTATAGAGTTCTCTAGCATGCACTGACATCGCACAGCACACGGGTGCATTTTACATTTTGCCTCCACCGAAACGTGACAGGGATTTGAAACCGCGTCTTCGGGCTCAGCAGGCGATGGCCGAACGGTGTAACCACTGCGCCACCGCGGCGGGTTATAGTTAACCGACGGAAGGATCGATGTCTCTTCCATGCCGCCGCGGTGGCTCAGTGGTTATGGCACTTGGCTGCTCACCCGAAGACGCGGGTTCGATCCCGACCGCGGCGGTCTATTTTCGATGGAGGCGTAATTCTAGAGGCCCGTGTACTGTGCGATGTCAGTTCACGATAACGAATCCCAGATGGTCGAAATTTCCGGAGCCCTCCACAACGGCGTCCCCATAGCCTGAGTCGCTTTGGGAAACCCCCTAAATCTAAATCAGATGTCTCTTCCACAGATATAAAAAGAAAGTGCTTGTTCGGACGTTTGGAGGTCCTTCGCTGTCCGCTCTTTGTACTTTGGTTTGCTGGAACGCAGCTTGCGACACATCCCCGAAGGCGCTTGTGTGCAGGATTGGAAATTGACGACTCCGTGGGCTGTTTTCGCGCAGTAGTTTTTGCGCTTATGCCACCACGGTGTGTGCATGGCGCGGGCGACCTTTCGAGAGCCAGTTTTCAGGCCGAGGTCATCGTAGCTCCCGTATATGCTTTCCGAGAGAAAGGTCACCGGGCACTCATTACAGCTCGGTTGTCAGTGCACAAGTGCAGCTCGGCCCTTGTCTGTCCCTGTTGTGATGGGGGCCCGGACAAGGCGTCCCACAACAGCGGCTCCGATCAAGGCCCTGGATGTCGTCCTTGATTGAGAGCGCCGCCACACGCGTCCGAAAAGGTAGACGAGAAAGAAGTGCGTCGCGATGCCGTTAAAATAATAAAATAACAAAACGCAAGAAAAAAACATTACTCGCGGCTGCCAAATTACGCAGTGTATTATGGAGCTGTTTTCGTGTTATTTCGAAAATGAACGCCCAAAGAAGACAAAGAAGTGACCTATTAATTCAACTGGGTGAAAAACAAGGTCCTGCGGAGTCAGTCGGCAAAACTAGGGTGCCTCGACAGGCGAGCGGACATAAAGGCACCCGGGCAAATCTGTACAGCAGCGCCACGGACAAAAGCGCATACATGGCATAGGCCCTGCTGGCGTAGAAGAAGAAGCGACATCGAGGTAATTAAGCCTGAGGTCATCTTCATCATCCCCCACCGTGGGTATATGTGCCATCGCTTCTAAGGCAACAACAACAGCAGCAGCAGCGTGCACGTATGCCAAATCGTCCTGCTGGTGTTTTTCGCCATTCCGTGAGTGGGAATTTGCCCAGGGCTTGTTTCCTTTTGCTTCTTTTCCTCGAGCTGATTGTGGATGCCTCTAGCACTACCTCGCCACCATGGCGGCGCCTGTTATCGCCTTGCTTACCGGCCAGACATTGCCGCTAGAC
Source organism: Amblyomma americanum (assembly GCF_052857255.1). NCBI lineage: Eukaryota > Metazoa > Arthropoda > Arachnida > Ixodida > Ixodidae > Amblyomma > Amblyomma americanum. Next base: position 219,065,738 of record NC_135499.1, on the reverse strand, counting down.
GCGATCACAAACTCATTCGCGCACAACTCGATTGATATGATGTCGCATTTCGGATGGAGGCGAACTCTGCATGCCGCTATTCCTAATCGGCGTGTGCGGCAAATCCCTTCTTGTGTGTGGTTCATCACTTTTGTTTCTGATAACGAAGCCGACCGTCCCTTAACAGTTATTCACCATTTGTTCGGCCCGCATGAAACACTGACCAAGGCGTTGAATTTATTTCAGTTCTTGCTGCCGCAGGAACGAGCGGGCAAGGATATAAAAAAAAGGGTTCCAGAAGGACTGTACTATACCAGGATTACATTCTAACCACATTTTTTTTTTCTGCTGTCGTTCCACTGGCTGTATTATTTCCTCATCATCGTCTTGGGTAGACAGGCTAAGGTGCATTTCTGGAGTCGAACCCTCGTTGAGTGACGAGCCGTTGTCGCCGCGGGAACAGCGGAACGCACTGCCGCAGTCTGCGATCGGAGCTGCGTGCGCCGGCCCAACAGCTGGCGCAGCGCGTCCCCGCCGCTGACAGCGCGTCCCCTGGCTTGGAGGCGGCGGCGACGGGGCGGTGGGCTGCTGCGCCGCCGTTGGCGCCGTCGCGGGGAGGGCAGACCGGCCACGTCGTTCGGCGCGTGTTGTCCCCCCCCCCCCCCCCTCCCCCCTCCCGTGCGTCGGGGCCACAGCAGCAGCTGCGCCGGCGGTTCGGGCCCGTGTCTAACGGCGAGCCATGGCTCCTTGCAGGGCGCTGTCGCACGAGTCCTGCGCCAACCACAGCCCCCACTGGTGCACCCCGGCCACCGTGGTCGACCTGGGACGGCGCGGCACAGCCAACTACGCAGCCCCGGATGCCCGTGAGTGCTGCGGGCGTTGCTCGCGTCCTCCCTGATCTCAATCGGCGTCAAGTGCTGGCTGGCATGCCATGCATGAACTAAAGCCTTATTTCCGAAAAGGAGCAGAGGAGTAACATATATTGCCATAGCAGCAGGCTCGGACAAAACTGTTGCAGATCAGCGCAGGCTGCACGATTGTGTTCGTTGCGTTGGCGGTCTTCGCGTGCTGTCTGACCGCCGTGCCCGTCGTCGCGCAGCCGAAGAACAGCCCGAGGAGCAGGAGTGGCGCTACTCGAGCGTAGGCCACGAGGTGGTCACCGTGAGCCCGCTGATGGACCAGCCGTTCCTGTTCAGCGGCGGGGCGGACCTAGCGGCGCCCCCTGGCCAGCCGCCGCCCCGGTCTCCGACGCTGGCCGTGACGGGGCTGCTCAAGGTGGTCCACTGGCTCTCCCAGAGGCGAAAGGCTGCGCGGCCTGACTCCGGCGGCCGCGACAAGGGTCGTTCGCGGCTGGCCGACGAGCGGCTGGCGCGCAAGAAGCTCAAGGTGCCCAGCAGCAGCAGCAGCAGCAGCGGCCACCAGTACCCGCCGCCGGCCGCCACGCCGCCGTGCACGTGCCACCACTACGCCCGCAAGGCGTCGTTCGCCGGCAGCCGCGGAATCCTGTCGCCCAACGGCAGCCTCTCGTCGAGCGGCTACATCTCGTCCTCGGCCTCGTCGGCCGTGCAGACGCCGTCGGACACGGAGCTCGACTGCCGCGCCCGCGCGGCACACGAGGGGGCGCCCAGCTGCCGGCTGCACCCGGCGGCGCGGGCCGGCCTGGTGCGGCAGAACGCGGTGATCAGCGAGCACGGCCGCTCGGGACGCCAATGGATGGCCAACAAGGCGCGCACGCTCAGCCTCGAGACCAAGGCCAACGACGTGGAGAAGCTCTGCGCTACGTGGCCGCCTCTCGGAAGGTCAGCGGCGAACCCGGCAGGTGAGGAGGGGGTTCTTCTCGAGTGTGCATTGCAGCTCCTTCCTTTTCTGAGTTGGCTAATGTGGTTGTTTCCCCATTTGTTTCTCGCTGGGCAGACAATTTTCCCGAAGAACCGGAGTGTGGTGTTGAAGAGGGCGATCAGGATGACAAATCAAAGTGAGTGCTGCTTCAAGTCCACCATTTCAGGAGCAGCATGGACGGAAAGAATGCTTACTCATGGCTGCCCTGCTCTGTTCATTCAGAAATCAAAGCACCAACATCAAGGACACACTAGGTGAATGGTGCGTTCCATACAAGGATGTGGAGTTTAAGGAACGGCTGCGACAGGGACGGGATGCAGATATCTACAGGTAATTGGTTCTGGCATTATTGTAGGACCAGAAAAAAATGTTTGCTGCTGACCAAACCAAATCCTTTGGCCAGAGATAGTAATTTTTTTTTTTCTGTTACAAACCACTGAATAAAACACTTACATTAGCATCATGGATCAGTAGTGCTGGATACCATAATTTCTTCGTGGGGAAAACGCTGTGATGCTACAAAGAGTACGATTCAGCCAGGGTTGCCAGCTGTGGTTGTCAAATGTGGTGTTCTTCATGGATTGTGCAAATTCATTTGCAGGGGACGTTGGCATGGTGAAGTCCTCATCTATACATTTCGACACACCAAGGAACAAGATGTATCCAAATTCTGGGAAGAGGTTGGGAAGCTCAGCATGATCCGTCATGAAAACATTGCCCTTTTCATGGGTGCATGTGCAGAACCGCCACAGTATGCCATCATCACCAGGTTAGCACTCAGCTTTCAGCTCTTGTATGTTCATTGCTGAGCAGCAGTGGTAACATACGTTTTTTGCACATTTTTTTTTCAGCATGAAGAAAGGTCCATCACTGTTTGAGCACATCCACATCAAGAAGCACCACCTTTCGTTCCACACCAAGGTCAATATTGCAAGGCAGATTGTGCAGGTGAGCGAAGTAATTCCAAGTATTCAAATGCATCCACCACCAGCATAAAGGCAGCAGGAATGGAGCTTTCTTATAAATTAATCCAAGTGTTTGTGTGCTGTGGATTTTTCCTTTCCTTCCTAAAATGGCTGTGATGTGCAACACCTGAAAATGTAATATGTACCTGCAATAAGTGACAAACTTAGGAGAGAGGGATGTTAAATTGACCACTTTAGATGCTGTGATGTAGTTGGTAATTTTAGCTGCAGTTATTTGAAACGACACATTGTAGGCAAGGCCAGCTTGGATGTATTTGTACCCAAGAGCCAGCACTCCCTTACCTCATCAGCTGCACCCACTTGGTCATAAATACCCTAGTCACTTGGGGAGCTGAGTGTTACAGCTTGGACCAACGCAGTAAGCTACAAAGACAGAAACTGTAATGCTGAGCACTTCCTCTATGCATGGCATTTCTCTGTGCAGGGCATGGGCTACTTGCATGCCAAGGGCATTGTGCACAAGACTCTCACCTCCAAGAACGTCATACTGGAGAGCCGTGTCAAGCTGTGCCTCATGGATCAGGGTCTGGCTGAGAGGGCACGCGACCTTTCGGACCGTGGCTGCCTCGCACGGGGCCACCTCACATACCTGGCCCCTGAACTGATGCGCCAGCTGCGAGTGGAGCCGCCAAATGTCTTCTCGGACTGTGAACCTTCGCAGGAATCTGACCTGTATGCCTTTGGGTAAGCCCTATGGCTGAAGCTTATGCTGGCAGTTTTCGGTAAAGCTGAGCAGCAGAATGACAACGGCAAATCCGAGCAGCTTTATTCCATTGGTACAGGACCCTTCTAGGTAACAAATGCCACCTAACGGCAAATAGGAGAAATTTATAAGAACACATAAGAGTAAATTAAAAGCACTCACGCTGTCATCTGGTTTGTGGCGCAGTTGATTAATGCTGTGTTTATGAACGCGTAATTCTGAGAACAGCTCGAATTCCTTAGCCCAAACTGACCATTATCTCTTTTTTTTTTAACGCCAGGACATAAAAGCATGCCAATCATTTAACAGTTTTCTTTTCTGAGTGTTACTTTAGGTCAAGTTCCAAGTCAGAATAGACATTGAAAAAGCTGTGAGACAAGCCGAGAAGTGAAGCTATATCACTGAAAGTACAGAATTGCACACCTGAAGAAATCTTCTTGCTGGCATTATCAGGGGGAAAAAGCATTATCCGGGAAAACTTATGATCCAAAGTGCCTAATTTTGGAAAAAAATTTACTGATAAAGGAAGTACAAAGGCCTTAGTTTACAATTTCACTTCATAAAAATGCCTATTAGGACTTCACAACACATCAGGTCCGTTGATGGCAATGGTGAAAACTAGCCGGAATCTTTCCCGACGTTTTTGCACGCTTCAACCCCTTTCATTTATGCACTGCACGGAAGCCGGTGGGTGACTGCCGCAGCATTCTTGCCTTTCATGCTGCGTTCCCCAGGCCTGGCCAGGTCGTATGTGAGCACATCGCTGTAGTTCTCGGATGCCTTCGCCTTTCATTGCGTGCGTGCGTGTGTGCTTCGCTGCTTTACATCTCAGCACTGCAGAGAAGCCACCACAAAGGGTGACTGCCGCTACAATTTAGCTCATGCGTAACCCCAAGTTCGGCCCACTTGTATGTTTCCACATGTACGGCTGGTAGCTAGACGTACTGTATGACCAGAATTTGCCGAAATTTCAAACATAGTATTCGAGAACGAATAAACCGGAAGAATGAATAGCGTGACTGAGAGTGTGAACTGGGAAATCGCATGAACCGGAAGCATATCAACAGAGTTTTGACTGTATATGGTTCATCTTCACGTTCTTCCGTAAAAGCAAGGAATATGACCTTTGATTGTTCTTGTTGGAGCCACATTTTGTTGACGACATCATCTATAATGCTGCATGTAATTAAGATCATCATGTTACTGATTTCATTTTATTTAGGGGGTTTAACTTCCCAGTGACTCAGGCTATGAGGGATGCCGTAGTGAAGGGCTGCGGAAATTTTGACCACCTGGGGCTTTTTAACGTGCACTGACATCACACAGTACACGAGCCTATATAATTTCGCCTTTTGACCGCCACGGCCAGGATCGAACTTGCGTCTTTCGAGTCGGCAGCCGAGTGCCATAGGTTGTGTTACTACTCGATCTTCATATGTACAATGAAGTGTTTACAACTGCATTTGCTAGGTGCAGAGACAGACAGACAGAAAAACTTTATTTCGCGAGTTTTAGACCCTGCTGGGTCCCTGGGCCACTGCGCGGTCCCACGCTGCATCATGCAGGTCTTATTGGGACATGACGTCGGCAGCCCGAGTCGGGTCTGCAGACGTGAGCAGGACCTCCCCGTCCCCCCAGCTCGAGATGGCATGCTGTCCCTGCGGGAGAGGATCAGCAGGGCAGCTGAAAAGGATGTGGGAGAGTGTGGCACGAGGGTCACTGCTTAGGGAGCATGCAGGGGATGTGCCACAGTAGTGGGATAACAGCTGAGGGGATGACAGAAAGCGGGTCTGGAGGCGTCTGAAGAGGGTCTGTTGGGAGTGCGTAAGAGAGGGGTGGGAAGGGGGGTAAGTCCAACGGTCCCAACGGGGTATTTGTGTGAGCTCCGCAAAGGTGTGCGCCCGTTCCCTCGAGAACCCTGGATCGAGACTGTCCTGACCTCGGCAAATCAAACCTCGGGCCAATTTATCGGCAGCCTCGTTTCCAGGGTTCCCAGAGTGAGCCGGCACCCACTGGAGCTCTACCCTGCACGGTAAATTCTAGGTAGGGGTGTTCAACAATTGCCAGGCAGGGGTGTGAATCCTGCCCCTGGCAAAGTTGGACAGCACACTCTCTGTGCGATCTGAGCACATGTCACTAGTTCCATTAGAACTGTCACTGTGAACACTTTTCAAAATCAAATGTTGTCAGGCATTTTCTCATGAAAGCTTCCTCTCTGGAAAAATATGCTGACACAAACATGCAGGTAAATGGTATATTACGCACTGCTGTTTTGTACTGAAGCAGCCAATTTTTCATTGTAACAAAATACCCCTCCAAGCTTAGCACATGTTTACTACAGTGCATTCTGCATTATATTTGCATGTATGACTAACATGCAACTGGCTTCCAAATGCGGAATTATAGGTGCATTTTTGCCTTTTCTTCCAGGACGATCCTGTATGAACTGATCGCCGAGGCCTTCCCATTTGGTTTTCAGCACCCACATGCAGTGATATGGCAGATTGCATCCGGTCAACAGCAGCCACTGAATCATCTCCAGTGCACTGGGAGCTTTAAGGTGAACATACTGCTCTTTCAGCTGAAATCACTTTGTGAGCCACAGCCTGAACACTGGAATACACACGGTTGTTTTGGATTTCACAAGGAAACAGATGCAGTTGGAGCATATATTACCCTTCAGAGAAATCAACAGTGAGAACTAGTTGAAATCCTCATGGTTCAAGTAAATTATCAATTGGTTTCATTTGTTTGTTTTTATTTCATATTTTGTAACTCAGTCTGCTGTAGCTAACTTTTTTAGTATACAATGTACATGTGTTCACTGAGGTCGTACATATATATATATGCCTTGATGGCCATTGATGAAATCACTCTTGCTACCAGAGAGGGCCAGAGCCTTTTCTTCAAAGTCATCTTCGTGCAGTACTGAGAGCATCAATGTCTGGCCACAGTGACTATGAACATGTGCTCCACACACCACGCTTGCGCATTCAAGGTGCCTGAACAGGCTTAGGGACACTTTAAAAGTAATATATTGTCAAAGCATAAGATGACAAAGTAAGTGGTGGCGCAGGATCCAGTCATTAAATTGTTCATTCATCTTCTGTCATGTTCTTGTGTTCTTCAGCAGTCCCCACAATGCAGTATATTGGCCAAACAGATTTTTGCATGAGAAAACTAGATTCAAAAAAGAAAGGCTTATTTTTAACATAGTGTGGGCTGTTTCAATAAGAGTACTCATTTCCCTGCAGACACTGATCCATGAGTGCTGGTTCAAGGCTCCTGAAGCACGACCCTCTTTTGTCACTATTGGACGACAGTTGCAGGAAAATGTGAGTATGTTTACACTGCTATTCCCATTCATACGGTGATCACACTATCCTCCTCAGTCTTTGCATCACGAGTTTGAATCGAATGGCAGGGAAATTTTACAGTGCTAGCTGTTAAAGCGGAGATTTTTGGCCTGCATATAGTAGTAGCTGTCGTCGTGACCATCCAGCGTTCGCCAGACACTCACAGCGACTACAACTACTAGGTGGTTGCGTGACCACCCATGATCATAGCCCATGGCTCGCACTAACTTCATCTTATCCGATTACGATGACGTTAGTGAGAGGAAAGAAATGACTGCATAGCACAGCATCCTGAATGCCTGCACAGTACCAGCTGCAGCATTTATGATAAAGCAGCCAGCGGCAATGTGGCACATTAGTCATGTTGCAAGAGGGCAAAGGATGTAGCGGAGGCGGAACGTCATGCTTTGAATACTGCACGTTCAGCATAATCTGGACTAGCTAGAAGTGATCACTTACATTGCCAGGGGTGTAATCACAATTTAGTTTTTTTTTTCTTAAATCCAAATTTCTTGGCCATAAATGACAAATTGAGATTGTAAAGAGGGGAGGATATGATGGCATAATACGTGTGCACACATGAACATCAAGCACACTTGTTTACGGTGGCAAGAATTCATGCAGTTAAAAAAAGCTTCCTGTGTTTTTTGCAGGTGACTCTACACAGAAAGCACAGTTCCTCCGAACCTGATCGCCTGCACCATTCTGGTCTTGCCATTGGCCGACAGCCGTTGTGTTCCTAACTGACTTTGTCTTCTCACTACTTGCCTGGTTACCCTCTCAGTTTCAAGGACCTCACTTCAACATCCAATACTCTGTGGTGGTGTTCATGCCAGCCTCGCAATAAGTGTGTGGACAGACTCTGCAAGTCGCGGAGGACTAAGTAACAGCACACCCAAGCGATCAAAGAACTATTTCGTGCGCATGTTGTGAACAAACAGGCTTGAGCTGTGACTTGGTTCAGCCTATGTACTTGTAAGCGATCTCAACTTTCACATGGCAGCTGGCTGCGGTTCCAGTAACTAGAGAACAACATTCCAATTCACATGCACGAGATCTGTTGCTTTTTGTTGTTTCTGCAGATATCTAGCATGAAGTACCTGAAACGATGCAGTGTGGTCAACTAGACTTCTTGAGGATTGTGGGCTTTTCCGGCAACGAACATTTCTAATGGGCCCCAGCTACAGTGGACAGCTATAAATACTTGCGGGAGCCAAAATGTATCACTGCAACATAGCAGCTGGCAAAGAAAACTTATGCCAATGTATAAGCTCCGTTGTATACAGTTCATGTATTTTGCTGGTTGTTAATTACCCCGAGCTCCTTGGGAGTTCTCCTCTAAGGTGGTAGAATCATAGTCTGCAAAGCAGCTAGTAGCCAAAGGATGTACACATCTGTTGGTATGTTTGAGCTTGCTGGTACACCACTCCAGACTTGAGCAGCAGGGTAGCACAATATTAAGACTACTTTTGTGATCATGCTGATTGACCTCATGGTGCAGATTTTGAGACTGGGCAGTGACCAAACCTACCTCCTAATTTTTTCTCAACGTCTGTCCGACAGTTCACTCGAGACCACAGTCCTTGCAGTGCACAATAAATTTCTACTACCAGCGGACTTTTATGTGGCTCTTTGCAAGTTAAAGCGAAAGAGTACTGTCCTGTAAAAGTAAACGTTTATGAAAGCACATTTTGCTGGAGTGGTGTTGCCAACAAGTGTAATTCACCAGCGGATGTTTGGAAACATTTCTCAGTCCTTTTTGTCTAGTCAGGTGTACGACGTGACCACCACACCTCCATGCCCTCCGGACATGTGCGAGGAGGCTGGGGGTCATCAGCGTAACGGCTGTTTTAAGCTGTTTTCACTTGCCTTAAATGCGGAGCAATCCAAAGAACAGTGTGTATATAATGTTCAGTGTTCTACACTCTTGAGTGTCTCTATTGGAGAGATGAAGTCATCAGAGCCAAAGCAAAGTTGCTGTTTGGTCCACTGCTACTGCTATGTGCTTGTTGCTAGGCATCAGTCTGCATATCAGCAAAAGTTTCAAGGTTGTCACTCCCAGGCTTTGTTGCAAACTGTTGCTTAAGAATGTACATAATGCACACAGTGTTCAGTGTGTTGTACGCCTGCTCAGTGCTTCGATGTGCTACGCACTGCAACATGCAGAAGTGAATATGAGATATTGTTGCACATTCATTTGATATTTTCACTTGAGTTCCATATGGAACCTGAGAGCACTGATGAAATGTAACAGTTTACTTTGCAGGATCAATTGAGTAGCTGTGGACCAAGCAGTGATGCAGCATTACCTTAACTAATCAATATGTTCCCAATGTACCAATGCACCATTCCACACTCAGGGTGTTGAATGTTTCCCATTTGTCTTGGAAATAACAAGAACTTGCAAGGCTTCATCATCCTTGCAAGGCTTCATCATCTATGTTGCAAACTACTCTCATTCTTGTTGTCCAATTACACAACGTGCCAATGTAAGGTTGTCAATAGTCAGTCCCATCCTTTGTGTTTTTGAAACATGGGCTCCCCCTCTCCTCCTCCTTTTCAATGTAGGCTATTATTTTCTTCTGTTAAGTGTTTTGTGATGTCTGAGAAGAAAGCAGCTTGCCAGTTTACATGGAACCAGATGAAAACTGGCTAGGCAAACAATGCTACCAGTGTTCCAAGTCCAGTCTGTTTCAGCATCAAAACTCATCAATGTACCTAATGCGCAGCATACCCCTTACATTTCATAGCACAGCTTACTCTCGCTTAGTTGTCTCAAGAAACGACTGTTTTTGAAAAAGCATGTGCATTGTTAATGGGCTGATGTGCACAGTCATCATGGCGTCCTTTCAAATGATAATGTTCTGTTATGGAATTTTACAGTAGAACAAAACTATTCATTATGTTTTAAAGGTGTCCTGGCATGGTGATAATTGCCGAGTTGTACATGAACACACACTGCAGCTCTACAAAAAAAAGGCGTAATGCTGCAGGGCCCTTCCTAAGTCTAGCAGTAAGAATAAAAGGAGTACAGACAGATGCTTTGGCGCAATGCCCTCTAACACAATTTAAAGATGAAACAGTGCTCCCAGTTAGTTTCAGCAAAAAAAAAAGCATATAAAAATCATCATGGTGGATCGCATACGTTTCAGTTGCAACATGTTTTCTTTACATAATCTAGGGACGCAAGAAGCAAAGTGCTTTGGAATGCGAGTAATATGAGGTGTACTGTCTAAATTTTCGACTCAAGGAAAATCAAAGCAGTTCAATGCTGTGCCAAGTTTCTGAGTGTGTTATAAATAGCTTTAAACACTAGATAACTACAGTTTTAACATTTACTTCAAAACTATTTAAATATTTCGCCAACACAAATTGGGTCACTGGCGGTATTTTTTTTCCGGCTGCGTGTTGTGTGAGAAAAGGCTAAGTCAGAAGAGCTGCATCAGCCTTGAACAGAACCGAAGCACCTGTTTGACATCAGGTCGACACTGAGCGCAGGCACTGCAACCATCAGGTGCTTTGGCGCAGTCGTCTACAGTCGCTGTTGGAAAAGCAGAGTTGCAAGTAGTAGCAAGAGACAGCCTGGAAGTTGCTCTGAGGTATCTCAAGGTTCGCACCTGCATGCCCATGCCCAGCCCACTGTTCTCCCGATGAATGCAAGACATGCTTTGTCAATCTTCCCTGTGAATAGAGCTGTGCATATTTTACTATTGATGCCATAACAAAGGGTGATGTGGTAGTCGTAGCTTTTATAAGTTTAAGCGTTCCCAGTGTTTTACTGTAAATAAAGCTGTGCTTCACACTGTCCTGGCTGTGTTTGCATAGTGCTACAAGAGCATACTGCTGCTGCGCACAACAGCTAGAACAGGCATATGCATTGCCCATGTACAACCTGTGCTATCTCTATTTGTAAAGGCTTGTGTAGGGGCAAAATTATGGCGGAGAAGTGGTACTAAATTACATTATGTCGTAGCCGGTAATGGAAGATCAGTCATAACTCCTCCAAGAGGAAGAAGACAGCTGCAGGGTCACAAAGAAGTAAACCATGAAAAAAAAAATGAAAATTGGCTTTTGAGAAAAGAAAGACCTTTTTAGTTGAAATGGTAGAGTCAAACCCCACAACAAACAAAGAATTAGCACACAAAAACTAGCTGTTATCTTTAACAGGTAATTAATACAGTAACGCTTGTTTTTACCAGCAAAATGCCAAAGCAATTGCTTTCCAATTAAAATTCTGTGTCATAAAAGCAAACACAGTGGCGTCAAGGAGTACCATAACCAAGAATGTATCTCAAAACTAGGTTGAATTGCAATTTGCACTTTGTCATCGATGCAAGGTCAGTCACAGCGAAAGGCAAAAACACCAGCGGTTACCTGCAAGTGTGCTGACCAGAATCGCAATGACTGCTTACTTGGCTGCAGGTGGCTATCGCTTTACAGGATGCTGCCATGTTTTCATGCTACATGTGCAAAAGCCGTAACGCTAATTTTTAAAAATGGCATGTGTACGTAACACTATTTCCTGGTTAGTGCTCTACGCACGTGCACTCAGGACCCACTGTTCCGCTAAGGACACAAACACACAAAGCCTGCAATAGTAAAACTATCTAGTTTCTGCACGTTCTTATAGTTTGACATGGCCACATTGCTCAGGATATCAGCCAGCATAAACAGACAACAGCAAGGCAGCCACTTTCATGAGCTCAGCGCTTGATGGCTGCACTGTCACTGGCAGGTTGGCAAGAGTATGACTGGGAGGTGTGTTCCTTCGAGGATTTTGAAGGTGGTGATAAGTTACTGCTGATATTTTTTTTACTTATATAAGATGGAAGCAAAACCGCAGCTATTGCTAGTACCGGTGATTAAAGTGTCAGCACCAGCATGGTGCTCGCTTTGATAAGCACTGCCATTTGTACCCACTCAAGGTCCTGCTGCGCACTTTGCTGGTTCCTCTATGTATTAGGGACTAAGATACTTGGGAAGGAAGAGTTCATTGAACTGTCACTACTGCACAAGTTCATGTAGTGAAGGACATGCGGCAATGAGACAAATGGCCATTCAAGCATACATGATGTAGTCACCATGTAATCGTGGGCCAAAACATGAGGAATACCAGCAGCGTCATTTGAAATGCACGCCAACTGTGGTGGCAGATTTTCACAACACTAAACAATAATTTTTATCTCTGCAGGCATCTTTGGATGAGTGAAAATTAGGAGCTTGTGAATATTAGAAATTTCGAATATGAATTGAATATGTTTGTTATTTGGTTCACATTCGATTTGAGAAACTGATATTCCAGAGTTAGTGAACATTTGAAAATTTCTAAATATAATAAGGCAGCACCTGATTATATTGCGTCAACTTTGAAATCCGACAGTGGAAAAACCAAACATCTGAGCAAATTATCCGAAATTAGAGTTTAAAATGGCACGAAAATAGTAAAAAAACATCCTCTTCGCTTTGTTCTCTATTGTTTATCGTGTGGATCAGTCACATTCAGATGCTGATAAGCTTGGACATCCGGGCGAAATTCTGCAAGTGGGCTTTCGCGCATACGACACGTGATGAGATCAAGATGGCTGACCACCCACACGGTGCATTGTAACCTGTGCACCTCTTGCATGTATATAACGGCTGGCGTGAAGACGATAGGAGGGCACCTGTCGCAAGGACAAAGAATAGTCGGCCATGTGGTTTCGGTTTCTGAGTATTGCCGTCCCCATGGCAACTGCAGCTATAGGCCACGCAATCGTCAGATGTCCGAGTCTAGCTGCGCGCTGCTTTTGGACGCCAAATGGCACATCATTGATCATTTATTTTTCTTTTAGCTGCATGAAGGAACAAAAGCAAAAAGTGCTGTGACAGGTGCTGCAACAAGCAAGGACTGTGCATGAGTTCACAGTAATAATGTTTATGTCTGAGGTCCCTATGAAGGGCAGCACTCCATCCTTGTTCATGTTCAGCAAACGTACCCCGGATAGCACTTAAGAAATTTCCTTCTCACCCCTCACTTGTACAAATACAAAAAAGAAATTGGCTGCAGGTTATTTCTTGGCAGCATTACATGAAGTGATGTCCACTGTGAAACTATAATGACAGTTCACCATTCATCACTATTTATCATTCACCCAAAAGATTTAACAGACACAACTGCCAGCAAATTACCAGCAAAAAGCAGAACAAGCACACACAGGGTAAATAGAAACGTCTTCATTTCATGACACATAAATGGAATAAGTAGATTCTGACTGACACAAAATACAAAAAAGTAGACTTAGGACAACAATCACCGCACGCACACTGACCCCAATATCTTAATTGCATGTTCCCATTTGAAAACTTGTTCTCAAGTGACTAGGAATATCCAGGAGGCACCAAATGTTGATGGAATTTTCAAGTAAAGCAGACAGAATGTAGGTTTACACCTCTGGAGGAGACATTGGTGGCATCCTGGTCATCACCTGCGATGCACCTCAGCTTGTTTTTGACTTGGCTTCCTCTTGGGCAGCATCACCAGAGCCACTGGGCACTTTCTTCTCTTCCTTCTCCGAGCACACTGTTGGAGGAGACACAGTGCAGTAAGGAAGTCAGTGGAGACCCTCAAGGCCAATCATGTCACGGCAGCAATAAGCTGCAGCGACAGCAATATGTGTTCATATCCATCAAACAACTGACAGCAGCACTAAAGGTCTCAGAATGCCACTGCCGAGGCTGCTGTTAATTGCTTAGGGTGGAACATGGAAACCTGCACATTACTCGAAAAATTTAAAGTTCTGTTCTTGCTCTAAGGTGTCGAAGCTCTTTTTTTTTTTATGGGGGTTTAAAATCCCAAAGCGACTCAGGCTATGGGGGACACCATAGTGAAGGGCTCCGGAAATTTCGACCACCTGGGGTTTTTGAATGTGCACTAACATCGCACAGTACACGGGCATCTAGAATTTCACCTCCATCGAAATTCGACCACTGCGGCCGGGATACAACCAGCGTCTTTCGGGTCAGCAGCCGAGCACCATAACCACTGAGCCATCGCGGAGGCCGTGCCAAAGAAGCTCTTGGTGTTTTAACTGGGCCAAATGCACAGATTGCAAATGCATTTCTTGGAGAGTGTAGAAAAGTTGCCATTGCATTGTACTTTTTTTCGGCATCATGTTGCTATTGTGTTCTTGCCAGTTTAAACTGCCATGAACATTGGCATCAACCTACGTCTACTACAGGACAAAGGCCTCTCCCATATCCCTCCAATTAACCCTGCCCTGTGTCAGCTCCAGCCACTTCATCCCAACATGACTGTCTGATGCCCCCTGCCCTCTACAACTGGGTGCTAAGAATGGTCTGGATCCATACAGGCCACGGACATAAGGATTTTGCACGAGCATAGATGCTTGGGCTTGTTGGTTTTCTGTCATGAAAAAGCAGCATAAGGTCACAAGACAAGGAAAAAAGAACAGGCACCACACAGCGCTGCGTGACACCTGCACTTAGAAGATGATACTAAAGGGCAACTACAAAAATTTTCAGCCCATAAAAAAAAAACATTTCTCTAGTACTATGTCAACAGAGAGGCATAAAAACAAGAGACGGCATTTCTAACAGAAGTGACTGCACCAGGAATTGCTTGAAAAAAATCGTTGTTTCTCAAACCGAAACTCGAAAATGTCCATCACATAAAAATGGACCATGTGGCTCAAGAAGGTGCTGTTTGGCCCCTTAGCTGTGGCGTTTTGGAGGCTCACTGTTTCCCGTTGACACCACAAGTGGGTATGTGTTCCAAGCGTGTACTGTTAGTGACACAAATGCCGATCACAAGAATTCACAGCACTGTGAACAAATGCATGTGAGTGAAGACCACCTTTTGTTCCAGGGTGCCTACTTTCGTCCTTCTATTACTGAGATGGCATGCCCCGCAGCTAGTACTACTTTCACAAAAACCTGCTTGTTCGGCTGGAATTGTGACAGACGATGCGGACTTTTGATTCATTTTGACCAACACAGGCAAAGACCCCCCCCAGAATGCCAAGTGGAATAAAAGATCGCCATTAGCCGCAGGACGGTCGCTGTTTGCCATACTTCCGAAATGAATGCAGTGTGAGCGTTTGTGTACGGCTTGTGCTTTTGTGAGCCGCACTCTCGCCGCAGCATTTCAACAAGGTAATTAGCACTACCACAGTAGCACTGCTAAGCCACATTTCAGCCGCCAACTTTTCAATCCTCGTCATCTGTAATCTGTTCATTCCCAGAGGGTCCGACTAGAGAAAGGCTCTTGGTGACCCATATCTAAGTCATATCCCGTAAGTTGTCTAATTGCATGGCACACTGCCAGGTGCACTCTTGAGTGCTAAAGAACTTTTTAAATGCTTATAACAACAGCACTAGTTCTCTAACAAGTGCAGAACACTGTCATAGTTAGTCTTATGACATACTCACGATATGAAGAGGCATTCTAACAAAGTAAAATTTCATTGAATTGGCCTTTAAGCACCAACACAGTAGATAAATCTTGCACTGCAAGAAGGATTTTTTGTGCTGCAGGATGAAATATTCTTCAATTTTCTTGAAAGACGTATTATCCACAGCTTTACCTACATCCATTCAGCCCTATCCACACATATGATATGGAATCAATGGTACTGAAAACTGACTTGCTTCCTTAGCTGAGCTCCTGAGAAACTGTCAATGAATTAAAATGATAAGCTGCTTAACTTTCCGTGGTGATAAGTGCAGCTGAACAAGAAACTCATGTTATAGCTAAGCTTGGCCAAGCAATTTCAATTGCACTCCATTCCAGGCAAAGCTTAGCTGTGCATACTCTGTGGCAGAACTATTTAGCTGCTCTGTGGCTGTCATGACAAATAGCAACACTAACATCTAACAGTCAAATGGTAGCAAAGAATCTGCAATCAGAGTCTTGCACTAGTCCAAAAGGTACCTCACAACAATGGCTTAATTCACTGAAAGAGAAAGCTCTTGATAACACTATACGAGAATACTAGAAAATGGCATTGTGTAGTTGCATCTCTGAGAAAGCATCATCCTGAGGCAAAACAATGCAAAAAAGATGCAGTGCTTGTCCTGTGTCTCCATCTTTTGCATTGTCTTTGTTGTGCTGTTTTTAGGTGAGAATCAGTGTCTCTGTAATTTTACTTTTAAACCTTGGAACAAAGGGTAGCATTGCACACACTATACAGCACTTTTCTTTTCTCTTCATGTGCTTGATGCACATGATTTATTCCTGTTTAGAGCTTCCAGAATAACCCACCGATTCTAAATCTTTGCAAAAGCTGCAATGTAGGTACATGGTGTAGAGTGAATACAGGATAAGTCAAAGCTAAGCATGGTGCCAGCATGTGCACCAGATGATAAACTGCTTTAGTAAAATTTTCTGGCAGGCTAGTTGGTTGCACGTCAAGGGAAGTTACAACTGGGCAAACAGGACAGAAACAGGAGAGCAGAGAAACAAAAGAAACTCTGCTCGTGGTGTCATTTTCATTTCTTTGCTCGCCTGTCCTTGTCCTGTATGTACAGTTGTAACTCCCTCTGAGACAAACTGGACCAGCCATAACCACCAACCGGGGGCATGTTCATGACAGTTGTGATGACCCACTCTGCACAATAGCGTGCTACAAGTGCATAAAGGGGCATGAAGTAGGAACAGAACACAACTGCTGTCATGGTGGTATAGTGAACAAGTGTGCTGAAGCCTGCGGTAACAACAGAGCTTGTTGAGGTGTAGCAGGTTTGAATGCCTATAATACGTGGGGTCGCGCTTTGACTACAGGCACTGCATGACTGCATCAAAAAGCCCTTCAGGCCGTCAGCATTACAAATTCTGCCTTTTGCCCTTTTTTTGTAGCGATAGCTACATTACGGTTGCATTTCGAGGCTTCAGCGTGGTGCGGAGCAGCTGCTGGCGGCGCGGCGCCGTGGCTGATCACGTGGTTCGTCACGTGGTTGGTCACGTGACCAAGTTCCACTCGGCCAGCTGTAGCTATCGCACCACTCCAGGTTTAACCAGAGCTAAACCACCGCCAATTTTTTTAGAGACGTTAACAACAAACTATGCTGTCACAATGTTAGAACCAATGAAATAACTTTTTAGAGAATTTAGATCAGTGCCAATGAAAGATTAGTCCTCGGATGTAGAAATTTAATTTCTGTGACAGTGCAAGCTCACAGGTTTTTTTATGAACTGCTGGTCCCTTGCACATACAGTGAAAACATCGTGTTTACACAACCAAATTGCCCACAGTTATTTAAGCTGGCTGGCTCACATCTAAACAGCAAGTACTAAACAGAGTCATAGCTAAAATAGCAGACTGACAGTCTGTTGTGATCACATACTTCCAAAGATGTCCAATGGTGGCTCCAATAGGGTTTTTCGTTGGCTCTGCAGTGTGTTCCTGGTTTAAAGAAGAAAAAAAACAAATAAATATGCGACGGTGTGGGTAGTAAAAAAACAATGGAAGCAGACACACAAAACCTTGCCATGCCAGTGGTTCACTTGAATGAAGTGCCTGCTTGAGTTATCTGGCTTGACATGAATGAATATCCCTTCCTGTCCACCGATGACAAAGGAAATAATAGGCGCACAAAGCACAGATATTCAGTATCGCAATGTGTCACTAGCATTCAGCCTCACTATAGTATGTTTCATTGTGGTTTAAAACTACACATACCAGGAAACAGAAAAATCTCTCAAACAATACAAAAACACATCACAATCAAGGAAAGCAACTCATACAAATGCTGGCATCTAGCTGGGCTTCACAAGAAGCAAGTTGGCAACCAAGTGACTGCTTGCACATCAGCATTTAATGTTCCACAGCTGCTGGAGTGCTTTAATAAGTTGACACTCGTCATGCCACGGAACCAACATACAACAGTACACTAAATAAAATAACAGATAATTAAATTCTGGACACACATGAATCTGCTCCATCTTTCTAGGTGTAATCTGCGTGTCTCACACTGCTGCTGTGTGCAAAGTCTGCAATCACAACTAACTCTACTGAAGGCAAACTGGACAAAAAAAGTGGTAAAATAAAAAGTGCTATGCCAGGAATGGAAGAGCTAGGTGCTTTTGTAGCGAGAGCTACACTGGGCTACCAGTCGAGCATTTCGCGGTGACTGGGAGAGGCCAGTTGTGCGCATGCGCCGTTACCATGGCAACTGGAGATGAGCAGCAGGTGTGGCGCGCGCTTCGTCACCGCATCACCGCGCGCCGCTCTATCACCCAAACCGCGCGTCGCATGCACAGCATTACGTATAAAAGGAGGAGATGTAATGGGCGGCTGTATCACAACGTTTGACATGAATGCAGAGAAGGAGAGTCCAGCCGCTGCTAAACGGCAGTACAGACAAGAGAAGATTAAGTCTTCTGATCCTGAGGTTGTCGCCTGGCAATTGGCTACTCAACAAAGAGAGGATGAGCGTAAGAAGGCGAAGAGAGCAGCGGAGAAGCCCGAACAGAGAGAGGAACGGCTTGCCAAACGGAGATGCCAGGCTGCCGAGCGTAATAGACGGCGCATAGCCACCGAGATGGAGCCCAATGTCTCCCATTGCTAAACATACAATGACCACAACAAGCTCAGACTGGGAGACGTACCTCTCAATATGCATATCCTGTCATAGCCGAGCTAAACCACTGCCAATTTTTGTCCCACCTGTTCTGTCATTTCAACATAAACCTCTCTACCCCATAATACTGCCTTTTCAACAAGAGGTAAACTGCTAGGTTAAGGAGGTTTTTGTGAAGTGCCGGCGCAAAGACACTGCAAGCTTCTGATGAGCACTGAGAAACTTGAGCCTCCCTGGCAGAGACCAGATGAAGACATAGACACGTCTACACAACTATCCCTGTTGAGTGTCCCTCGTGGGGATGGCAGTACAAGCAGGCCTGCAGGCCACAACAGCAACACTTGTTCAAGGTGCACTAGCACTTTGCTTGGGCATCTGCACCAGGCAACTTCACTGCCTTTGTTTGAGAAGAGAGGGTGTTTGTTCTGTTGACATGTTACTGAAACACTGCTGCAGCAGTGCAAAGCAGCTACATGTGAGCCAAACAGCCTTATAGCTGCCCACTTTTATTGGCTCATGCACTAAAACCATAACATACAGTGTGGTAGCCTGAGAAACCCAAACTAACTAAAGGCTAATTGGATGATCTGGTCTGATAGCAACATGGTGCTGTCCTTGACGCAACAACACATGTAAAGGGAAAGGGAAGGCAACGGTGAGACACAGCTACATAAAACTTTTGCAGTAAACTAACAAAGGCTTTTTGGCAACAAAGTCCATAAGCAGCTGGAGGTTTGAGATCCAGGTTGAGATGGCAGTAAAGAAGAACTGTTGGCACACTGCAGAAATTGCAGTAAAAGGTGATTCTGGCATACTGGACTAGGCCCTCAAATACTCTGCATTGCCAACTGCAGACAAGATGAAACTTTCATGACTGACCTATGAAAGCGAATGAACTGAAGCAGTAATGCCTAAGTACATGATCATGAAAAGCACAATAAGAGGCTTGCGCAGCGCGCCATGCATCAAAAGGACTGGAACACAGTTCTGCTATCATGCATCAGTTATATTGTTGATTTCAACAACAGTGCGAATTGCAAAAGAAATTGCTACCTGACTACAGAAGGATTTCTTGCAGGACACCAGAACCGACATCAAAGTGGTGAGGTATCGTTCATAGGCACTGCTACACAACTCTGCAGTGCAGATGCAAAATTGAGCGAAAAGCTGGCAAGCAAACTTTAGAACGCATTTCTGCCTTATTGAAAAAATAGCAAGAGAGGTTAACAGTTGCCTTTCATACGAACTGTCATTTCTTGGCTTGACTTCATACTCACCACAATGGTATAAGTGTGCTTCTTTGTGTAGAAATTTAGCACTAACCTAGTTGCCAGTGCTCACCTGGCAAAGCGTGTGGTGCTTTGCACTCGAAAACTATCACAAAAGGAGAGAAGGCTGACAAGCCCTTTGGGGCAAGTGGCAGTTAGTCTTGAGAAATGTTCCAGGATAGTGTGCCTGGCAGGGCTTGGCGCAGGCAAAATCAGATAAGTTACTTACCTGTGAAAACGGGCAAAGAAGTAGCAGACTGCTGATGCTGCCATCACAACAAGCGTCATCCAAAGGGGATTCTGGAACCAACATCCCCTCCCTTGTTGTCGGTACAGTAAACAGTAGCCGAGAAAAGACACTGTGGTCACACTTACTTAAATTGGCTACATACGTATACGCAAAAATATAGAACATCAATCTCACAGGTCATTACAAGTTTCAGCCAGAGCCAATAACCGACAACAGTCTTGCATGCTATGCATGCTGCACAGTGTTTGGTGACGATGCAATGACCTCAACTAGACAACAACAATGCATTTCACCTATAGTCGGATACAACGTAAGTCTGCAGTGAAGCTCCGCCCACACTTAGAACCGATGCACAGAATTCCTCCACGAGAAAAACGTAGGCTGTTGTTAAAACTTCGCTTGTCACCTAAACAATAAGCTAATCACGGGAAAACTGTTATAAGCTTTAGAATTTTATAACCTGGCTTGTTTAATAAAGTCAAACATTAAAATGATGACTTCGTTTACTTTTGTGACTGGCTAGCGGAGTAATACAGTACGCTGCAGAGCATGGCCCAGTGTTAACAACTGATGTTTTTTTAAGTTGTATCCTACTATATCAAATATAAAGATATTTGGCAGTGATGAAGCAATCATTGAAACTCCAGGGTGAATGAGATTTCGCAGTCAACGAAAGGAAAGCATGAAAGAATGCAGCCTGCACAAGTTGGAGTCTAAGAATCCTGAATATATCCAAGAAATAATCAAAGTATTTCTGTGAGGAAGACACTACATTTTCCTGTTTACCCACACCAAATTTTCATGTTTAGGCATAATTCTAAGGTGCATGTGTGTGCGTGCATGTGTGTGTGTGCATATGCACATGAGTGCATGTTGTTTCCCATTAATTTCTCCTTCAGTAAGTTTTCTGCTCTCTTCTTTTTTTTTTTTCAGATTATCGTTTTCTATGACGGCTGTGCATCAACACAGGGTAAATTTAAATCTTTGATCATGACCAGTTGCTCTCAACACGAGTCAATTATAGGACAGCAAATTAAAGTACAAGGTATGCTGCAGAGACTAATACAGGCTGACTGGATAAAGGTAAGATGAGGAGGGGCTGCATATACAGGAGTAGAGGGCAAAGAGAGAAAGCATTCAAGCCCCAAGTTCTAACCAGAGATCGTTTTGCAGCCCCAAGACGATTACTTTCCTTTAAAAGCAGCCAAGGACTGCGTGCAGTTATTTGCACATGCAGTACCTTTATCTTTCTCAAGTGTTGTAAGAGCAGAGTAGATTATACATATAAAAATGAAGAACGAGATGGTTTTACATTAATGGAGCCTAGTACGAGGAGGCTTCTTGCAAGAGTGACCTTGAGCATACTGGACAAGTACAATCACGCTAAGTATGAGCTACACCACGCTAGCGCCTGCCCGGGCGCTAGCACGATGTAGCTCATACTAAGCGCAATAGTACAACCAATATATGCACTGTAAAAGCAGAACTTTGCAGCACTGGATGCTTATAGGGAGAAGAACCAATATAAGTCAGTGTCTATAAACAAATTACCTTTCAACAAGAACAGACCTTTGATAATGGAGAGCATAGCACAAATACAATGCAGTTATGACAGCCCACCATGAACTTTTTTGCACTGAAGGTGGTTATTTCGCAGGAAGCAGAGTCAGTATCCTAACTTCAGCCCATTCAAAAAATGTCTCTAAGCAGCTACACCTGACCGGCCAAAATGCCAGAACCGAATGCAGCATATCCAAACCGCTGCATCCAGTTCTGGAATTTCAGCCAATCAGGTGCCACCAAAAGGGACATATTCAAGGGGATGCAAGTTGGGATATGGGCACAGGTTCATTGACAGAGACAGTAGGTAATACCAAAACTG
Source organism: Amblyomma americanum (assembly GCF_052857255.1). Taxonomy (NCBI): domain Eukaryota; kingdom Metazoa; phylum Arthropoda; class Arachnida; order Ixodida; family Ixodidae; genus Amblyomma; species Amblyomma americanum. The sequence continues at coordinate 219,043,898 of NC_135499.1, read as the reverse complement.
AGCATGACAAAACAAGGGTTGCCTTAAAAAATGCAAAATCTGAAAACAACAAAAGAAGCCATGAGAAGTGCATCTATTAGCAATAATGATGTGCAATAAACTCTCACATTGATAATTTGAGTTCCCCCACTTCGGCAGAAAAGGCAGATTCGTTCACTTACCGTCAATAAAAACAAAACTGACTAACTTCCATGTGTTCCTGACTGTCTTGTATGTTGGCTTTATTACACTGACATGTTCGTAAGCACTAGCAGCCTACCTAACCTGACTTAGTGCCTGAAGTGCAGTGCTTACTTTCTTTGGTAAGTTAATTTTTCTTTTGCATACATACCAGCAACAAACTAATTCTGCACAATGAAAAACATAACCAAGCACAGTTAAACACAGAAAACTTCATTACAAAAAAGATGGGTGCAGGTTTCTTACCACCAGGAGAGGCTCCTCTCTGATTCCAACATCAAACACGACAAGCAGCACACCTAGAACAAAGCCTGTAGCAGCTCCAACCCAGGGGATTTGGTTGTCCACTGCAAAGTGAGCACAGGATAAGAATTTAAATTAAATAAAACAAGAAGTAAGGAATACAAATCCATATCCTCCAAAATTCATGCACTACAAAAAAAATCTTTTGCGTACAGATTTGCATTATGAACCCAAGAAATCAATTGGAAGCCCTGAATGCTCAGCACTGCAGCCGGCCTCAGATCTTTGCTCATGAGCAGCCAGCAACATACCAATTTGCATTAACCAAAGCTGCTGACAAAAGCATTTGCTTCATGCTGGGACATTTAAACATCACTAGAATACACTACCATATCCAAGAAAACATACAATTTGCTTATGGTTATTTCCTGTAATAGAACTCGCAGTTAAATTTTATGGAGTGCCTGGTCCCATTAGTAGGCCATATCACCTCTGATCTGACGTTCCAACTCCCGTTTTGCTTTCCTCAGCTGCTCCAACACCTTGGGTTCGTCAGCACCAAACTGCAGTGATTTCTGAAAGGAAGAAAAAGCAAATTAGCATACAGACTAAATGCATACTACAAGCAGCATTACCAGCCTACACAGTGAGTCAACTTTTTTCTAACCAACAAGGGGTGCGAGTTGGGGGGCCGACATACAGGCAACTCATTATATATATTGGGCATTAGTTGTTTTTAGGACATGTTCACGAAACCTCTGCATAATATGTGCATCACCTTTTTGAAGCCTTAGTTTTAAGGAAAAAAGTGCGCAAATTACGTGAGTAAATACGGTATGTGGAAACATATTTGCGGATGTTTTCAGGCAGCGCATTTGTGGGCAGCGTCCCAGGTGCACGCGACATATGTTTTACCAGCCACATGCCTTTGGGCTCTGCCCTCCAGACTACGTGCGGCATCTTATAGGTGTTTAGAAATGCTTGCGGCGTCTAACGACCATACCTCCCATGCAATGGTGAAAAAGATGGCTCTAAGCAAGAGGCAGGACGCTTGCAGGTTGTGGTCACCCCATCCTGTAACACGCACCCCACCCGAAGACAACGAAGGCAAAGCAAGGCATGTGTAGAGGGTGGTCACATGATCACAGAACAGAGCTACACATCATTGCGGGAAGCTATGCTGTGAAAGCCAGTGCTCAAGAAATGCTTTCCTGTCTGTCATCGCTTCTGAAGCACTGTATTCAATACAGCTCCCACGGTGATGGAAAACATTCAACATTACTCAAGTTGTTACCTATAATTTGCGAAGACAATGCAGGCAGCTGTAAGGCTGGCGTCACATAGCATTTGAAGAATTATTTTGCATTGCACAGACCATAAAAGCTGTTTCAGACAACATTAGCATTCTGTATATAGAAGGTGACAATGTTCCAAAAATGGAACATGAAAAAAACATGCATAGTCATTATAAATGTTACTACATTTCTTGAAAGGTTATTTTAGAAAGCACATGTGAATTGTCAAAAGGAATTTCTGACTTTGAAACATTGCTTCATAGGTTGCATAGGTTGGCGCAATTGGCGCAGCATTCCCACCACTGCACGATTACTAACAGGCCCACCATTCATCCCTGTTACACTATTAGTCACGCTGCCAGTGCAAATGTACACTGCCTCACCACTGTGCTAATGCTAATGAAAAGTTTATCCCTTTAAGGCACTTTGTACACAATTGTGTATACAGCGAACTCACAGCTTTCTCTCAGTGTGTACTCCACCTTGTAGTGATTTCAATGTTTCAGGTGAATTTAGGATTCATCTTGTTGCATAACATTGTTTTTTTAAACCACATAGCGAACATAACTGTTTGTTTTTATGAAGCTTAACCTCACAAAGCGACTAAGGTTATGAGAGATGCCGTAGTGGAGGCCTCCGCATAACTTCGACCCCCTGGGGCTCTTTAACATGCACTGACATCGGACAGTACGCGGGCCTCTAGCATTTCGCCTCCACCTAAATGTTACCGCCACGGCTGGGATCAAACCCACGTCTTTCAGGTCAGCAGCCGAGCACCATAACCACTGAGCCACCACAGCAGCTTCCAGTAAATAATAATTAATACATAACAAATAATTTTTGCAATAAATAATATTTCGAAAAACAGCGCGAGATAGCACGTCACCCGCCTTTTTTGCACAGAAAAATTTTGTCACCAGTAATGACATTAACTCTCTTTTTAGAATTTCGAGTGCAATGTGCATCTTTGAGACAGAAATTGGTTCCACAATCCTTCGGGTGTTTGCTTGACAATTCCTGGCATTTCAATTTTGTTACTTTCATTGATTGCAGTATTTCAATATTTTAATCAATCGCAGTTAAACGTGCGGGATGTGCAGCTGTGGAAATGACATAGTGTTCTAATGCAGTGACCAGCGAAGCTGATTGTTCGCGCTGCTGTGGGGTTTGAAATGCACTGGCGGCCATGAAGTGTTTTGCATAGCTGGCTATAAAGCCTGCTGGCAGGTTGGCCACCACACGGTGGGGAGGTTGCCACCCGCAGAGGTTTCGGACAGACAAACCTTGACGAAATCTGACGTTAGGAGTTTATAGTGCTAGTGCATTAAGAAAAAACGCCGCCTGAAAATAATGTCAGCTACTCCCATCAGCCTTTCTGTCAAATGCTGAGTAATAAAGGTGTGAGCCATGTCCTTGGTGCTAGGTGGTACGTAGCTCCTGCTGCTCTAGCACCAGCCACAGCTTGTCATAGTTGCTGGAATCATACACAGGTGCAACGCTGACACAATCTAAAAAAAATAACTCCAATAAGTAGCAGCATGTAGCGGGTTTTGTGCGGCAACACAGTTTGGCATTCCTGGAACAGCATTCCCACCACAGTATTATTGCTTGCTGTAATGATTTTACAGTGCACGCAAAAATGAAGCTTTATAAATTTAAAGCAAACAGGCAGCTTCAACTTTACTGACAGTGCAGGAAGGTCTTATGCGATGACATAAAACATTACGGTTGATGTACAAACACGTAGCAGATTACTCAAAATGAGCATAGCACATCAGGAAACGAACGTAAATATGCCCGTGTTACCCGTAGAAAGGGCTGAAGTGCCTGCATCAGTTCTGCATGCTTACACGAAAAGATTCCATTGCTTCTTCATAGTGCTCCGCTTTGAACTCCACTTCTGCCTTGCGGTAGTAACCCTGGGTCAACGTGTTCGGGAATAAAGGATACATGATAAACCAGGTTATTATCCATAAGTTGTAAGCTGAAAAATGAGGAGTACAGGCTGCAAGTGACTACTGCTTCTAGTTATTCTTTATTTCATTGGGGAAATTCTCAGCTAAAGAAAAAATTCACCAGCATATGTGCACAGATAAGGTAAAATCCAAGTTACCTTGGGCCATTCTGGGCTCAGCCTGATGGTTTCTTTGGCATCTTCATAGGCCAAATAAAACTGGTCCATTTTCAGGAAGGCCATTGAACGATTGCTATACAGGAGGCTGTTCTCACGATCATTTGCGATGGCATGTGTGTAGTGCAGGATGGCTTCAGCATACTTTTCCTCCTTAACACACTGGTTTCCCTTCTCTTTGAGCTCCTCGGCCTGGATACAAGAAAGCATCAAACATTCAGCCACAGGCAGATGCCACACCACAACCACAGTGTTTAGGGGGTGTATTTATGGGTCACTCTTGGATGGGGCAGGTGGGGGGAGGGGACAGATCCATTTGAACCACATATTTTTTAGACTTTTTTTCACCTAAAAAATGTGGTTTTTTCCTAAGTAAAATTTCTCACTTGGCTGCTTCTGCCTACCCCATAAGTCTGCCCCTAACTTGTTATGTAACGGGCAGGCCTTTCAATGTGCAGAACAGATACCTGGTGGCACCTCTCATGAATCGGATGCCAAGGGGAGGGAAATGCAGTAATAATTGCAGTAATAACAGTAATGACTTAGGTGTACCAGTTGGGAGATTTACTAGGAGACCATAGGGTTGCTGTGGCTGGTAATTAAAAATCATTGAGCAAGGTATGTGCACTCTTGTGGACATGATCTGGACCTTGTAGAACAGAGCAAAAAAATAAAATCCTGAAAAAGACAGACAACACTGTTCTACAAGAACAACATAAGAACAAGAGGCAACACTGGTAAGACAAACGTTTACCAGCTGGCCCAAATGAATGTCTTACTTGACCTTGGCGGCGATTAAATTTGCAGTGATGTACATGCATGTACCAGACAGGTAACATTCAAAGTGACAAAATATTTTAAATATTTCAAAAGCAGGAAAAGCAACTTGGCTTCTGCATTATGTTTACTGTGTATTCGACACTTACTGCAAGAAATTACCAATGCCTCATTCTTTCATCTAACAGCAATTAAGCTTTTATAATTTCGTTTCCTTGCCCAAGTATGGATATAAAGCAACGCATATCAAAACCAAGTGTGCAAAGTACTACAGCACTGCAAGCAACCCGAAGTTAACCCAGTGGTTTTAAAGCAACAGCTTTAAGGGCCCCATTATGCAGAAAATCCGACATCGGTGTGAATGGCCGTGAGCAAAGCATCCTGGATTGGTCGGCTAGCGTGACAGCTTGGTGCAGTTGATTGGTGTAGTGGCACCGGCATGCGGTTCGCCGCTGCACCAAAGCTGTAGCAGCGCCATCGCTGGCGCCAAAAAAGTGAAAGACAAGACAGAGCACACAGTGGCACCAGTGGTGGCCGTCAAAACTAAGACGCATCGCTGCACAAGACACAGCCGCTGCTCAGCACTGTCCATGTTAGCAACAAGTGTGCACAGTGACCTTGACTGAACAAATCTGTATTCTCTGAAGAAATCTGTATTCTCTCCTGGTAGCATCGCAGTCAGCCGTGGTCTGTGTTTTCCACACATTATTTGCATTCACCATGCACTTTTCTGAGTAATACAATTTCATGTTGTAGATCAGCATTTTACTCGTGTTCTTACTACATCATGTAATTGTGATGCCCACTACGCCTACAAAGCTATCGCGTAATACCCCTAAGGCAGAGCTTAAGTGTCCCCGGAATTTTTTACCAGCACATAATGGTTACAATAAACTCATTTTTTGCCCATACATGCAAGCCATATATATAAGCCCAAACAAATGTTATAAAAGCACATTCGATGGAACTTTCATTAAAAATTATGCATTTTTGTAAGAAGCGATGTTAGCCATTTAAAAGCTCCTTACTTCTACATATTATGTCAAATAGTCATTGAAAGATCAATACTGTCCAGCAAATATAAAAACAAAATGAGTGGAGCTATGAAATAATCCATCAGCCATCAGTTATTTAAACACTACGCAGTGACAACCTTGACTAACAAGCAGAAATGCTTCCTGGAGAAGGGCTTCCAGGCTTCATGAGCCCTTTACTATACACACTGCTAAGTGCCAAATGTGCCCCTGATGACAATAAAGAATGCCAAAATGAAGATGGCATTGTTCCAAAAACTGTTACAGCAGCTTGCCACAGTCAAGATTTCACCGAAGGGTTTCAGCCACAGGTGTACAAGTTTGCAGACTTTTCCAGTCCAAATCGGAAATGACAATGGCAAGAAACGGTGGATATGACACAGGCACTGTTTTTCAATTGAAGGTTTATTGAAAAGTCAGAAATTTTTACAAAAAATAGCAGAAAAACAAACAAAAAGCAAAAAATCAAACTTTTGTTAATGTGACAGAGGTCCAGCATTACAATAACCAGAGCGCTTTACAATCTGAAAAGCTTCTAAAATTTGCAGAGTGCTGATTCATGTGCTTAATGAGAGTGGAAGAGTAGCAACAAAGACTTGATAAAGTTAATGATGCTCTTAAAAGGCTGAAATGTTCCTCCAAACGCAAGCATTAACATACTTTAACAATGATCAATATGTACTTACGAATACCAATACATAAAGATCATAAAGAAACTCAGTCAGAACTTGTATTAAATTCTGTTGCTCGGGCTTCAACTCGACCCAGCTTCTTGACTGTCACTGGGTGTGTGGCACCCAATTTTCTACCAGCAAAGGTAGTGACGACTGCATTATTTTGTCTTGAAAGTCAAGTGCCACGAGTCTGGACAGAGCATATGATTATACTGGCTGCCTGAGATGCATTCAAGTACTTAAGCAGCCTTGGAATGAGTGTGAAAACTGTTGCACTGTCAATTTATTTTCTAGTTCTGTGGACTGTCTTGTGCCTTCTCTTGTGCATCTGTACTTGTTGACTATTAAGTGTCACGTGACGTAATGTTATAAATACCGGTGTAAACGTCAAATAAAGGTTGTTCAACGTTACCACTGGACCAGTGACGAGTCCAGGCCCCAACTCTACACAAACACCTACATGAATAAAGTACCCCAGGGCAGACAACAATATAGATATCTATACATCACCTGCTATCAGGCAGCTTATGTTATTAGAAATGTGCTATGTGCACAGAAGCCTACTGTCAGTAGCTGGCAGGCCTGGCCGTCCGGATGTAACATCAGCAAAGCAAAATGGAATAATACACCAATGAAATGTCGCCTGTTTCTCCTGAACTCTTATTTTCTTTCTCTCGGCATTCCCTTCTCCACAAGGAATTGAAGACACGCTACTCTTAACAACCTCTGCATTGCACAGTTAAGTCAGTTATTGGATTAAATGGTGCAGATTAACGCATACAAAATTTTTAATCGTTGCACATTGACATCAAATCTAAGCAGTTAAAAGGGACTGCTTTCAACGGTGGAAATAAAGTTATAACATTAGAAAAAAGAACAAAAAGCAAAACGAACGTTTCAGCTTTTTCGGAGTCAACGTATGCGACATGAAATGCAGCTGCCAGGACATTGAATGCAGCTGGTGGCAACGCGCGTTCGCAAAACCTGCGACCGGCTTCTAATACAGTGCGCCCGAGTAAGCGTGCGCCCGAGTCCGCTTGTTCTTCACGTATGTGATGTGTACTGCACAAGTCACAAGTTTTGCCTATTAATATGCACACAGACACAAAAACGACCCACGAAGATGTGAGCGCACGAGAACGTAGAGAGCGCTGATAACGCTCAGGCTAAGCACATCGCGATTCTGAACACGCTACAAAATGCATGAATTTAGGACAACACAAATACAACGTATTACAACAAAAAAGAAATGGGAGGCACAATTGCTGTAGGACGGAATACAAATCATTCTCGCACCTTGCTTGGAGAACCCTTCATCGTGCACAAGAATTGGCTATTACTACGGCTTGGATCGTCTTCTTCTGGCAGACTCCGGCCTCGTACAAACCGCGTTTACGATAACTATCTTGTCCGATTTACAAAAACCGTAATGAAGAGATTTTTATCTTTTAGTTTATCCTAATGGCTCATGCGTGGTCGTTGTTTCTAATTTGTTTGATACAACGCGCAGTTCTGGTACAAGAGCAAGGTCAGAACAGGTCGTAGGCAAATCCACATGAAAGATGGCGGCAGTCAAAGTGTGAATGTAGCGCTTGGTTTGTAAACAACTTTCAAATCTTTTCGAGACCCTGCTCGTTGAAGTTAAAGATGAGTCATGGAAGTGCAAGCAAGGTGAGGTTACAAGAACGGTGGATTTTCATTTTTAGTTGGCTCGCTTTCTGTCGTCGGCACTTAGGGGCGGGACAGGCGACCGAAGTTTGTTCACAAGAGCCGATTCCGTCAACGATGTAGTGCGGCTTTAGTACGGCTACGCGTCTGCTTGGGGACCGCCTCTGTCGTGCGCCGTAGCAGCTTTTGAAAGAAAAAGAAAGTCGCGTGATTCGCCGTAAAAAGTTGCGGGAGAAGCTTGCTTGACTTGCTACTGAGTTTGCTGACGCACAAGTTGTTCAGCTTCTACGTCGTCTTTGCTGCAGCAACTCGCCGCGCGAAAGCTGCGGCATCATTTTTGTTTTTCTTGTGGTCTGCGCAGGTGGGGGAAATATTCACAGCCGCGGGAGCTGCATTTACGAAGCTTGGTGAACTGGCTGTGCAGCTATACTCCGCTTCCGAGCCATCACCTGCCGGGTGAGCGCCGTCAACAACGCTTACAGCTTTGACTTTGCGCGCACAAATGGCAGTTACGATACAAAACCGTATGCGTGCATCTGCATTGAAAAGCAGCTTTGTTCTCGCATGTCAACGTAGCCACGATAAAGAAAGTGGCTGATTCCTACACGCAAACGCACCCAGGTTGCAGTCACTTAACAGTGGTAGTAATGAAGCATTAGGGGGTGTAGTGCACATATTGGTAGATAAAGCGCAGAGAGGCAGCGAACAATGGCTGCGTCCTTTAAAAATGTCATTGGGAAGTTTTATTCTTGAAAAGGTTCTGATTTAACTAGTAAGCATATATAAGTAGCATGGTTTTGAAACATGCACTTAACAGCCATGATTCATTTAATGCAGCGCAATACCTACATGTGTCTCCGTGAGAATAGCTACATTAAACATTTGCCGTCTCACATGGCTACTGAAACCATCGCATGTGCTGATGGCCTTGTATCAAGACTTAACAGGTCATTGACATCAGCGCCAGCAGTGATGCATGAATCTGAGTTGGTAACGCCCACGCAGGGGCAAGTGGACTGATGACGAAGTCGAGATGCTGCGCAGTGCAGTGAAGCGCTTTGGAGACGACCTGAATAAGCTTAGCGATCACATAAAGAATCGCACCATGTAAGTTCACGTCTGCCGGCAGCGAACATTTCACTCCTGTGTGCCTAACTCTCCTGAGCCCCAAGCACATGTGTGCCCTCATACCTGCTTCTTCTCTTCTCGCGGTGCATTGTAAATCATAATGTTTGCTGTGCTGCACTGCATTGCTTTCTTGTTCTTATTCAAGAAATAGTAATTGTCCCCGGCCAACGCACTACACTGACATAGCAGAAATGTGTCTTGGATCTTTATGCAATGCAAGTATGTTCGTAAGCATGCCATATGTCTAAGCCATTTATTGCACTATACAGACCCACTAGCTTTAACTGCGACATTATTTAGACATGAGGAAAAGGCCTTGTGCTATCTGCTGATAAGTTTTCGAAGTGCCAAACCACACAAGTAGTAACATAAGGGTGGCATATGCTGTGATGAAAAGAAACTTAAAACAGGCTCTGCAGGCAACTGCTGTTTTGTTAGGTGTGCAACTTTAGTCACGTTGCTCAGAGACAAAACATTCTACACTGTGATTATGTCTGGGCTATCTCTCTTTGGTATAATAATAATAATAATAATAATAATAATAATAATAATAATAATAATAATAATAATAATAATTGGTTTTGTGGGAAAGGAAATGGCGCAGTATCTGTCTCATATATCGTTGGACACCTGGTAAGGGAAGGGATAAGGGAGGGAGTGAAAGAAGAAAGGAAGAATGAGGTGCCGTAGTGGAGGGCTCGTGAATAATTTCGACCACCTGGGGATCTTTAACATGCACTGACATCGCACAGCACACAGGCACTTTGCTTTTTTAGATGTTTCGTGACAGTGCCTGTGCAAAACATTAATCAGCTCCAAAAAGCACTGTGTATCTTGTGGCATAATAATGCCACGAACCATGCTGAGAACGTTAGGGTCATCTTGCTTGTGTAGAGACTGATGACATAAAGTTATGATCTCCAAGCACAGCCCACGTCACGCCATGTTCTGTGATCTTGCTCTAGCAAGGAAATATGAGCAACATTGTCATGCAGGCTTGTCAGTTTGCTGAACTGCAGCTTTTGCAAGGGCTGGCAGACATGAAGGCCTGCCTGTCAGTGTTTTTTTTCTTGGCTCAGTTAACAAATGCAATATTTCCATTTTACCAGTATAGGAGGTATTCACTGAGGCCACGCTACCAGACAGCGCGAGCGTCGCCGCGACAAACGCGCCATGTTTGCGGTCGTTTCACGTCAGCTTGCGCAGTGTCACGGTACGCCGTGAGATATCCAGCCTGAATTGTTAGTGATCTGTAACATCTTTGCATGTTGTTAAATGCGTCAACGTCCAGTTTTCTTTGTGGAACACTTATTGTGCATAAAATTTGCAACAGAATTCTGTGCCGTGATTTAACCGAGCTGGCTGCCGCGACTCGGCAGCAAAACTGGCCGGCTGCATTGCACGCAAGAATGTACACGACTTGCAGCTCTTAATATCAGTTCATAACTGTCAGCTACTCATGCAGGACATATCGTGGGTAACACAGCACATGGTCAATTACCAATATTCGAAAACTGACGCTGCAGTAACTCAAATTTCCAGCGGCTGTAGTCCATGAACTGCCGAAGCCTCATTATTTCAGCAGAAAGCCAAATTGCGTCATAGCTGCTTTATTTACGCGACAAAATGGTCGAGCAGATACTGTCACGCACTCGCAGCACGAATGGCAGACATAGCGGGAATGTTTTGCAGGTTTGATTGTAGAAACATAGCGTTGCTTCGAGTGCACAAGACCTGGAATCTATAGGCCGGTTCGCAGCAATTAATCTATATTTAGTAGTAAGAGGTCACTTTCAGCAGACAGAGGTGACAAGTTAAGCTAGCTAAGTGGACAGACGTGTTTAACTACTCGCCTCTCCAAAAACGGCACTTTGGCCGTCGGTACCCTCAGCACGGATGTTGGGCTCGCCCGCTTGTCAAACAATCGCACCCTCTCATAGATTTGCATACTATAATTCCTTTGCCTGTCGGCAGTTACACAAGGCAGGCCTCAATATCAGTGAATTCAACGCACGGCAGCAGTCTTGTAGTATGTTGCACACCACGCCGGCGCCTGTACACTTGTATGGGTCGACGTTTTCACAAAGTGTAACCTTTTCAGCGTGCCTGCTCTTTTCTGTTTCGCGCAGTTCATGGCATATCCACTCAGTCACACGGTGTTATGGGTCGGACAGAAATGATCTGCAGCGAGACGTTAAATACACTCACATTTCACACATCACAAGCGAGGTAAATGCTGCGGCTGCTGCGCGTGCGACCACCAACATGGCGAATGTCGCGCCCCTTGCAGATGACGTCATGCGAATACCTCCTATAGCTTTCTGCTACATCTCTGTTGCATACAGTAGTTTTCTCTATATAGTGCAGTATTACTGTTGAGCATCCGGCAACAAATTTGGAGTGTCAATATTGGTTAACACACTTTGCATTGATTGTGAAAGCTACGTTCTTTAGAGGTCACATAGTTTTCAGAGCTTAATTAAGCACTTGGATCAATTGATCTCCAATGCAAGTCCTGTGCATGCTTTTTATGGTACCTTGCAGAAGCCAAATTAAGAACAGCATGAAGCGGAAGGCTTATGAAGAGGCAGGCATTCCCATCAAAAAAGCACCCCCGAAGGCAGAAGCGGCTCCGCCACCCCCTCAGCCCACTTTGGCGGCTGGCCTCCAAGCTCCTACCAAGTCCGCTGGTGAGTTCGTAGCTGAGGAGAACAGTGAACGGAGGCTTATTAATGCTGCCATAATGTGAACAAGAAAATTTAAAACCAGCTCTAGCCTTTATGCTGGTTTTGCTGCATACTGAATAGACCAGTAACAGTTCAAACTGTAACGGTAGCTTAGCATGGTTTATATGCAATTGTTGTCTCTAAAAAAAATTAACTGCGTCATTTGAATCCAACAATTTTCTTACTTTAGTGTATTTCATGGCTTTTTGCAACATTAATTGTAAGCAAAGTCTTAAAGGTACACTACACTAAAGAGGTATCTGAACTTGTCTTTTTACCACGGGAATGCGATCTACACGTTCCGAGCATTCTTAAAAACTTCGAATTATTGTCCTGTGTGGCCAAGTTCCCTAATTTAAATCTGATTAAACGTCCCGGCTCCCACCTTTTTTTTTTTTTAACTCAACGCTGAAGGTAGGAGCAGTGAACCGACGCGTGGAGTGCTTTTCAGCCAGTCCCACGGCGGCTTGCCGCTCTGCCATCGGCGGAGTGATATGTAAATCAGAGTCCATGCGTATTTTTATTTCCATGGGCCTAATTTGCGGCTATGTTGTCTCTGACTGAAACTATTTATTCATAGGAACCTGAAAAACAATATACAGGGAAAGCGAAGCCGCCACGGGACTGGCTGAAAGGCACTCCACGCGTTGGTTGACTCCTCCTACCTATAGCATTGTTCAAAAAAAGGTGGAACCCAGCTCTGTAGCAGCAACCTCACTGGCTACGAGTGGCACTGAAGGACATGTGTTATGTCTGCAACATGCGTTTCTTTAATAGTTACATACTTGATATGTCTTCTGAAACATTTGACCACATAGTTACAAGAAAGTTTGCATTTGAAAAGGTAATTTCTTTTATATCAAGAAGGATGCCTCTTGAACAAAGTCATTCCTAGAAATTAAAAAAAGACACAAGCAAGTGCAGCACTCACCTTAGCGTCCACTTGAGACGATGTCACGCACACTGCTACTGCATGCCTCTAGAATTTTTTCTGCCATATTGTGCGATATGCAAGCTAGGTAGCTACAAAAAGACTATCACAATGCATACACTAAGGCTCATGCCATGTTCAGATGAGAATATTGAGGTTTGATTACATCCACAGTAGTTACTGCTGGCTGATTTGTTAAGTTTTGACTGTTTATGTGGTGTACTATGTCACGGTTCTCAATGTCTTCTTTAAATCTAAGCAGTGTTTGATTCTTTTTCTCCTTTATCTTTTGTGCAGATATAACCCTAAATATGCTCAATGCAACGGAGACAGAGGTAGATGTCGAAGGCCTTGGTGGAACTGGAAAACTTGACTACGACAGCTCCTCCTAAAATTGCACCCATCATCACGTTGTCATGTGCATACTCAAACGAATCATGTCTCAGTTCAAATGAAACACATTGACCATTTCAGCTGCAATTCCGACTCCTTTCTTTCATTTTTCATGTGAGTGAAGAATTGGACACTGATGTGCACATTCCAGGAAACTTGTCTTGATGGCACCATGCTGTGAAAATCATTCATATGTTAATGTAGTTGTTCCCTTTAAGGAACCTCTAGCTTTCTGAAAGAGCTTTCTTTTCTGTAGCAGGTATAGTTATGCACTGTCTTGGATGTGTTGTTCATAGCCTTGCAGCATAGCTCTTCGTTTGTGTATTAGGATTGCTGCAAGCAATATCGGCGGTCACATCAAACAACCTTTAATTTCTGGTATGACAGTGTGCTTAGTACATGTCTCAATTTATGAGGGGGGGTTCCAGTAATGAAACACGGTGAGGGGAGATGTATGCTCAAGATACTGAGTGTGTATGCATGCAGATGTTTATAGTAACTGTCTGCCAGCTTGGTCCACTGCAAGTCAAAGGCCTTTGCCAGTTCTGTATGCCTCAATTGGCACCCAGTGCCAGGAGAGTTTCCAGGCCAGTCATTCCACATGAGCCTTTCCTGCTCTAAGAGGCCACTGGTGGTCTCTTCTGCAAGCCTCGCCACTCTTCGAATTTCTTAATGCTTTCTCGCTAGACAGTGATCCTTACTCTTCAAATTAATTACTACACCTGGTGTTTTACGCTTGTTAGACCCTCATTCACTGCATTTCATATCCCAAGTTCCTACAGAGGACAGTGTCACAAGTAATTTTGAGGTTTTTCTGAACTTGGTGCTCATGCTGCTTCTCCCAACTCAGTGCTGTGGATAGTTCCTCAGACATAGAGTGAATGACAGTGGAGTGGGTAATGACTTCCTGCCAGACACCGTTTTTGACTGGTATTTCTCACTGCTCTTATGGGGAACTGCAATCATTGTGCAGCCCTTGCAAACACACACACAAAAAAATGTGCATGTATTTCAACATAGTAATAACAGTGAGCTAGCAGACAAACTTGAAAAGCAACCTGTGTACTGGGCAAGCATGTCTCCACTAAACAATGGAGCTTCGCAAGAGCAGCAGTGACAAGCGTGGCTGCTGATTGCATGTAAGCTCTTGATACAAAATGCACTTGGAAACTGAAAACCATAGACTCCAAATATTAATGTTTTTATGACGAAAACGTTTCTTTTACAAATTGGCATGCTTTAAACATGCTTGTAGTTTGTATAAAAAACTGAGCTACTTGTGTGGCGTTCTGATTGCATCCCGGTCATGCAATAACCTTACCTGCCCGGAGTCGGGCAATGTCATTTGTGCTAAGAAACTGTGAGAGCACCTCATCTGTGTGCTCACCAAGGAGAGGTGGCGGTGATCGAACTTGGTTCACCCCTTCGCTGAATCCGACAGCAGGGCCTGCATCATTTGCAATTTATATCAAAATCTCGCTCTAGCAGACAAAAAAAAATAAGACCACAATTGTCTATTTAATCGATGGAGGCTGCAACAAATGAGCTTGACTTGCAGCGTGCATTGATAAATTCAGTGCAGCATTCGATTGCAGGTATAGTACAGTAATAGCCATCATTACTTCGTATCCCAGGACTTAATCCTGATTTCTCTCTGTATCTACACATAATGCTGCCATGTTTCCTGTAAAAAGAGCACAGCAATATGCCTAACAAAACTCTAAAACCTATTCAAATTAACCATTCAGTGCCCATTTAAATTAAAATGGATTGGATTTATTTCGGGAAAATATCTAAAGAGAACAAGTGGCTAAACATTCTTTGCAAAATTCTTTACTTTTTAAGAGAACCAGGACTTCCATATGCATAGCAATTTACATACGAGCGGCATGAGGCACTTTCGCTTTGCAACAAAAATAACATTTCCAGTAATTTCCGGGCAACACAATATGGCAAAGATAAGTAGCAATACGGAATGCAAAAGCTGCATATGTCCGAAAAATACTGCATATGATTTATATTAAACTCATATAAATTACTGTCTCTATGTACCAGAATGCCTTCTGTACTTACGTACATGACACACACAATGCTGGAGTCTTTGCAGCGATTTATGCCTCTGCACTAAGACTGCTTTTGAATGAAAAATACAGAAATGAACATGCTAGGCATTTCTTTACATTTCACTGGATAAAGCAATGTTTTTAGAATGGCCCTGCTTACCAACTAAAGATACAGTGCCAGCAGTCGTGTGAGGAAGCTTTACAACCATTTCCTTGCCCTGCAAAAGACAAGCTAAACTTTAAAACAGTTTTGTTGCAGTGCATTGAGAAAGAAGTGTTCCAATTGACACATTTGTGCATGCTTTTACAGTTGAAATAAAACATTATTTCAACATCGTGATGTAGAAGGGTGTGAACAAAGGCAAATGGAGGCTGGACAGGGAATGTGCCCCCTGTACAAGGCAAACTTACTGTGGCGGTATAACAGGAAGGTTTACCTTTCAAAAATGGGACAGTAACATAAGTTTGAACAACAAGTATTATGTAGTTACATCAACAGGCAGAACAAAAGTAAAAAAAAAAGCAAATTTGTTTGTTCATAATTGCCTAGGTGTTCATTAGGCAACACAAGAATTATTTAGAATGTTTAGCATTTGGGCAACTGAAAATCAAAGCAGTTAGTGCGTGGATGCGGTTGCCATTGTTAAATGCAGAAACATTTTTTTAAACTTGTTCCGGGCATGCAGGTATAAGCAGAAGCATTGGTTGGTCATCTCTGCATAAAATGTTGTATTGTGAAGGAACAAACTACTTCTTTCCAAAATTAGTTGCTGGTGCTTATCTTTATACTACATTGGCTAATAAATGTCTTCTGTGTGCTGCCTGAAGACCTACCTGGGGGTCCTCAAACACTTGCTGAATGGTGTTGAGTGGCCCATAAGGTATTCCCGAGCCTTCAAAGAGCTCCAGCCATTCTTTGGTTGTCTTGCTTTTAAACCTAGAACATTACGGGCCACGCTCATTACCAGGAAATGTGACCTACTCTCGGCTGTCTTGCTGAGACATTCACTAGCATTAGAATGAAACCTGTGCGGCAACATGTCTTCAAACCAATTGCTCCCTAAATCTTGTGAAAAAACAATCTTTTTGTTAGCTTCAAGTCTTTCCAAAACACTGAACACTGGTATGTGTTCAGTGTACGCATTGGTACGCAGCACTGCAAAACAACACTGAAATGCTGCATTGAACATGAAGATACTGCATTTATGAAAGCTCAAATTTCCCTGCAGTAAGAATTGAGAAAATGCTGCCACATTAAGAACAGAATACATGCTGCTATGGATGAGACAGATGTCACTTTTATATACCGATTTCTCTGTGGTAACCATATGATGACTGGCTAGCGTAAATGTTCGAAACTATATGCACAGAGTGCTCTTGATGTTTGCGTGTTCTCTATCTACCAAAACTCCACAGCTAGTCGTCTTCTGATATGAACAGTTGGCATTTGTTTGGAATTTTTCATTCAGGTGACCGTTTTCCAAGTTCCAGTAAGTTTGCAGAAGACAACAATCCACACCACTTTACCAAAATTTCATTTTCAGTCCTTTTTCTTAATCCCATGATATCATTTATGCAATAGTAGTATACTTGCCTGTTGTTCAGAATTTCAGTCAGGGTGTCCCTGTTTTTGACACGGCTTGGGTTGTCTTTGAAACGAAGGTCAGACAAAAGTTCATTAACATCAAGAACTCTGCAGAAGACCTTGAACTGTCCTTCACTAGCTGCTCCCACAGTAATGTAGCCATCCGATGTTTCAAATGCAGCGTATGGCACAATGCTCTCGTGGCTTGTCCCATGGCGGCTTGCCTCAAGGTTGGCATTGAGGTAGTTGGAAGCAATGTTGGCTAGCACTGAAACCTTTGCAGAAAAGAAGCACCATAATGTATGCTGAAGAGATGTTTCATGTTTATGGACGTTTCACACTTGCAGAAAACCACATGTTTAATTGCTGTAAATGCTGATGCAGAAATGCTGCTCAGACTGGTTAGCACCTGATGATCTGTGTGCAATGATCATGCTGTAAAAATCCACTGAAACAAAACATAGAAAATTAACGTGGTCTCTCCCACAAAACTGTACTTCCTACCTGTAACAGTTAAATGTAAGTCTGGATATTCATTTTAACTTTTATCTCTCTGTTAGACCTTGCTAAGTGTGAAATGCAAGTTAATCATAGCAGAACATCAAATGCGCGATGTGTGGATGTGGGACTTATTGGGAATGATGGCTGCCCTTTGCGCACTATTTCACTAATAATTCAGCTAGCTGAAATGCTAGGCAGAGCTATTTGGTGGGTTAGTTTTGTCATTGCTGTTTGTAAATGGCTTCATGTAAAGATTACAAAACACATTGCACCGGGCAAGGGCTTAGCATGGATGAATCATAAAAGACTCGCTAAGAGGAAGTTATCAGGGTGAACTGGATATATTTGATATGCACTGCCATAGATCTGTTAATGAGCTCGATTTTTATTTATTTTCTTCTTTCCTGTGCTAACACCTTGTTTCTCCCTCCCAGCACACCTGCATGATGTCACTCAGCATGTCACAACTTTTGTTACGTTGCCTTTGTCATTCCAATAAGCTCGGTTGCTAGTTTGTGCCTCAAAAATGTACAGCCTTTATCGAAAATATACAGCCCAAGGGACTTGCTTTTCAGCCCTGCAGTTAAGCTCTTTTCCACCGCTGAGAGATCTATTGTTTGGAGGTGTAAGAACAAAACTTAATCTTACCTTTGAGAGATTTGGAGCACTGACCAAGCAATGCGACCAACACGCATGGGCCAGAAGCAAACCAAAAGGGCTGTAACGGCTTTTATCCCCAGCTGGCAACAGCAGAGCCACTGCATCTTGCTTACGTCATAGATTGGTGTTGGTTTGGTTTATGGGGGTTTAACGTCCCAAAGCGACTCTGGCTATGAGGAAGGCCGTGGTGAAGGGCTCTGGAAATTTCGACCACCTGGGGTTCTTTAAAGTGCACTGACATTGCACAGTACACGGGCCTCTAAAATTTTGCGTCCATTGAAATTCGACTGCCACGGCTGGAATTGAATCCGCATATTTCAGGTCAGCAGCCGAGCGCCATGACCACTGAGCCGCCGGGGCGGCAGATTGGTGTTGGTTGATTACTGGAAAGCAGTTTATTGGAAGGTAAAGCATTGGCAAGCATGCTCATCTAGACAACAGGTTGCTTTGCTTGATCAAGACAGAATAAATTGTAAACTTTTTCTCCATGCATATGTCATCTTTATAAACAAGGACACTGCTGTGCAAAATAAAACTGCCCTTACATGTGGTGTGAATGCCATTTATCTCTGACAAAATACATACCTGTGTGGAGAACAAATTGCAGTTGACCCATTGTCCCCTACCAGTGCGAGTTCGCTGCAGAAGTGCAGCCATGACAGCTCCGTGAGCATACAGGCCTGTAGCTAAGTCTGTGATGGCAACTCCGACTTTGCAAGGTTCGCCTCCACGAGGTCCTGTGATGTGCAGCAGACCTCCCATGGAGGCTGCTATAACATCGTAGCCGGCCCGCTCCCTGTACGGCCCTTTCTGTCCATATCCTGCAGTGTGATTGGACAGGCAGTACATATTTTGCAAGATGAAAGGACCAGTACAGATAGGCTGGGTGACTTGCACCCACTCATATACATCCTGTGTCGATATAATACAGGCCGTCAAGTTTTCTCCTGGGCGGTGCAGTGTGGCTCAGTTTGCAATCCCAGCACTCAAAATTCCTGACCTCACGAAGGCTCTCGTCTTTTAACTGCTAGCACTGAGGATGCTGGGTGCACCGTTTTGGTACACTTGAATATCGCAATAGGTATGTTTCTTGTGCTGCACTGCCATCAAAATTCAGCTGCTGTGGCCAAGACTGAACCAGTGACCTGGTGCTTGGTAGCCGAACACTGCACCCAGCAAAGCACCATATGGCAAGTTAACAGCAAATTTGTTGCCAAAATGCAATAAATGTCTGTAACTGCCTAGTGAGCATTACACCCTAATTCCCCACACTACTGGTGATCTTTCTGTATTGCTACATACAATATTTGCCTTAACTACACTCTAAACTAAGAAAATTACTATTTCCACATGCTCCACATCTAACTGTCCATCAAGCCATCTCTCAAGCCATTAGGCTTGAGGAAAGCAATGGATCACAGACGATTGCATTGCAGTAGCCATGTAAAGGAAGCAGTGCAACAAATTTTAGCCATTTGATCACTTTGACAAATTGCTGATGTCAAATAAAAATTCTTGTAATAAACCAAAGCTTTGTCCCTGCATGCTTATGAGAAAGTGCAGAGAGTGAATCAAACTAGTTCATTTACGGTATATATTTGGTTATCTGACTCTACCAATAATGGCATTTTATAATTTTGGTCAAACACTGACTTTTCATTGTGCTGATATCAAGAGACCAAGAGTGAACCAACTGTTTGTGTTGTATAAACCATTTGAATCGGCGGTTTGTGCCTATTGTACAGTGATGAGTCTGTTGTGTACTTTGCGTATACACTATACAGGTGTTGACAGCCACTTTGTAGCACTGGTTGTTGGGGTCATTTGAGTCACCTAGGTCCCCATAGTGAACATGCTAGAGACAGGCAGTCTTGTTGCTAGAATTTATGTCCTAGGACAATCGGTGTTGGTTGGGATGCCCTGATGAAGCATGCATTGTGACTTAACTGCTCTGTCTCTTGTGACGGCTGCCATATTTACATGATGCATTGATTTTAAGCTGCTGCGAGTTCGTCACAGCCACTTAGTGATATTTTAGGGATTATATATATACAACACTGAGTACTTAAACGTAAGACCAATCTCTTTTACAGGTTCACGAGAAAGGAAAATTATCTATGCACACCTGTTATGGAACAGTAGACAATTTGAGGTGCAACAGTTTTGATGTCCTCGTATCCAAGACCAAGCGAGTCTAGCTTTCCGGGCAGGTAGTTCTCCAGAAGCACATCAGACGATGCAGCGATCTGTTGCCGTTGTTTGCATGAGGTTAAGTCGTTCAGAGGAAGTGGACCAATTGCTTACCTTCTTTACCAAATCAACACCTTCTGGTTTCTTCAGATCAATGGCCACACTCTAAATGAACAAACATGTCATGTATACAATAATAGTAATATAGCAAAAAAAAATTATGCGTGCTTCACCTTTTTGTTCCTGTTTACCGACAGAAAATAACAGCTCTGATCTCCTATAAACGGCGGCCCCCAGTTACGCGTCTCGTCTCCAACGCCTGTAACAGCACGGATATAACCAGAAAATAACTGCAAATGCGGACCTTAGTTGCTATCTTCTGTTCATAGTCCGTCGCTTATCCGAACGTCAGGTCAGAGGTGACAGCAAGGGTATGCTCACCCGGTCTCTCAATTTTAATTATCTCCGCTCCCAGATCGCCGAGTATCATGGAACAATACGGACCTGCCAGTATCCTGAAAAGCAGGTAAATACAAAAACAACCGGCTCCCGGCACGCAACGTGATCCGGACGCACAAAATGTGAGTAGGGCAGAATCAAGAAAGATTGTTTCCGAATTAGCTACTGTGTTTACTTGAAATCATCCTTCGTTCTCACCGAGTCAGATCGAGCACACGGATTCCCCGCAGTGGGTCTTCCGGGGAGATTGTTGAACCAGCTGCGTGAGAATATACGTCTCATAACGAGCACCTTTAGAGTATGGACACGCGCTGCAAAGCGTCCAGCACACTGAGGTTGTCAGCCGTACCTCGCGCAGATGTAAAAGTTTGTACCGCATTCACTTTACGAGAAGTCTGCCGCAGTGCACGTATAACACCGTTGAGCCTGGACATCACTGCGCCGAGCATCACCATCGCTTCATTCGCGTGCCTCCGGTCAATGCAAGTTTTATCTCCTAAGCACTATCTAACAGCATCTGCTGAGGCCGCCTGCACATAACTGAAGCAGACGGAAATCGCACACAAATGTTATCCACTGGATCTACACATCCACCTGTCCACTTCGCCAAGCTCAGTTTTGAAGTAATAACGTAATTACAACAAATATATGCAAACTATTTAACCTAAATCTCATTTATCAAAGTAAAAATGTATTTATTGGTTTGTATTTATAATAAATATGTTTAAAATGTTGTTTCTACTGTCTTAAAGGGCGCTGCAAAACCTACCAAGTCTAATGCGCGTATCTTGCATTAGTTGTCGAATAGGCCGCTGGAGGCGCGAGGTCTGTGTGAGAGAGGGAAAGGAGAAGCGAGATGATGGTTGGAGAGAGAGAGGCAGAAACGATCTGGGGCCGCGAGCGCTGCTAGCGAGTGTTAAACACCGAGGCTGCTGAGGCAACCGAGGTGACCAAAGCGTGTGGGTGTGCGGGGTACGGGTATGTGGGTCCGTGCTACAACGCGCACGCTTTCTGCTGCCGCTGCGAGCTGGAGGACTATTCAGACTATGTATTTACTTATAACAGTGGTGGGATTATTAGCCAGTGTGCGTGCGTTCAACTTGGAACCGAGACTACCTTTGCTGAAGCTCGGGATCAAGGGCAGCTACTTTGGATACTCCGTCTCCGAACATCAAACCGTCGAGAGCGGCACTGTCATCGATAACCTGTGAGTTTGACATACGGCTCTGTGTTCTAATAAGTAATTATTGTGTTCGGGCACATGCCTTGCGAGCTTTGGTGGCGCAAGAATTGTTTCCCTAAGTATTCCGAAAGTTCGTGGCGGGACGTTTCTCCGTTCGATGCGTGAAGACCCCCTGCTTCTCCGATCGATGACCTAAACTCCGCAACTCTCCAACGCACGCACATGCTCTCGAGCTCATCGATGACAAGGGAGAGCCGTCACATGCGCATCTTTGCGCGCTCTGTCCACACATGCCTCCGGGAGCTCGAAACGTGTGTTGCCCTCCTTGGCGTTGCGGCCTGGGGTCGCGCTCGGTCTACCGTTTCTGGAGCTCCGGTGCTATTTGGAAAGCTCGCGCTGTCGTGTGTAGTAATGCTCGGCTCCCGTCGACAACATTCGTTTCTCGGCAAAGCATTCGGGGCTTCCGTACTACACGCTCGCGTGGGGGCTGCAAAAGCGATCGGGTCTGCATCCCCGCGGTAAAACGCACCGTGTGGGCGCGTGCGCGCGCGCAGGACCGGGCGTTTTCTTTTCCTCCGGCTGCCCAAACTTGGCGCTTGCCGAACAAGATCAACACGCAGCGCGAGGCGGTGCGCCGCCGACGGCGCAGCTCGTCGGCGTTGCCGCAAGAGCATTCGTTCTGGCTCGATGGCTGCACACGGGCCGCGCGTGCTGTATGTCAGACCGCCCTCCGCCGCAACACCTGTGGCTGTAGCCGACCAAATGATGCATCAGGGCAGGACAGAGAAGGCCTTGTCTGGCCCCGAGCACCGAGAGCGGCATGTGCATGCTGGGAATAGAATTGCAGTAAAATAAAGCGCTCAGGTTAATCACGGGGTCGCCTGGCGCTGCTTTCTGCCGCTGTCGCATGAAAATTCCAGTCAGCGCATGTGTCACGGTGGCACAACAGATCGCGGCGTTTTCCCTCGGCACTGCGGTCGGACCTTTGTAGCCGAGGCTGTGCGCGCCCACCTGTGGAGCGTGCGCTGGAGACGCTTTTTCGGCGCGGCTGCTTTGAAAGTCCGCGGCCACTCCCAGCGCACATTGTTGCGCGCCGCGATAAAGGGCGTCGTCTTTCGCCGCTCGTGGGGCGAACGAGGGGCAAGAAAGCCCGGTTCCTTCGGGGGGACCCTCGTTCCTACCTTGTTTGGCCCGCCGCAACAAGTGCCGCTGACCTTGGAGCGCGCGATCCTTTGCGGCGCGTCCGTGCCCCTTGGGAGCGCACTGGCGAAAAGCGGAGAGAGAAAAGACGTTTTTGGAAGGAGGAGGTGCGAAGAATGGAGCATGTGGAGGTAAAGGAGGCACATCAAAAAATATGGAAACTTGTATTCTTCAGCTCCCTTTCTTGCTCGTTGCAATTTCAACTGGCGCCAACGAATAGAGGATCGTGCTTATTGTCATGTTGTCATGACTACCAACAGCGAATAGCATTAGGGAGTATGTATCAGCTGTACACCTGGCCGGAAACCTGAATCCAGCATGGCAAAGACAGGCGACCCGAAGCAGCTTATTCCGAGTCATCCTTCCCTCGCTGCAAGTTTTGTAATTGCCGGGAACAGTTGGCCTTGGCACAGTTGCCTTGTCTTCAGAAGTGGAAGGGAAACGAGCATGACCCAGCTTTCTCGTTCGGCGGCGCTTGGTCTTTCCTCCTGCGATTACCCCAAAGCTCCTCCGCGGGCTCGGCGTATGCTGGAGCCAAATAGCCGCGCCTATGTATTTTTTTGTTTGTTTGTATACTTGTCCCGTGCAGCAAAGCCGGTTGCGTCGGCCTTCGTTCACGATTGTCTTTGTAGTTAGCCATTTCTTGTCGGAATCAGTAAAGGCGGGAATCACATACGGTGATGGTGATGCTGATCGATCGTGGCTATATATACACTTTGTAACGGGTAGGCTGCGGGACATACCGCATTGCCAAGACAGGAAAAAAAATTAATGCAGTTGTCTACAGCGTTCTGGTTGTGACCACGTTCACACTAGACTAATTGCGGTAACTGCTTCATGGTTACGAAGCCGGTGGCGCCTAGTCGGTTTCGTATTCTCATTATGCGACTAGGTCACTCTCGCGGATGTCAACAGAATGAAATGCGAGTTTAGACTTTACCCTAATAACCTCACCTTTCTTTGGAGGTTGCAAAACGAAGCACCTAGAACAGTGCAGTACCCGGGTCCTTTATTGAAGGCGTATCACATTCTTCCGGTAAGCAAATTACATGTGTAGCGTGGTATACACATTTCATTCATTTTCCAGGCCAGCTGCGCTACAGAGAAAGCTGTATGCTAGTTGCCCGTGCAGCTGTTCCGGTTTGAACAAACTTTGGCCCGCAGCTGAAGCTGGATAGGTCTCTCTGCCGAGAGGGCACTCGCATGGGAGCAGTCACGCTTGCTCTCCAGAATCCAACAGTCTTTTTTGTTGTTTTCATCTTGCGGTCAGAAGCTGCGCACTGACTTCCTAGATGAAAGGTTGTCATCTATTCCACATTACAGCGCAGCTGTTAAAGCGCCCGTTCCTTGTTTTTAGAGGCGGTGTTGTCGGCGTAACCGACAGAGCAAGCGGAGGAGGGTGGTGCATGGTTATGATGTGTAGCGGCGTACTTGGGCGAATTGGAGAGGAGTGCACGGCGAAGAACGTGTATAAGCGGAAAATAAAAGAAATGGTGCGTTCCTATACCTGTACATATATGAAAATCTCTTGAAATCTTTATATGCCGCACAATCAAAATGTCTGAGCAGCTGTGCTGAGAATTCTAACACTCGCTTTACTCTCATTACATAGCTTTAAACTTTGAACCATATATTTCCTGCACTTTTTTGTCGGAAAAATGGGGTTAAGCGTAGTTTTTCTGTGCAAAATTTCTCGCTTGACAGGAAGGACAGCAAAGGTAACTAAAACAAGTTTATCGTTTCTGTTTTTGTTTTATTACTACCTCGAAGGCGCCCCATTGAAGGGTATTACATGAGGGTTCGATGGAAACGATCGAATTTTGTGCATCAGCTATTTCGCTGTAGTTTAGCCACTGAAGGAATGACAGCGCATGATTGCCGTCGTTTAATATGTGTTACCAGTGGGCTGTTCGTCAGTTCACAGCGCACACCTTCCTTTTTATCTGTTTCACTCCTTGCAACAGCGTCCGGCCGCCTCATGGGAAGTCCAGACTGTGCGAAGATTGCCATCGTTTTAAATGGAGAGCGCGGGAAGAGAGAGTATGCTGTGCATTGCCGCACTTGCTGGACCACTGCGACGTGTGTAGAATGGGCCGTGCCGTGGGAAAGCGCGCGGGCACCATCGTGCTGGCGACAAGGCTTGGATGCGGCCCACTTTTGAGCCGCCGTTCTTGATTAACACCCACGGACGTTCCTTTCCGCGCGCATCTTCGTTAGCGCTTAAGGAGCGCGAGTTCCAAGCCTGGCGTATACCGTAAAGAACGACGCATCACGCGAACCCGAACATCGTTCGAAAGCTGGGCCAGTGTCATATCTTCACTCGATTCTATTCCACTGTAATCGTCCGCCACACCAACTGACGTGCCGGGGCCGCAGCCAATGACGAAGGACCCGAAAGAATAGAATTGGAGTAACATTTTAATCGTGTCATCCTCACCCCGATGTCGCGACGGTGAACAAAGGATTCCGAAGTGTTCTGTCTTTTCCTTTTTTTTTACATGTGTGTGCAGAAAGCTGCTGGCATTCCCCGGCTACTCTTATTGTTTAATGAGAGAGAGCGCTACACCAAAGGGGAAAGAAAAGCTGGCAAAAACTCGCCACCAAAAGAAGTACGAGTCCTAGTGAAGTTTTTGCTTACGCTCATGCATCTATAATTAACGCATAACGTAACACGTGCTCGCTTAGTTCAAGTATACGAGACCACGTGCGTTCATTTATAACTGCACAGGTGTACACGATGTAGCGAAGACTTGTTGCCCGAAATCTTTGAATCCCCTAAGAAGTCAGCCTGTTACACATCGCTGTACGCATTGCTTCTTGTCCGCGGAATTTCTCACCAGCAACAGAATAACTGCCCGAGATGGGTGGTGCATCCCTGAGTTTTCGCCAGTGTGCGACATGTCTGCGGCAGTGCAAGTGGTGTGGCAAATTTCCGCGAGAGCATATGGCATTGTCAGCTGTTCCTGTAAACAGTGCCTCTGCATGTGTACTACAGTTCACTCTATTTTCAGTACCGCCTAATACTATTCCTGTGGTGGCGCACAGTTCAGTTTGACGTGATAGGGTAAAGATGCTGCGGATAGCTAGAATTGCCGCCGCCGCTGACTGCGTGTAGTTGGCGTAGTCGCTTGTTAAATGCTGATCGGGTTGGGCGAAAGTCTTTTACCTTACTCGTTGAAACCCTGCTTTTCCCTGCGGCAACTTCGTGTATGTATACAGGTGGCGCCCTGCAACTTTTATTTCTCTGTTTGCGTTTTAAGTTACGCTGAGCAGTGCGTCCGAATGCCGCGAGAGGGCGTGGCACTCTGCTAACTTTCGGGCTCTTGCACAATCAGACCATCGGATTTCATTACATGGACGCCATTAAAGTGCTCCCCTTCCCAAGAAATGTACACCCGGTCCACAATCAAGGACGAAGACTTGCCCGCGCCAAATTCCTCGCTGTGGACGCGGCAAGGTTTCCCGACGAGACAGCTTTCGTGGATGCAGCCTTCATACCGGGAAAGCATGTCTACTCGGTAGCAGTAAGCACAGACACGGGCGAATGCGCAACTCACTCACGCTTTACACCAAGAAGCCAGAGGTAGCTGAACAAGCAGCGATAGCACTAGCTCTCAAAGACTCGAGCTTCACAACTGTCTACAGCGACTCTAGAGCAGCCACACGAGCTTTCGCCAAGGGCGGAATAGACAAGACGACGGTACGAATCTTAGGCTGAAGTAACATCACCGATCACTCCATCGTATGGTTCCCCGCACACATGGGTAGCTTAGGGCGCGGCCTGCGGAATCTCAACGAGATCGCACACGAGGCGGCGCGAGGACTCATCGACCGCGTCCCTCCGGTTTTCTCCGCTACCCCACATATCGAGTACAGGGATCAATTATTCACGTACAACGAGCTCACTAAGCACGTTTATTTAGGCAGGCGAGAGTTTCCTCTCCCGGATAAGAAATTAACCCGCAGCCAGTCGGTCACGTAACGCTTGCTCCAACCGAACTCATACCCCAACCCCTGGCGCATGAAGCGCATCGACCCAGACTACGTCGGACAACATGTGTGTGAACAGTGCAGTGAACGTGTAGACTTGAACCATGTGATGTGTGGTTGTGCGTCGAGTGACGCCTACGCCAAGAACAAGGACCATTGGGACAAAGTGCTAAAAAGTGCTTCACTACACGACCAGCTTCGGGCTGTCCAAGAGGCCCGCGCGGCGGCGGAGAGCTTCGGGCTCTCTGTGCCGACGTGGGAGCTTCCCTCTACAGCTGGCGCCTAGCCGAGTGTCCTTCAGGACCCCTACTGTGGGATATAAAGTTTTACCACCACCACCATGGAGAAGTTTCTCAACTGCATGGTGTAGACTAGTCAATGAGCTCTGAGGGATGGGTTCTTACACTGCTGTTGTGCCGCAGCTGGCTTTCCCTTCACCGGGAGGGGTACTGCATGATGACGCAGACAGTGCGCCCTGGTTCATTCGGATATGCCTATTGTCCAATAAAGTGGGCCGCGTGCTCAAAATTTTGAAACACTGCCGCCTCGCATGGGCTGTGTCGTTGGGACGAGGAACACTCGGAGGAAAGTGCAGCAGCACTCTTCTCGAGGAAGGTCGTCTGGTGCTGATAAAGACCAAGTGCTCAAGTTTCGCTCCGGGTGTGTAACGCGTGACGAAGGGTAAAAGAGTTGAAGGTGGTTGTCCACGCTGCGGCGCGCGCCTTTTACTTGCGGCCTGCTATATCTCGAGGAGCGGCGGGATCATCGCGCGCAGTTCCTCGTCCGTTCCTTCCGTCGTGGCCCAGTTGTCGACAGTGGCTCGATTCCGCCTGTCATATCACTTCATTCTAACTGCCTTGCGGCCTGCGTCATTTCCCCTTCGCCTCTTTTTTTCCTCTTTTTTTTCGTCTTTCTTCCATGTCCTTTCATCCCTTAAAAAGGAGGAACTGGTGGGAAGACAGGCGTGAATGCGTGGAATTGCGTGCCGGTTGAAAGGGTGAGACTGCGGGTAAAATATTGAGGGTAAGGTGACCTCTAAACGGCAAGGGGTAAAAAGGGAGTAAAGTGTCCGCAAGCGCAGGGAGTGCGCTAGAGTATAACTTACTCCCATCGTGTGTTTATAGTTTGGCGAGAAACTGCAGGTGGCATCATACTACACGCTTCCCCTGTCTCTTGCGTCCGGCGGCTCCTCCTCGAGCTCGCCCATCAGGCTTCCCTCGCCGGTGAGGCCTTCGCTCCACTCAGCATCTTCACCTAGTCATCGCTTGTGCTTGGCGTTCGGGGCAGTGTTCGCCAAGTTCTTCCTGGTATGCTACCCGCCGCGGTGGGCCCGTGGCTTTAGCGTTCGGTTGCTGATACCACGGTGGTGGGTTCGATCCCGGCTGCGGCGGCCCTATTGAGATGGAGGCGATACCGATGTCGGCGCACGTTAACGAACCTCAGGAGGTTTAGATTAATCTGGAGCCCTTCAATACGTCAGCCCCTATAGTCCATGTGTCTCACTGGGACATTGAACACTACAGTTTACAATTTTTCTGCTTTAACAACTCAGTTTATAATAATTGGTTTTTGGGGAAACGAAATGGCGTATTATCTGTCTCATATATCGTCGTAGAAGTTGAGTTATCTGTAGTTAAAATTTGAATTTCAGCGTCTTCGCGCCTTTCCCTCTCCTCTCGTCACTTTTTGCGCACTGGAAGGTAGGCGCTCCTTCGCCGACCCCCCTCTGGGAGCGGAGCTTCCTGACCCGCCGGAGATAAGCGGCTTATCGGCCGCGGCCACAGTAGCTGCCTGACGTCTGAAAGAATCTAGCCAATGGCCTCCTCTCACCTTGTCTACGCAGATGCGGGGGACGGAGGAGGGCGCGAGCATGAAAAAGTCGCCGCGATGGGCTCGCCAACTTTGACGCGTGATTGTGGGTCGTCTGCTGCGTGTAGAAGAGTATTATTTGGCTCTGGTTTTCATGGCAACACAGTGCAGTGATTAAGTGAGTAATGTGCTCTCCTCGGAAGGCGTTTCAGAGCCCCTTTATCGTACACTGACATCGCATACTGTTTCTTCCGAGTACTGTTCTTATAGTGCGAGCGACTGAGTGACGGCGCGCTTACGAGCCTCGCAGCACTCGGAAACCCTGCATCCTTGAAATTTCACGTCCTCCTTGAAATCACCGGAACCGCGGCAGCGGACAGACTGCGCTAGACTTGGATACCCTGCATTCTTGAAATTTCACCTCCTCATTGAAATCACCGGAACCGCGGCAGCGGAAAGACTGCGCTAGACTCGGAAACCCTGCATCCTTGAAATTTCACGTCCTCCTTGAAATCACTGGAACCGCGGCAGCGGACAGACTGCGCTAGACTTGGATACCCTGCATTCTTGAAATTTCACCTCCTCATTGAAATCACCGGAACCGCGGCAGCGGACAGACTGCGCTAGACTCGGAAACCCTGCATCCTTGAAATTTCACGTCCTCCTTGAAATCACTGGAACCGCGGCAGCGGACAGACTGCGCTAGACTTGGATACCCTGCATTCTTGAAATTTCACCTCCTCATTGAAATCACCGGAACCGCGGCAGCGGAAAGACTGCGCTAGACTCGGAAACCCTGCATCCTTGAAATTTCACGTCCTCCTTGAAATCACCGGAACCGCGGCAGCGGACAGACTGCAAGACTCGGAAACCCTGCATCCTTGAAATTTCACGTCCTCCTTGAAATCACTGGAACCGCGGCAGCGGACAGACTGCGCTAGACTTGGATACCCTGCATTCTTGAAATTTCACCTCCTCCTTGAAATCACCGGAACCGCGGCAGCGGACAGACTGCGCTAGACTCGGAAACCCTGCATCCTTGAAATTTCACGTCCTCCTTGAAATCACCGGAACCGCGGCAGCGGACAGACTGTGCTAGACTCGGAAACCCTGCATCCTTGAAATTTCACGTCCTCCTTGAAATCACTGGAACCGCGGCAGCGGACAGACTGCGCTAGACATGGATACCCTGCATTCTTGAAATTTCACCTCCTCATTGAAATCACCGGAACCGCGGCAGCGGACAGACTGCGCTAGACTCGGAAACCCTGCATCCTTGAAATTTCACGTCCTCCTTGAAATCACTGGAACCGCGGCAGCGGACAGACTGCGCTAGACATGGATACCCTGCATTCTTGAAATTTCACCTCCTCATTGAAATCACCGGAACCGCGGCAGCGGACAGACTGCAAGACTCGGAAACCCTGCATCCTTGAAATTTCACGTCCTCCTTGAAATCACTGGAACCGCGGCAGCGGACAGACTGCGCTAGACATGGATACCCTGCATTCTTGAAATTTCACCTCCTCATTGAAATCACCGGAACCGCGGCAGCGGACAGACTGCGCTAGACTCGGAAACCCTGCATCCTTGAAATTTCACGTCCTCCTTGAAATCACTGGAACCGCGGCAGCGGACAGACTGCGCTAGACTTGGATACCCTGCATTCTTGAAATTTCACCTCCTCATTGAAATCACCGGAACCGCGGCAGCGGACAGACTGCGCTAGACTCGGAAACCCTGCATCCTTGAAATTTCACGTCCTCCTTGAAATCACCGGAACCGCGGCAGCGGACAGACTGTGCAAGACTCGGAAACCCTGCATCCTTGAAATTTCACGTCCTCCTTGAAATCACTGGAACCGCGGCAGCGGACAGACTGCGCTAGACTTGGATACCCTGCATTCTTGAAATTTCACCTCCTCATTGAAATCACCGGAACCGCGGCAGCGGACAGACTGCGCTAGACTTGGATACCCTGCATTCTTGAAATTTCACCTCCTCATTGAAATCACCGGAACCGCGGCAGCGGACAGACTGCGCTAGACTCGGAAACCCTGCATCCTTGAAATTTCACGTCCTCCTTGAAATCACCGGAACCGCGGCAGCGGACAGACTGTGCTAGACTCGGAAACCTTGCATCCTTGAAATTTCACGTCCTCCTTGAAATCATTGGAACCGCGGCAGCGGACAGACTGCGCTAGACTTGGATACCCTGCATTCTTGAAATTTCACCTCCTCCTTGAAATCACCGGAACCGCGGCAGCGGACAGACTGCGCTAGACCCGGAAACCCTGCATCCTTGAAATTTCACGTCCTCCTTGAAATCACCGGAACCGCGGCAGCGGACAGACTGCGCTTGACTCGGAAACCCTGCATCCTTGAAATTTCACGTCCTCCTTGAAATCACCGGAACCGCGGCAGCGGACAGACTGTGCTAGACTCGGAAACCCTGCATCCTTGAAATTTCACGTCCTCCTTGAAATCACCGGAAACGCGGCAGCGGACAGACTGTGCAAGACTCAGATACCCTGCATCCTTGAAATTTCACGTTATTCTTGAAATCACCGCAACTGCGGCAGCGAACAGACTGTGCAAGACTCAGAAACCCTGTATCCTTGATATTTCACGTTATCCTTGAAATCACCGGAACCGCGGCAGCGGACACACTGCGCTAGGCTTGGAAACCCTGGATCCTTGAAATTTCACGTCCTCCTTGAAATCAGCGGCACCGCGGCAGCGGACAGATTGTGCGAGACTCAAAAACCCTGTATCCTTGAAATTTCACGTTATCCTTGAAATCACCGGAACCGCGGCAGCGGACACACTGCGCTAGGCTTGGAAACCCTGGATCCTTGAAATTTCACGTCCTCCTTGAAATCAGCGGCACCGCGGCAGCGGACAGATTGTGCGAGACTCTGAAATCCTGCATCCTTAAAATTTCACGTCTTCCTTGAAATCACCGGAACCGCGGCAGCGGACAGACTGCGCTAGACTCGGAAACCCTGCATCCTTGAAATTTCACCTCCTCCTTGAAATCACCGGAACCGCGGCAGCGGACAGACTGCGCTAGACTTGGATACCCCGCATCCTTGAAATTTCACCTCCTCCTTGAAATCACCGGAACCGCGGCAGCGGACAGACTGCGCTAAACTTGGATACCCCGCATCCTTGAAATTTCACCTCCTTGAAATCACGGGAACCGCGGCAGCGGACAGACTGCGCTAGACTTGGATACCCCGCATCCTTGAAATTTCACCTCCTCCTTGAAATCACCGGAACCGCGGCAGCGGACAGACTGCGCTAAACTTGGATACCCCGCATCCTTGAAATTTCACCTCCTTGAAATCACGGGAACCGCGGCAGCGGACAGACTGCGCTAAACTTGGATACCCCGCATCCTTGAAATTTCACCTCCTTGAAATCACGGGAACCGCGGCAGCGGACAGACTGCGCTAGACTTGGATACCCCGCATCCTTGAAATTTCACCTCCTCCTTGAAATCACCGGAACCGCGGCAGCGGACAGACTGCGCTAAACTTGGATACCCCGCATCCTTGAAATTTCACCTCCTTGAAATCACGGGAACCGCGGCAGCGGACAGACTGCGCTAGACTTGGATACCCCGCATCCTTGAAATTTCACCTCTTTGAAATCACGGGAACCGTGGCAGCGGACAGACTGCGCTAGACTTGGATACCCCGCATCCTTGAAATTTCACCTCCTCCTTGAAATCACCGGAACCGCGGCAGCGGACAGACTGCGCTAAACTTGGATACCCCGCATCCTTGAAATTTCACCTCCTTGAAATCACGGGAACCGCGGCAGCGGACAGACTGCGCTAGACTTGGATACCCCGCATCCTTGAAATTTCACCTCCTCCTTGAAATCACCGGAACCGCGGCAGCGGACAGACTGCGCTAAACTTGGATACCCCGCATCCTTGAAATTTCACCTCCTTGAAATCACGGGAACCGCGGCAGCGGACAGACTGCGCTAAACTTGGATACCCCGCATCCTTGAAATTTCACCTCCTTGAAATCACGGGAACCGCGGCAGCGGACAGACTGCGCTAGACTTGGATACCCCGCATCCTTGAAATTTCACCTCCTCCTTGAAATCACCGGAACCGCGGCAGCGGACAGACTGCGCTAAACTTGGATACCCCGCATCCTTGAAATTTCACCTCCTTGAAATCACGGGAACCGCGGCAGCGGACAGACTGCGCTAGACTTGGATACCCCGCATCCTTGAAATTTCACCTCCTTGAAATCACGGGAACCGTGGCAGCGGACAGACTGCGCTAGACTTGGATACCCCGCATCCTTGAAATTTCACCTCCTTTGAAATCACGGGAACCGCGGCAGCGGACAGACTGCGCTAGACTTGGATACCCCGCATCCTTGAAATTTCACCTCCTTGAAATCACGGGAACAGCGGCAGCGGACAGACTGCGCTAGACTTGGATACCCCGCATCCTTGAAATTTCACCTCGTTGAAATCACGGGAACCGCGGCAGCGGACAGACTGCGTTAGACTTGGATACCCCGCATCCTTGAAATTTCACCTCCTCCTTGAAATCACGGGAACAGCGGCAGCGGACAGACTGCGCTAGACTTGGATACCCCGCATCCTTGAAATTTCACCTCGTTGAAATCACGGGAACAGCGGCAGCGGACAGACTGCGCTAGACTTGGATACCCCGCATCCTTGAAATTTCACCTCCTTGAAATCACGGGAACAGCGGCAGCGGACAGACTGCGCTAGACTTGGATACCCCGCATCCTTGAAATTTCACCTCGTTGAAATCACGGGAACCGCGGCAGCGGACAGACTGCGCTAGACTTGGATACCCCGCATCCTTGAAATTTCACCTCCTTGAAATCACGGGAACCGCAGCAGCGGACAGACTGCGCTAGACTTGAATGTTATTGAATTTAGCGGGTACAAACATACGTCAATTTTTCGTACTAATACAAGAGGCGGAGGCGTGACCGTTTATGTCAAGGAAAATTTAAGTTGCAGTGTTATCTCAAAATATTGCCGAATTAGTCCTCATTTTGAGGCGGTTATGATAAAGTGCGAGAGCATAGTATGTGTGGTAGTATACCGACCTCCATCTGGAACACTGTCTATGTTTCTTGAATTTCTTGAAGAAATGTTGGAGTGCTGCATACAATATAGCTCATCGGTTGTTTTCCTTGGTGATTTCAATGTAGACATTCTTTGTCCTGATTTGAATAATCAAAAACTTACAGATGTGTTTCTTTTATACGGGTATGAAAATGTAATTTATGTACCAACAAGAGTAACAAACAAATCTGGAACCTTGTTAGATCTTTGTTTCACGAACTGTAGCTCAGCCGATATTGAATCTGGTGTTTTATTAGCGGACCTGAGCGACCATCTACCGATCTTTATTTTTCTAACACACCTTACACAACACACGGCGCGACCCTCGCGCACGTGGATTCAGTACACGGTTATTAATGAAGAAACAATTAAGATATTTGAAAGACTAACAGCGCAAACAAATTGGGATGACGTTTACTGTTCAGAGGACCCAGTAATGGCGTACAATTTATTTTCAGAGAAAGTTGAGAACACTTATAAACAATCATTTCCAGTATTAGAATTCAGGAAAACTAGGAAAGTAAGAAAGCCGTGGATTAACAGAACACTTTTAAACAGAATCAAGGAACGTGATAGACTTTTCGCTCTATTTATCAGAACTAGAGCTCTGGACTACTTAAATCAATATAAGAAAATAAGAAACAAACTAGGACATGACATTAAAAAAGCGCGCCATTCCTACTACGAAAACAAGTTTGCAGGTGTCATCAACAACCCAAGAAAAATGTGGCAAACCGCAAACCATCTCATGTCAAATACTCAGAAGAAAGAACTCAAGGAATTGAATATTGAAGGCACAACTTATACGGGAACCTCGCTAGCAAATAAATTCAACAAACACTTCCTAAACGCAGGAGCATTTAATACGAACAACGCGGATAGCTCTAACCTTGACTGCAAATCATATATGGGTTCGGCTGTTGCGGGTTCAATCTATTTGACTCCTACTACAGAGGCAGAAATATTTACGCTACTAAAAAAGCTAAATAACAGTAGTGCTTGCGGAGTGGATAACTTGAAAGCGCAACCAATAAAATCAGTTGCACATCTATTTAGCCGCCCTTTGTCGCATATATGCAATTTGATCCTAAGTTCGGGTGTCTTTCCTGATAAACTGAAAATCGCAAGAGTATCCGTTGTTCATAAAGGAGGTGATAAATGTAGCCTTAATAACTACAGACCTATCTCTGTCTTGCCAATCTTTTCTAAAATAATAGAACAAGTTATAAATATACGCCTTCTAAACTACTTCCAGCAAAACGACGTCATAGTAGAACAACAGTATGGGTTCCAAAAATGTAAGTCAACGGAGACGGCCCTTCTATATATTAAAGATCAAATAATAGATAACTTTGAGCATAAATTGTACACAGTAGGTTTGTTTCTTGATTTCAAAAAGCATTCGACTCTATCAAACATGAAATCTTACTGCAAAAGTTACCCAACTACGGAATTAGAGGCGTTGCTCTCGACTTAATTAAGAGTTACCTGTCAAACAGATTTCAGTACACAGCGGTAGGCAAAGCGCAGTCAGATATTGGTGTTATCGCATATGGGATACCACAAGGGTCTATACTTGGTCCATTATTGTTTCTGTTATATATCAATGATATTGTAAATATTCCACTAACCCCGCAAATTATCCTGTATGCTGATGACACTAACGCCTTTTTTTCTGGTGCGAATATTGTAGATATTGAGAGGCAGGCGAATGTCTGGCTGTGTAACCTATCGGTATGGCTCGACGTAAATAAACTAGCCCTAAACACGAACAAAACAAAATATATTGTATTTCGACCAAAAAATAAATGTATGTCAGACATTCTTCTGCGCTTCGGCAATGAACAGATGGAACGCGTTGCATCACATAAATTTCTAGGTGTAATCTTTCAGGAACACCTAAACTGGTCTGCACATGTCGCAAAAGTTCGAACAGATATCTCAAGAACGATTGGGCTCACCTATAAACTAAAGGATTTGCTACCACCTTGGTTAAAAAAGCAATTGTATTATGCTCTAATACACTCCCGTCTGCACTACTGTCTTCTTGTATGGGGTACGACCACAAAAACAAATTTAGAAAACCTACATGTACTACAAAAACATTTTCTGCGCCAAATAGAAAATGTCCCACGCAGAACTCATACAGCATCGTTATTCCAAAAACACCGAATCCTGACTATCACAAACATCCTATGTAAAAAACTAGCAGTAGCTATATACACTCAAATCAAACAGAATGCATCATCGTTCACAGAGAAATATCTTCATAAAGAACACATGTACAATCTCCGGCATACCATTTATAACAGAGACAGGATTCGTACAAACTACGGAACACAAAAGTTAACATATCAGATTCCTGACTTCTTGAATAAGCACGCCATGGTTATGAATATTATTACTGACAGATCTTCAGCTCTAGCCTTTAACAGAAACATTAACACATTTTTTTAGCACACAATTTTGACTATTTCCTTTTTTTTTCTGGGTTCCAAGTAGACACCAGATGGTTTTTGTTGTGAATGTTTTATTGTTCCCGCTTGTTTATTTTCTCTGCCTATTACTGCATGCGATTTATATTGGCTGTTTGTTTCCTCGCAGTATGACTTAGCCCTGTATGCTATGCTGTATTAATGTGTTCCTTTTATGTTGATCGAAACTTTGTTCAACGATGTGACTGTACCTGCTGTTGAGTGATGTGTTTGGGAAGGGGGGAAGGGGGCCGACACTGAGTCAGGCATTAATTTGCCTTTATGTCTGCCTCCTAGGCACCTATTACTGCTGCCTGAATAAAATGACTGACTGACTGACTGAGACTTGGATACCCCGCATCCTTGAAATTTCACCTCCTTGAAATCACGGGAACCGCGGCAGCGGACAGACTGCGCTAGACTTGGATACCCCGCATCCTTGAAATTTCACCTCCTTGAAATCACGGGAACCGCGGCAGCGGACAGACTGCGCTAGACTTGGATACCCCGCATCCTTGAAATTTCACCTCCTTGAAATCACGGGAACCGCGGCAGCGGACAGACTGCGCTAGACTTGGATACCCCCGCATCCTTGAAATTTCACCTCCTTGAAATCACGGGAACCGCGGCAGCGGACAGACTGCGCTAGACTTGGATACCCCGCATCCTTGAAATTTCACCTCCTTGAAATCACGGGAACCGCAGCAGCGGACAGACTGCGCTAGACTTGGATACCCCGCATACCTGAAATTTCACCTCCTTGAAATCACGGGAACCGCAGCAGCGGACAGACTGCGCTAGACTTGGATACCCCGCATACCTGAAATTTCACCTCCTTGAAATCACGGGAACCGCGGCAGCGGACAGACTGCGCTAGACTTGGATACCCCGCATCCTTGAAATTTCACCTCCTTGAAATCACGGGAACCGCAGCAGCGGACAGACTGCGCTAGACTTGGATACCCCGCATACCTGAAATTTCACCTCCTTGAAATCACGGGAACCGCAGCAGCGGACAGACTGCGCTAGACTTGGATACCCCGCATACCTGAAATTTCACCTCCTTGAAATCACGGGAACCGCGGCAGCGGACAGACTGCGCTAGACTTGGATACCCCGCATACCTGAAATTTCACCTCCTTGAAATCACGGGAACCGCAGCAGCGGACAGACTGCGCTAGACTTGGATACCCCGCATCCTTGAAATTTCACCTCCTTGAAATCACGGGAACCGCGGCAGCGGACAGACTGCGCTAGACTTGGATACCCCGCATCCTTGAAATTTCACCTCCTTGAAATCACGGGAACCGCAGCAGCGGACAGACTGCGCTAGACTTGGATACCCCGCATACCTGAAATTTCACCTCCTTGAAATCACGGGAACCGCAGCAGCGGACAGACTGCGCTAGACTTGGATACCCCGCATCCTTGAAATTTCACCTCCTTTGAAATCACGGGAACCGCGGCAGCGGACAGACTGCGCTAGACTTGGATACCCCGCATCCTTGAAATTTCACCTCCTCCTTGAAATCACCGGAACCGCGGCAGCGGACAGACTGCGCTAGACTTGGATACCCCGCATCCTTGAAATTTCACCTCCTTGAAATCACGGGAACCGCGGCAGCGGACAGACTGCGCTAGACTTGGATACCCCGCATCCTTGAAATTTCACCTCCTTGAAATCACGGGAACCGCAGCAGCGGACAGACTGCGCTAGACTTGGATACCCCGCATACTTGAAATTTCACCTCCTTGAAATCACGGGAACCGCAGCAGCGGACAGACTGCGCTAGACTTGGATACCCCGCATCCTTGAAATTTCACCTCCTTTGAAATCACGGGAACCGCGGCAGCGGACAGACTGCGCTAGACTTGGATACCCCGCATCCTTGAAATTTCACCTCCTTGAAATCACGGGAACCGCGGCAGCGGACAGACTGCGCTAGACTTGGATACCCCGCATGCTTGAAATTTCACCTCCTTGAAATCACGGGAACCGCGGCAGCGGACAGACTGCGCTAGACTTCGATACCCCGCATCCTTGAAATTTCAGCTCGTTGAAATCACGGGAACCGCGGCAGCGGACAGACTGCGCTAGACTTGGATACCCCGCATCCTTGAAATTTCACCTCCTTGAAATCACGGGAACCGCAGCAGCGGACAGACTGCGCTAGACTTGGATACCCCGCATCCTTGAAATTTCACCTCCTTGAAATCACGGGAACCGCGGCAGCGGACAGACTGCGCTAGACTTGGATACCCCGCATCCTTGAAATTTCACCTCCTCCTTGAAATCACCGGAACCGCGGCAGCGGACAGACTGCGCTAGACTTGGATACCCCGCATCCTTGAAATTTCACCTCCTTGAAATCACGGGAACCGCGGCAGCGGACAGACTGCGCTAGACTTGGATACCCCGCATCCTTGAAATTTCACCTCCTTGAAATCACGGGAACCGCAGCAGCGGACAGACTGCGCTAGACTTGGATACCCCGCATCCTTGAAATTTCACCTCCTTTGAAATCACGGGAACCGCGGCAGCGGACAGACTGCGCTAGACTTGGATACCCCGCATCCTTGAAATTTCACCTCCTTGAAATCACGGGAACCGCGGCAGCGGACACACTGCGCTAGACTTGGATACCCCGCATCCTTGAAATTTCACCTCCTCCTTGAAATCACCGGAACCGCGGCAGCGGACAGACGGCGCTAGACTCGGAAACCCTGCATCCTTGAAATTTCACGTCCTCCTTGAAATGCGAGTGCTGCGGTAGCTTTGTTACAATGATGAGCATGGTAGTACCTACTTAAGTCACTCTTAGCTATGCGCGAAACTTGGAGGCGATATAATCTGACGTGCCGGTTATCGTTGCATTGGCACGGGATTGCAGCGTTGGTCAGAAAAATTCTGTGAGCTTCGAGATTAAGAACTTGGTCCGCTTGACGGGAACTGGGTGCAGTGGCGTGTTTTCTGACTAGCAAACCAGAGCCCTGCTATATGGGCACGCATGTGTGCTTCACCACCCTCGGCGGGGTCCGCGCTCGTACTCTCCCCTCCTCCGCTGTGCCGCCGCCGAGCTGACGCCGTGTGTCCGTGTTGCACTTGGCCTGCGCCCAGGCCCCGGCCGCGCGTCTCGTTCGGCGTTTCCGGAGTGCGAACCCGCCCTTTTTGTCCCTCCCGCCGCCACACTGCGGCGGCAGTGCGAGCAGCCGCGCTTTTCGGAACCCAATCCGTTGTTGCTTGGCAGCGCTGCTCGTTCTGCATAGTCACGGCGTCTCAGTTACTTCGGCGCGGGAGCGGCTTGCGATGACGACACTTGGCTGCTTGCATGTGCAGTGGCGACGCGCGGCGTGTGTTAAGGGCGCCA
Source organism: Amblyomma americanum (assembly GCF_052857255.1). Taxonomy (NCBI): domain Eukaryota; kingdom Metazoa; phylum Arthropoda; class Arachnida; order Ixodida; family Ixodidae; genus Amblyomma; species Amblyomma americanum. Next base: position 219,004,104 of record NC_135499.1, on the reverse strand, counting down.
GGATCGTGGGCGTGCCGTTCCCTCCTTAAATACTGCACGTTTAGACATCTCGGAGTCCCTTCTTATACTGTTGGAGGATCGGACAAAGGTCTCTTTTGTAGCGATAGCTGCATTGCGGTAGCGTTTCGAGCCTTCAGCGTGGCTGCGCCGCCACGCTGTCACGTGGTTGGTCACGTGGTGCGTAGTAGCTGCCGTCACTGTAGCTGCCGGCGGCGCGGCGCCGTGGCGGATCGCGTGGTTCGTCAAGTGGTTGGTCACGTGACCAAGTTCCACTCAGCCAGCTGTAGCTACCGCGTCACTCCAGGTTTAACCAGAGCTAAACCACCGCCATTTTTTTTCGCTGTTCTTCCGTTTTGGTATTATGCATTTTTTTCTTTTAAGTTTTAGGTCAGTGCTGTCCTCTGTCAGAGCAATGTTTCAATGCTGAATTCACTGCGCTGAGCATGTCGCGAGAAGTCTGCATACCGGATACGTAACACTTAGCTGGCACTGCATGAGACTGCAGTGATGATCGCCGCGGCCTCTGCATTAAGAGCAGGCACGGGCGGGCGTGCTTCGATTCGCGCAGTGAAAGCCGTGTCGATGGCGGCAGGGCTTCCGTGCACCCACATGCGGCGTTTCAATTGCGGCGCACGTTTTTGCATCGCGTATGTATGCATGCGGCATTCCACTCGCGGCCGCGGCATTCCCGAGCGCTGACTTGTCGCGTGCTCACCCGTCTGTGCGAGTCAGCGAGTTGCCCCTGTCGGCGCTGAGGAGTTATATCGGTGCTAACTTAAGCGAGAGTGGGAGCGATGCGTCTGCGTAGCTGTAGCACTGCTCCTTAGTAGTTTTAGTAGCAGCAGCAGCAGAACCATTTTATTGGTAGCTCAAAATCAACCACATTTAAAGGGGGCTTCGAGCACTAGAGCCAGCTGGGTTTGTAGCTGATCCCGGGTTGAGGCAACTCTGGCGAGCCCGGCTCTCTACGAAAAAGGGAGTGTGGAGGAGAGATGGGGGGACTCAATGGCCGCAGTGCATTCTATAGGTTGTAGTTCAGGGCAGTGCCTGTGACTTTATCTGTGCTGACGTTATGTGTGACTTTATCTGCACTTCTGACTGTCTGTGGTGCCTGGACCAACTGTGCCTGTGACTTTATCTGTGCTGACATTCTCTGTGACATCATCTGTGCTTCTGTCTGTTCTGTGCCTTTGGGATTTTATGTTTTTCTTTTTTGTTTGTGTGCTGTTTCTATTTTCCGGCTTTTCTGTTTAAATTAAGTTTTTTTTAAGCGTTTAGCTCCTTTTCTTTTTTTTATTGGCTTTAAGCCCGGTAAAGCGTTGCTTGTGCGGGCTCCCTCTCTCATTCATGTTTTTTGTATTTTTTTTCTGAGAGGACCAATAAAAGGGCAGTTACAGCATGCAGGAGAAGATCTGCGTTGGAGGAAGAACGCCGCTGTGAGCGGGATGGAAGGAGTCTATAGTGGACGAAGTGGATAGAGATGGGTGTGGAGAGGGAAGCCTGTTCTCTGTAGCGTTTGTTCCCCTGTGCCCTCTTCGATCCCCGGGTTCTACTCGTGCGCAGTCAGCTGTCTCTCTTGGCTTGGTCCGAACTTTGCCCCTAATCTTCGTCATGCATCTCTTTGTTTTTTTTCGTGCAACTGCGCACTGTGCTTGGAATGGAATGGAAGGCTGTGTATATGGGGAAGCAGGGGGCTTCTTTCGACGGCTCTTCCCAGCCACTTGCGAACGCACTTTGTCCGACCACGACGTGCTTGGCGGAAGAGCGTGCAAAAAACAGGTGGTGCCTTGGCCGAACGCCTTTAATCCTACAGCGCGCTTTCGTCCGGCGTCGATATGCGCCCGGGCGCGGTTTGACGCCTCCAACAGCTCACAGTTAATCTCGTGGGCTGAGGGTCATGTACATTGCCGAAACCTCGAGCTCTGATGTCGGATGCTTGGCGCATTGCTTACGGCACACTACGCCGGCTTAATGCGCGTTCACTGTCGAGTGTTTTGCCCTCTGTACTTACGAAGAGTAACGTCGAAATTGATTCGTGGCTTGCGAGATGCTGTGCGTCAGTGCGATGGCGTGTGTCGTCCCATATTTGGCCAAGTCTAAATGGGCGCGTATGCGCATATCGATGTACTGCGAGCAAGCGCCGCTCTTTATAAAGCTCGAGCTGCGTGTCAGGCGTTGCTGCAACTTGGCCGAGGTTGCGTGCGTGTTTCCCCGCAATCGTGTTGTGGCCATCGCCTGAAGTGAGGAGTCGTTGTTTCCCCTGTAGATCTTTTTTTTTTTCACGCCACTGTGAAAGCGAGCGCGCTGTGGAGCAAATACACAATTGATGGCTATTTCACCTGTTCTGACAGTATGCCTTGTTTACCACGATTATTCTCATCCGGCAAGTATAACGTGAGGCTGAGCCGGGTCCGCAGCGTCGATCTTTCAAGGCTTGTCAGATTGTACACTGATAGCGACTGCTTGCCTGCGTCGTCACAGCACGCGCATTGAGTTCACTTGCAACAGATTGAATGAACTGTTCAGCCGGTTTTAAGACAGATTATATCACTGAAAAAAAATGGGGCGCAGCTCCGAAGTGTGTGTGTGTGTGTGTGTGTGTGTGTGTGTGTGTGTGTGTGTGTGTGTGTGTGTGTGTGTGTGTGTGTGTGTGTGTGTGTGTGTGTGTGTGTGTGTGTGTGTGTGTGTGTGTGTGTGTGTGTGTGTGTGTGTGTGTGTGTGTGTGTGTGTGTGTGTGTTCCCGTTGTCGATTGACAAAAAATGTGAAGGTGCTATTTCGTTTGACTCTGCTGATCGGCGAGGGGAGCACTAAACAGGTGCCGCTATTGCTGTGAATAGCAGCCTATGATGTCCGCAATCTGTGCGTAGTGCTGTTGACAACACGTGCTGCTCTGTCACCGATAGCACGGGATAAAACAAACCGCCGGGCAAGTTGGCCTAACATGAAGGTGAAACTACCACCAGCACAGGACTTGTTTAGCTACACCGACCTTGACTGCTGCTCGGCTCCAAGACGCCAACGTAACCAAGTCCGTACCGAAAGACTGGCCGGGCGTGTTGCCCTTTCGCTTTGTTTGAGGTGAAATGCGTCCATTAGTGCAGCATCTGTGGCGGTGCTGCGCGGAGAGTGGCCGTTCAGGCGTCCTTGGCCGCGTCGACCTTGCCGGACGACGGATCGCACACAGGGTCTCCTCTGCCAGCAGCGGCCCGGTTTCTCCGGACAGGAGGAAGAGCCCGCTGGCGCATCGCTCGCAAACAGGTGGAAGGGAGGAGCCCCTTCTTGCTTGGCACCCCCGCTGCCTTCGCCGCACCAGGTTGCCTAATGGGACGCGCATGCGACAGCTCTCCATTCACCGGGTAAATAGCTACAAACGCGCAGCAGCACCGGAGGAAGCAAGAGTTGGCCGCGGAACGTCTTCTTGCCCAGAGCGCCGGCTTCTCGCGCCTTGTTCGCTGCTGCCTGGCCGCGGCGCGGGACAGTGACTGATGGATGGCGCTGAGAGGCCTCTCCACTTGGTTGCTTGCGGCAGTCCTATTATTTCGTTCTCCTCTCGACTTTTCTTTCCAGCCTTTTGTTTCTTGCTGCCCCTCATCGAAGAGCTGGTCGTGCGCCCCCTCCCCTCCGAACCTGAACGGGAAGCCCAAGTGAAAGGGAACGGCAGAACCTGATCTTGTCGCACGCGTTCGAGCCGTGGGAAGAGATGCTCTCTCGGTGACTCCGCTGCTGCGTGCGAGGCTGCGGCTTCTCCTCGCATTCTGTCTTTCTGCCTCGCTTAAAAATAGGCGGGAAGCTGACCCGGTGAACAGGGCTTGGTCCGTCGAGGTGAGGCGGCGGCATTGACCGTGGCACCGGTTTCTAATGACAGGCCCGGTCGACCGCCACTCCCGGGCAAATCTTGCCCCGTGCTCCATGGAGGAGCGGTCGCTTTTTTTCTCTATAGGGGGGGGGGGGGGGGGGGGGGGGGGCATCTTCCACCTATCTCGGGCCTCCGTGGCTGCACCACCCGCTGGGCTCTGGCCTGCGCACAATTCGCCCGACGGAGGTTGTGTGCTCCTTGTGTTCTTGTTGTTAAAGAAGTATTTCGAGCTGTAGGAGTGAAGCGAATACGCTTGAAGTATGCCTGCTTCGCTTCCGGCGACTCCGTGTGAAGCAGCGGTGTGCGCTGTTTGGCTGGTTCATTTGTTTGTGTCGATGTCGTCGAGAGCGCACCGTGCAGTGTGCAATACCGTTCCGACGTGGCTGTACAAAACCGCGGCGGTGTAAACGTTATTGTGTCAAAATCTCATTGCATCAGTATGTCAGCAGGCGCACACTGCTTCCTTCGGGAAACGTAATTCTATGCGTTGCAAGCAGCCACCGCAGGCGATTGAGTCAGAAAGGAAGATCTGACCGCTGGTTGTAGCAACGCGTGCGCAGGCTTGGTCAAAGTGCACATCGCAAAGCTGGATTTAAAGCAAGAGGGGAAAGGGGGAGGGGGGTGGACTGAACGAGAAATGTTGAGTTGAAAAAAACGCATTGACCGCCTTTTCTGGACGAAAAAAAAAAACTTAACTTAAACCACTGTACAAATCTGCACCCTCCCTTTCTAAAGTTGGCCATAAATCCCTTCCTGACACGACATACACTTTTATGTCTGCCTTCGTCTGGACGACCTCCGGAGCCTGGTTCGGAGTAAGCCTCTCTTGCATGGTGAGCTCCCGCTGCACGGCCAGGCTGAAATTTCGAGGATCGGCGCTGTCGAAAGCCGAGTTAATCCTCGTCTTGCAGTTTATGGAGGGAAGCTTTCGGCGCGGCCCTCTCGATCTGACGCTCGGAGACAAGCGACGCAGTACGTACGGGCGCCCCGTCTGCATCCTCTGGCTGTATTTCCGTAACTGCAACGCCTCGTTTCTTTCGACAATTTAATACGACTGACTCTGGTACACGAGAGGCGTTTGCAAATATTTAGACGTAATCGTGCTGTGCAAACACATTTCTTCCCGTACTGAGAGCGAAAATACTTTTTTTTTTGTAGGATATGCGGGAAAAAGCAAATTGCATGCAAAACTAACTTCGTTTTGAGTATATGCGGCATCTAACGTCAGCCGAATCCGATGACACTTCAGTCGAAGTGGAACTTTCTAAACTCTTCTGTGTGGTAATTTTATCACATTGACCAAGAACGCCGGTTTAAGACGGTAGTAAAATCCGGTCAGCAAAATCCGGCGACCGGAGTATAGTGGTCCCAAACTCGGCCAGGCGGCGCTCCGAGATGGATAGATAGTTATTAGCCTCCCCCTTTTTATAGGGGTGGTGAAGAGTCACCTAGCTATTAATTCCTAGTGTGCTGAATATCTTCGGAGTAACTGCCAATTTTCTTTCCCATTTCTCTTGGTCTTCTCCGCCAATCCTCTACTCGTCTTTTACTCGTTTCTACTTTTTGAAAATTGAGCATGTCGTGGCTTTTCCGAAACCCCAGTGCTTCGCTGATTCCTGCGGTGGCAGCGTGCACTGAAGGTTGGAGTGTCACACTGGATAAGAAAAATTGGCAGTGGCTTAGCTCGGCTATGCCAGGATATACGTAGCGTGAGCTACGTTGTGCCGCTGAGCATCAATTGCCGCTGAGGAGACATTTCGCTCTCATTCTCCATGGCTATACCACACTGGCAAATTTACGGTCCCGCTATATGTATACCCCCACTGATACCTCTGCGCATGCGCACAAAATGAGAGGCGCTATCAAGCGGCTCCGGCGCAGCGTCACACTTAGCTACTGCGCAACGGAGGCGCACGGCTGGGCACGCGCCGGCGCCAGTGCGTCTGCCGCGGCTATGACCGGCGAGGCGCGCCAGCTGTGCGCCGTGCGTCGTCACTGCTCCTCGCGCATGCGCAGCACGGCTCTCCAGGAGCCACGCGAAACTGCTCAACCTCGGTCAGTCTAGCTCACGCTACAATATGTTCTATCGTGTCCCTGTCATGCATGCAACAACAGCAAGCGTCATCCGTGGCGTCAAATTTTCGTCGGTAACACTTCGCCCTCAAGCACCCAGCCACTCCCTTTGGAATTGTCAAAAAAAAGTTCTGCCTTTTAATCTTAGATCTAGCCGTCCTATATAGCGCCAAGGTCGGCTTATCTAGCATTTTCTTTTGCCAGTATTTTTTTTTTGAGGTTCGTACTTTGTTCCAAGGTTGTCTTACTATCGGTTTCTTCTCTTTGACATTTGTATTTATCCGCGAGCTATCTAGTTCTTTGCCTCCACGAAGTATCGATACTGCATCGGTACTTGTACCTGTAAATTGCCAATTATTCCGAAAGCGAGCATCACGCCCTCTTTTGGCGAGAATGTCATTAAGTGAAGCGTCGTTGGCTGGCCGTGCAAGGCGATTCTCGTACGAAAATGAAGGTTGTTTCGCGATTTCGACGCTCTTGCTTCGATGTAACATTTATTGCGCGGATTCAAGAGCTGCACTGCTTTACTGCATTTTGTAAAGTAAGAGCAATGCTTAGCAGCGCTAAGAAGAGCAAAAAACAAAACCGCAACGCTTCAGAGGCATTTGTTCAGTGCTAAAGCAAACAGGCCGCGCTAAATGCCAGTATCGTTCAGCGTCCACTTGAAATGCAATTTATCAAAGTGCCTCGCAGGTGCTATATGTCACGCATAATGCAAGAATATAGCGTTAAAGTAATAGACGAACGTAAAAAGCTTAAAACCACCAGCGCGCTACGCCGGCACTAAAAAACAACCTCGCGAAAAGAACTGCTGAACGCTAATATAACGGACTGCTGATTTACATTATTTTATTATTAACGTGTGCTCGAAAAGCGACCGCCCGTGCATATGCGCTTATATAAATCAAGTGACTCCGCTTTGCTGATCGCTCCTTATTTGCCACGTAAAGCCAGGAATCGTTAGCGACGCTATAATGGTCTCGCACTAACTGCAGGCCAAACGAAAACAACCGTGAAGTGCCGTTCAGTGCCATTTCAAATTGGAAGGAACCGCGAAGAACACGGAGCACAAAGACATGAGAAGCAACACTTGCACAGAGAAGAATACGCGTGGCGCTTCTTCCAACGTGTCTCGCGGTTTTGCGCTGCTAATTCGAAATGGGTCAGAATTCAGGAAAAAGCCCAACTCCTCATCCTGTTTGTTAATCTCTACAATAATGTCATATTTATTTAAACCTATCAATTAATGACGTGCATTGCCTTCGCTCGCGCCAAAAACATTAGGGCTCGTATCGGCGCCTTCAGCTGGTGATTTGCGTCGTGGGCAATGCCAGCATTCGTGTTATGCTCAGAGGCATGCCTACGGTTATTTATTTATTTATTCATTTATTTATTGCACCCTCGGGACCAAAGACATTACAGAAAGGAGTGGTTTAATGAGGATAAAGAACAATGAATGTAATAGAGTGAAAATAGATAGTACAAAATAAACTTCCCCCAGAATAAAACAAACAAGAACATCCAAAAAACGTAAATACTGCAACTCGAAGCGAATTAAGCCGACACTTCCGCAAAACAAGCACTAAGCTCTGCGCATTGCTGTGATCCACGCTTTGCAACCTCTGTTCTTCGTACCTGTTGCACCGGAAGCGAAAAATTTGACAGCCAGTAACGACTTTCAGCGAAAAACCAGAAGTCGATCCCTTTGCGAAACGTGGAGAGAGGAAGAGAGAGAGAAACTTTATTTGGGTGCTTTCAAGGGCTTGGCGTCTCGAGGCCTGCGTCGTCTTCACTGCGCTGGCGACTTGAGGCCTCTTCTTAAGCAAGGTTGGGCCCCTATTCCAGGGCTCCACTGAGCCTAGCTACCTCACTTGCGTGCTGCACTAAAGCCCTTTGGGCCGTGAGCTCGCAGCTGGTGAGCCGACTCTCCATTCCACCAACACAGTAACCCGAGTGCAAAACGTGGAAGAATATTACGCGCGAGACGTGTTTCTCATGGCTATAAACACGCCTCTATGGTCGCTAGAAGGAGTAACGCCTCTGCACGCACCCTAAAATTCCGCCTCTCGCTGCCAGGGGAGCGACGCGGCGCTGCGGCCGCGCCGGCAAACTTGAGCTTGGGTTCCTATGCATACTTCGTTGGGACCTCCTTAGATCGTGAGCGTTTAATGCGTATGTTTGCCCTTAAACCTACTGAACGGGTTAAGAACTTCCGCTGACATTTTAGCGACAGTGAAGACAAGGCCTAAAGTCGCACGCAGCTTGTAGAGACACGCACATAAAGTAGCAAAAAGGCTGATGCCATGTCAGGCATGCCTTTTCGCCAATCCCCCAAAGCCCTATTTACTCGACTGAACAAAGTTCGAAGGCCGCCGCTTTCACCCGTTGATCTGCCGCGCGCTTTGGCGTGCGGTTAAAACGCTCCGCGGGCACGTTTTTCTGAAACCCGAGCCTCCGTCGTGGCCAACGGCCGGCTGCGAACGCGAAGGCCGCATCTGCGAGCGATGTGTCCGCCGCCGGCTGCCAACCGCCGTTGACGCCGACGCATGCGGCTAGAGTTGCTCGAGCGATCCTGTGTCGTGACGGGGCAGCCCGAGCAGTCGCAGCTGCCGCCGCGTCGGCATGGGTGGCAGCGGCGCTGAGTGACGGCGACGCTTAACGGCCGCCGCGCACACCACCTGAACCCGCGCGCGCAACCGCCGGTCTGCGGTCTTCGCGCGTGAAAGCTGCGCCCTAAACGATTCTGTTATCGACGCCGGTTGGCCGCTTCTCGAGTGCTGTGTGCGACTGCAACTGTCCCACTTCTTATTTCTGGGCAACAAACAAGCTTGATAGCTTTTGGCGCGAAGCCGACAGCGGAAGCCGAGTTTATCTGTAGCTGTACTAACTGCTGCGTGCTTTTTCTCTCTCTTGGTTTTGCAGTGATAACTGCACGAGGAAAGGCTTCCGACGTTCACGGCGTCTTCGTTGTCATTGCGGCAGAATGCCGTAACCGAACACTCCTGGGGCGTCACTTGTAAATTATCACGTAATCGCTGTTTTATTACTTATCGACTGATCACTGAAAACGGCCCATCGAAGTGTTCGCCTCCCATGACCGAGGTGCGTGGGATGCCTCGGTGGAGAGCGGCGGGAAGTCGATCTGCCAACACGGACGACAGTCTGTGTGGATTTTATTTGTTTTGCTTTATGTAGGGGCGGGAAATCATGCATATGTATTTGGAAGTGGTGTGACGGATCCAGGCAGGAGTCCTTGAGATATTTATTGTGGGAAAGTTAGAGCTTTAAGAAACAGACTTTCCATTCGTTTCGCATTAGGGCGTGGTAAAAAAAAAAGTTCAGGTTCTTCAAATGAGCTCTTTCTTAAGCAGCCTCCACTTGAGCCACTTTAAAACTTTGATGATGGTCTTGGGATTTATCTAGCGCAGCGTAATAATACGAGCCTCTGGCCGCTCTTTTGGCCAGCAAATAAAACGCGCATCGGGATTTTCGGGTCACGTCTGTGTTGGTCCAACGCTGCGGCGGCTGCGGCGTCCCGTTGCCCTCAGGGCCGGACACATACGGCCGGGCGTGCACCGCGCTAATCGCGCGCGGTCTCGCGTCGTCCGTTCATTCATGGCCCGGCGAGGCGCGCGTAGCCTCGGCGTCGCCGGCGCGAATCAGAATTCCGCCCTCGATCGGCGCTGCGGACGCCCACGGCTCCCGCGATGCGCCCATTCGCGCCCGCCCCGTCAAAACCGTGCAGCGCTGAGAAGGCTGGAGCCGGTGCCAGCTGATGGGGAGCCGAATGCACGCTGGAAGGGTTCTCGATTGGTTTGTCGCTGTGCGTGGCTCCTTTTCCGCGACCTCCCCTCTCCCTCCCTCCCTCTCTCTCTCTCTCTCCGCTTCTCATCCTTGCTCTCCTCCTTTATACCTTTCATATTCCTTCCTCCTGCCGGCCTGTGTTCAGGTGCCAGCTCTGAGCACGAAAATTGCGATGCGGCTGGCTTCTTTCCTGTGCTTGTTCCCATAGTAAACAATGTCATTCACCACAATCGTTACCTATTCGATCACAATATATGTCGATAATCGAAACAGCAAAAAGAAACAAAACTAGAGGGGTCGCTTAAGCTCCGCCTTAAGGATATGACTCGATGGCGTTAATTGGTTAATGCCCATATATGCGGAATTGGTCATTCTCGACTCTATGCTCATAGATCGCTGGGAGTCCTCATAACCCTACTGGCGCAGTGGTGCAGCTACTAAGCGATGCGCCACTGCCCTGCGATGGCAGCTGCTGCCACCGGTGGGGCCTGTGCGACCCGAGCAACCTCTCGCAGCCAATCATTAATTTAAGTGCCACTTGTCGCGGAGTGCAGTTTGCTCACAATCCGGTGGGCAGGTTGTGATGAAGCCACAAGACCAGGTGACCTATAGTGGCCCACCAAGGTTGCTTCTCCGGGGATTCTTCGCTCACAACGCCGACGTTGACATCGCCGGATTTTCTGCAGAGCGGGAGTCTTAACGTTATTGCGTTAAAGTTAAGATATCCGCTTCGCAGCGCGCAGTGGAACGTGCAGAAATATGCAAGACACCAGAGCCCGCGTTATTTTTTTTTTGTTCTCGCTTTCTCTTACTACCCGCAGTGCCACTCAAGCCAGCGGCGAAGGGAAGGGGCGTAAAAGAATTAAAATAGCACGGCATTGTTATAAAATCACCCCGTTTTGCCGGCACTGTGGCCGATCCGGGACTGTGTGCACGCCTTCCGGAACATTGCGGGTGCTGATGCAAGATTAACGGAACAATTATACTGAGTGCAGGGCGAAGTGGAATAGAGTGTTTCACACAAGCAACCAACTCTTTAAATGATTTGAATACTCTTTGGTGTAAATTATTTTGTAGTTTTTTTTTTTCTCTCAGTCCCTCTGGACGAGTGAGTGACCAGCTGGAAGACGGACTGATATAGAGGACCGGCCCCTTTGTGAATTTTATCTTCGATTAGCTGCGCCGCGCGGTCTCACTCGTGCACGTGTAGCGCAGAGTGGTGGCCGAGCGGAGGATGAGGCGGAGCTCTGGCGGCCCGCGCTCCCACCATCTGAGCCGCTCAGCGGAGTGACCTGAGCGACGCTTATCGCGCTTATCGCCGCCGCGCAACAGCCTGCAATCGGAGCCTCTTTTACTGCGTGGCACGCTTGCGAGCGTTGCGTAAGGCTATGCGTCGACCACGTGGACGTGCCCCGTAAGAGTGACCACGAAGCTATAGTCCATGGTGTGAGTCTTCGATGTGGCTCTGTCGATGAGGGCGAGGTTATATAAGTCATCTCTCGTTCTGGGCAACCTTCTTCCTTCAGATCAGTGAGACTGTCCATTAGGAAAGTTAGGGAATGCGCCAGCGATACCTTGAAGTTGAAGTTCATTCTCGGCTTCGTAATGCAGAAATTAAAGCAGCCCGAATAAAGGTGCTTCCTTGCTCCTGACTATAGGTTCAGGGCCCCATACAACCTGTACACAGGGGAGACAGCGCGGTACAAATGAAATTGTTTTCTCCACTTAGATACAGATTAAAATGGGAAAATAAAACAGTAATAAGCACTCAAAAAGCTAAACAAATTAAAAGTGGAAGAAAAACAACATTTAACAGGCAGATTCGTTCTATATGAAGCCGACGTGAACGGCCGTGGGTGGCACCGTCTGTGTCGGCCATTAGTTACAACTCAGCAGCTGCGCACGTTGGCGTGTTTTTCTTGGTGCAAGTTAAGAAGCTCCTTATCGATGTTTCTCTTCATCTTGGGCAGCCTCGTAAACGTCCGGGCTTTTCCCGCGGTAGGCCGGTGGGCGCGGCCGTATTAACAGGCCGCGCGAGATGTCGAACGCGGTTGCGGCCGCCCGTGAATTAATGGGCGCGCGCCGGCATGCAAACGTGGCTGCCTGTTTACGCGACACGTGCGGGTGGAGACACCGTGGAGTAGTTATTGAGGTTACGGACGCTCTCTTGTCACTGTTCGTCGTTAAAATTGAAGCAAGAAGAATTCGGTACACAGAAGGCGGCTAGTGGCCAAACTTAGAGGGAAGAATTAAAAGAAACTGAAATGAGAGCAATATGAACGGGGTGCGATTTGGTGTACAGTTTAGACCCGTTATAACGAAGTTCAAGGGGCTTGGCGATTACCTCGTTATTGCCATAGCTTCGTTATAGCCAGTGTTGACCGAGCTTCCGAGGGGAAATCGTCATTCCTTCGTTATATCCATTATTTAGTTATAACGAGGTTCGGCTGTATTTGCGGCATGAGCGAAAGGACACGGCTAGCCCTGCAGAAAATAAATATTTATTTTCAAAACCACAGGAGGCTGGGACAGAGGTGACAGGCAGGTGCTTAACGAGTGCAATATCCTTTGGCCCACGTGTATTTAATTCGTAAACGGTTCGTGAGGTCAACTACCTCGAAAGTGAACCTTGGGCTTCGCATCCCCGTGGCCGCTGGGCTCTGCGCTTTCCGCCTTGGCGGATCCCGTGGCTACGTGCCGTCAGCGCGCGTCTCTCTGTGCACGCGGCGCCTCCTCGTCTTTGCGGAAGTTGCTGCCCGCCCACGGTGTTCCCCCGAAACCAGAGCGCCGGCGACGTGGTGCGTGGGCAAGGACTCCGCGCGGTCATATGCAAGCAGAAGGCGCGCCGCCTCCAAAGATGGGCGGTGAAGGGTCGTGAAGGCGCCGCGAGCAAGACGTGCGACGCCTGGCCGCGCCGATCACGGCGCATGCGTGGGAAGAGCCTTCGAGCGCGTGCCGGCTTCTCAGCACCGTGCCCCTTGTTTTGCCACTGTCTTTTGTTTTTGTTTATACGATTTCCGGCACATTTGCGGAGAGGCCTGTTTGCGTCATGGTTATCATGGGCTATAACTCTGGGTTCGAGTCTTGCCTTTGGGCCGTGCCGGGTAGCTTTCAGCCTGCTGGACAAATGTTAGCCCGGCTGTAGTTGATTCCCTACTCTTTCGAGGTCGTTCTTCCCTTCTTTACCATCTCTCAGTTTGCCTTTCATTATGCCAACCCACTGGCAGTGTTCCATCTCTTCTTTTCGTTACGATGCCGTCCCTGTTGCGATGAAAAAAACAAACGCACGAGAAAGGAAAGTCGTGCCAGAGATAAGCGTCCCTATATGATGCGTAAACTGGCGACCAGTGTGGATGCTCTGACGTGCGTCGAGCAGCGCGGTGCAGGCCACCTAGCTGTGATGGTGATGTGGCTAAAGCTGGCCACAATCATTGTGCCCTACACAGTGGCAAGGTGGCTTCGTTCCGGCACCGTCGTCAATAGTCACCCGACAGGTGCACCTTGTGTCTGCGGCAGCTTTGGAAGCTTGGGCTATTCGTGTGCGCGTACGCCTCGCTGGAACCACCTGCGTAGGGATATCTCCTTACGCACGCGAAACGCGAGGCGCCCAGACGAGCTTCCGATCGTGCGGGGGGCGTGAAATCGACCCGCACAAATGGATTTCCCGGTGAGTCGCTCCGTCGGCTGCGGTGACGACCGGCCCGACTGGGGCGATAGCTCGTTACGACGCGCTGCTGCGGCGCCGTCTCCCGTCCACGCAGGGACGTTCGGCCATCCGCCGCCGAATGAACCCGTTTCTGTTGCAGCAGCAGCTACAGGTTGTACGAGAGGCGGCCGGCGCCCCGAGCGCGCTGGCAGCCATCCGGCCCTTCTTGTCGCTCTCTCTGATTGCTCTCTTTCTGTTTTCTCGTTTTATCCTCACCGCCCTTTCCTCGGCGCCCCTCCCGAGACGGCTCGGCCGGCCGGTCGTCGGTGGTGGGCGCGCTTCGGAGAGCCGGAGCCGCCGCGCACCTGCTCGACTTTTGGGCCGCCCCGCGGTCTGCGCTCGGTGTCCGAGCCCCGCCGGCACCGGCCACGTGTCGCCCCAAGTGTAATGGATCGCAGTCGCCGTCTCGCCCGCGCTCCGAGTCTCCCCGGGCGGCGCTGGAGCCCCGAGTGCGACCATCTGCTCGGCCGGCTGGCCGGAAGGGCGCCGTTCTCCCGCTTTCCTTCTTTTCGGACCGACGCTGCGCTACATACGCCTCTGGGCCGCGGCGCGTTCGTTGAGCCTACGTGGGACGAGGACGCGGCGGCTTGACCCTTTCGGCCCAGCAGTGTAGTTTGCCGCCGCCGGACGAGGAGCGTGGGCGCCGTGTTCTTCGTGGCCCCGCAGATGCGGCCGTCGGGCGGAGCGGGGCGTCCCTTCTTCCCCGCTCACGGGCAGCGACCGCCCCCTGCGGGTCACTGCACCCGCGCGGCTGGCGCGAGGGGATCCGGTGCACATGGGCGCGCTCGACGATCTCGGCTGTCGCGCGTTGGTGTAATACGCGCGGCTTTTCTTGCGCTAAGCAGCGTGGCAGATTCGCAGATGTGCCGCGAATCGGGGTCACGGGGCGGCCGCGCACATGCTCGCGTGGGGATTGCACGTGCGTGGGGGCTGCCGACTACTGTCTGGTGTACGCGCCCAGTCTCTACTGAAACGTGCCTCGTTAGCGAGAACGCCTGCTTAGTATACACGCGACGCATCTGATACGTTGACCGCATCTCCTTTGTTCGCGCCGGGAGCCGCACGGTCCGTCGAGGGGCAGTGCTTGTCGTATGCGTCTGAACTGAACTCTGCTGCATCGCTCGCTGGCCGGTCTTTCCGTACGTCGTGGAGAAGAACGCTCCCAAGGCGAAGGAGGAGCCAGTCACATCTGGAGATTCCTCACTCCAACGAGCCCACATGTCCACTCTGGCCGACTTATCCTTGCACGCTATTGGAATGTTACGGATAGTCTGTGGGGGGTTTCAGCGGTTACTTCCTTCATATGACGTAGAAGTTTCGAGGTTCAGTGGTGTCGTTTCTCTTCTTGACATCCTCTGCGCCTGCTTGCTTGTGCTTATAATGCTGTTGTACGTATCGGATGCCGTTTGACGTGGAACTGCAACTGCTTCGAAGTGGCGGCCCTTTTGTTCAATTTCCAACGACCATGGCGGCTCTCTGCGCCTGTGCAGCTGAGCAGCGTATTATGTACCAAAAAAAACAATTTGTGAGCAAGAAAAGATTAAAAGTAGAAAGGAAAGAACAGTAGTGAAGAAGACCCGCGCGAGACGTCTCCAAACCGGAGCATCGTCGTCTTTTGACTGGCGCCGCATGTTTGTCTTCGCCGCCGACAATGACTATAATGGCGACGTACGCCATACAAACCTATTAGTGTAGTACGTGACGGGGCGCGTTGATGGATGCGGGGACAGCTGCAGCGGCAGGTGTTCGCACGCTTGGTGGCGGCGATCGTCGTTCTGTTTACGCCCATTGTGAGAGCCTCGTCACTCCGCGACGTGCTCCACATATAAGTCTCCATTCTTAGCGTCGCTGTGCGGCATCTTGTCAGGCTCTTAGAGGCTGTGTCTCTTGCACGCATGGTCGGTCACTCGCGTGGGAAGAGGCCCTCGCCCCGTCGTCATTTTCTCCATCGCCGTCGGTGGCTCACCTCGACTCTTTGCTATGGTCGGAGCCTCCCCGTGTGGCGTGCATCGCCCGCTTATCTGTGCACACGGCACGGAGGACGCAATTAAACCCTAAGCTCTTGGGCTGTGTACGCGTCGTAGATACGTATACGGTGTTTGCATGTCGACGTGCATTTGGCACCCAAATTTGGAGGCCGGCGGATCTTCGCTTCATCTGCGTGCTGGTCGAAAAAGTGTCTGGTAGCAGTATGGCGGCTCGGGTTCTTGGATATCAGAGCGATTTGTCGGTCATATAAGGCGCGTGTTACCTTCCTTGTGACAGCTAGATGGTAGAGCACATCCCCATAGGGTGTACGGCCTTTGAGCTTCTTGTAGACGGGACCACCACTGAGACAAAAAGAAAAAGCTGTAAGTTTGAGATTTAAAAATAAGTAGGGAATAGTTAGTTTTTTTTAAAGTAGGAAAATTGAAATGTGAGTAGAGAATTGGTTGCGAGCGTAAAGTTTCGCCATGGCGCATAGTTTCGAACAAATTGGCGCATAGTTTCGGAAAATGAAATGTTATGTACATATCCGGTTGCTAAGAACTTCTGCCGCTCCGACCTAAAGGGAAAGCTACAAATGATCTATCCCCAAAACTGCAGGAGGTGATCCGTTTATGAAAAAAGAACTGCAGCGCCAACAAAGACACAAACGAAGAAAAAGCATGAATGAAAGGCGTATAACGTGTCTTTATCTTCGGTCCATGGCTCTGTTCGCCGGGCAGTGTGTTTTCACAATGAGCCAACTCAGCCAAACCACCCTTCTGCTGATCCAATAGTGAAGCGCAGATTTGCAGCTGTTATGATTAATGCGCAGCCTAACAGGGGCGTTAAATAGCGCCGTGCGTATAAAAAGGGAGAGAAAAAGGATCTGCTCCCTGTTATCTCCTTTCGCGGGAACGGGTCATGGCTTATAAAGACCAATCATTTCCGCAAACAGCCGCCGTCGCCGCTGCTTCTTCTGCTGTTGCCGCGCGTCGTCTGGCCTGCCCCAAGGTCATCAGAGCCAATAAAGTGCCCCCTTCTAGCCCTAACGGCGCTGCCGGCTGCGCGCTTGTGTGTGTATATATATATACGATGGCAGAGGGGGCATAAAGTGATGGGGAATAGAATGAAATAAATAAGAAATGGACGGAAATTTCTGTCGAGAAAGTGAGGCCGTAATAATGTGTGACCGCGCGCGGACGGCCAAGCTGCCAGAGACGGCGTCGAGAGAGGCCTGTGCACTGGAGTGGCGCGTCGCAGACGGCTCACGCCCGCGGCCCTTAGTTCTTGCTAAAGCGACTGCCGTTTATGTTCGCCCCGAACGAGGCCGGGTGGCGGTGGCGTGGTTAAGGCGGCGTAAATCATCGCTTTATAACTGCCACTTGCCGTCTGCGCCGCCGGAGAAAAGTGTCGAGGAACCAGACGAATAAAACGGCCCGTACTCAAATGTTACGCACTTTCTTCTTTGCCACCATTCCTGTACCTTATGCGGTAGACTGCAGTGCATTTGGTTCATTTATTCCCCTAAGACGGCCTAGATAATTTATAACTGGATACCTTCTCTGACGCTGTTCCAATTTGAACAACCGAACAATGGCTGTGGTGTCAAAGTGGTGTTTATGGCATGAGAGGCAGGGAAAAAACCTCAAATAATCGGCGATATTTCGTTTTCATTCTCTGCAACCCTTTAGCCAGCCTGCTTCAATAGCAGGAATGACAGCAAACGACGTATCAGCGATTAAGTTTGTGTTTTTCATGCCTGACGTTACCCAAACCCATTTTCCAATTCAAAAGCCGTCATTCGGTTGTTGAAACCGAAACAGCATGAGAGAAGATATTCAGTTATAAATTATTCGGGTGGCCCTAGGCGAGTACCACGGGGTTGGTGATCCATGTATACCAATGTATTATGCATATTACAGCGAAGGAAACATGCAGCTAAAATCAGGTGTCTACACTTCTTTAAGGAACGAGGCGCGAAGTAAAGGCTGCTGCACCGCTACACCGTTTAGGATAGCATTTGTTTACTCGAAAGAAGAAATTAATAACGGAGACTGTCTGTCATAACTAAAGGCGTATAGCTCCGGAAGTGCGGAAGCGGGTACTTGATATAGGACCGTGCTATTTCATCGGGCCTAGGGTGCGATTAGGACAGAATTGTAATCAAGCTGCGGCACGTGGGATAAGGTGTCCAACCACTCGATGCCGGTGCAGTTGCCGCAGTAGGGCTCACTCACTGACTGTGCTTGAAAAATGATCCGAGTTGTCGGAAGTTGTCCGCACATAACGTTCAGGCTGCGAAGCAAAAAAAGTTGCACGACGACGACCAGAGGCTGCGAGCGCTCTGCTCTCCTCGTGGATGTGGGTGAGCCGACAGCAGCTGTTAGAATGACCCCCGCCGGAGTTCTTCAGATGCAACGGCTCCAAGCAGTGCCCTCCGACGAGAGGGAGGCAGACAACGAGCCACTTCCTCAATGGAATATCAATCAATCAATCAATCAATCAATCAATCAATCAATCAATCAATCAATCAATCAATCAATCAATCAGTCAGTCACTCTCAGTCAGTCAGTCAGTCAGTTAGTCAGTCAGTCAGTCTCACTCAATCTCAGTCAGTCAGTCATACTTAGACAGCTAGTCCGTCCGTTCTCGGCTGCTGACCCGAAAGATGCGGGATCGATCCTGGCCACGGCGGTCGCATTTCGACGGAGGCGAAATTCTAGAGGCTCGTGTGCTGTGCGATGTCAGCGCGCGTTAAAGAACCCCCCAGGTGGTCGAAATTATCCGGAACCATCCACTATACGGCGTCCCTCGTAGCCTGCATGAGTCGCTTTGGGAAGTTAAGCCCCCTAAAACATAAACAACTGCAAACTAGAGCTTTTAAGAATGCTACGAGAAATAAAACGTTGTCGAAGTATCTGCGTTGTCATTTAGTCTTAAAACAACAGATATCCGGAACATATGCGAAGTGCGTATTAATGTGGGCACTTTGTTTCGAAGCACCGAATTGGAGCATATGGCACGCCGTTTGTTCGTGCCTGCTTTTTGCGGGAGATCCCCGCGAGAAGCGTAATCTTTCAATCGCCAGTGTGCTGCACTGCGTACGCGGTCATGCCGCTGTTTCAAGGACAGCGTGTGCAGGTGATCTCTGGCTTTCGGAACGGCGCGTTCATTTGCCCTGTGTCTGGGAGTCGTTCGGTTCCCAGGAACCTTCGATCGGTGGCGTCCCCTTGCGCACAGCCTGTGCCACCCAACACCGCGACGGGATCCGTCGGCGCGCGAGCAGGCCGCACCGGCAGACGGTCGTTCGCGTCGCTGCCTAGCTTTTCGGCCCTTATGCGCGCTCGTCGCTGCCGGTTGTTTATGTGGGTTTTATTTGTCCTCGTTCTCCTCTTCTTTCCCTCCCTCTTTTTTGTTCTGCTTCTTTTGTCGCTGCGGCAACTACACCTCTGCGCTGTGAGCACCGGCCGCGCGCAACGCCAATCATAAAATGCGGCGGAGGCCAGCGCCGCTCTTTTATGGCCGCCGCCGGAAGCTGGCGGCGCATTGTGCTCGCCCATTTCCGGTTCCAGGGTCCTAACGACGCATCGTCTGCGCGGCGGGCCGCGGCCGGCGGCAACAAGAAGCACCGTCCGCTGTCACCGTGTCATCAGCTGCGCCATATTCTCGGGTCATCGCGTGGGGCTCCGGCCTCGCATTATGCGAAAAGAGGGTAACCGGTTGACTGAACCCTGGCCGGCCTTGTTTGGATGGCGTTATATCGTTGACTGACTCGGACTATTCCATCTAAGCGATGTTTGGCCCCGTACGTAGCATATCTTCGCTGCTTCTGACCGGCCCGTGAGGAAGGTTCGGCCAGCTTGTACTTTGTTGGCTCTTTGTTCAGAATAAGGCGTCTCAAAGCTGTGCTCGTTTGGAGGTAATTTTGGTAATTTGCTCCTCGTTGCCGTCAAGGCGTCCTTTCCTGATGGTTTTATAAGAGCAGTGAACATTATTTTCCAGTAAGTCGATCTTCTTATTCGAAGTACTAAATCTGCAATAAAAAATGTACTCCTCTCCTTAATTTCCGCCAGGAAGTTCCAGACTTCGGCGCTAATATAGAGTTTTAGCATAGCAGAGACGCGGAAATGTATGCAGGGCTATCGGACGCCCCTTGTGCATGCGCAGACAGAGGCCTTCAGCGCATGCGCAGTGGCCTCACCTTGCCACTGCACGTTTTCACTGTACACCTCCACGTGGTCTCCATTCTTCGAGAGCTCCAATTTTGTAGCGGTTGCGATGCGACAATTCCTAATCCGTGACAAATAAAAATTTGTTTCGTGGAAAGGAAAGACGCGCCAGACGTGGAGAGAATGTGTACAATTTAAAGCGAATGTGTGTCTCGCCTGTGGAAGATCCCGCGTTGCGTTTCTTCCCGAAATGCAAGCGAAGACGCATACAATGTCGATGGATGTCTGAGATCGCGCGAACGAAATTCGAGACTCTTCGTGTAGGCGACCGCAACAGTATAGAAGGTGACGTAAGGTGATACTCTTGCGTCTTGTGGAGACACATCTTGCGGAAATTTTTCACGATAGGGGCGTCAGGTGTTGGCAGAATTTTCCTTTTCCCTTTCAGGCGTGTCGGCCTTCTGAAGACAGAAACAAGGCATTCACGATGCGTACTATAGAGATGCATGGCGTCAGTAAGGGTGAGAGGCATCTCTGCCACACTCAGTTTGTGATAAACCATTCTAAGCATTAGGTGGTCTGCATGCTTGTTGGATCAACTGTGAGTGAAGCGCAATGTCTCCAGCGTATTGACAAATAAGGTTGCGATATCACGAATTTTCGAGAAGCCGCGGAAGCTCGCGTAGCACGAATTGTCAGTTCCTGATCGGTGTGGTTGTGGAAGAAGGTGTACTGCATTTATTCTCACGTGGTGCCGCCGGGCCGCTTAATTAATGTCATTGGGAGAGAGTGCATTATATGGGAACAAGAAACGGCGTAAACAAACAGGACGATGGAAGAGAGACGAAGCATGTGCGCGCGCGTCACTCTTCCATCGTCCTGTTATTTTTGCACAATTTCTTGTGCATGCGTGAATCCACTAAACAGCCACGCTTCTCAAGTTTATATAAGGAATTTGATTGATGGTCCTAGAAAGTGAGAGACGCTGCTCGATTTTTTTTTCTTTTGCCGCAGACTAGCCGAGAGAAAGGGCCAGGGCGGGCGTTATAGTTCCTTTAGTTAGAAGGGTGTGCTTTGTTGTTGCCAACTTGCAAGCAGGCGTGAGGAATATGTTGAAAACATCCGGCGCGAGTAGTAGTAGTAAAAACATTTATTTTCACAGAAGGAAGAGTAAGGGAGTAGGGTGTTGGGGATAGATAGAAGTGGAGCTGCAGTGGTCGGTATTCCCTAGTCCAGGATCCCGTTGGCCTCCGCCGCTGCCTTGGCCCTCGTCACCAGCATAAGCTGTGTGCTCGGGTCGGAGTCAGCCAGGAGGGCCTCCCACTGCTCTAGACTAGGGCTATTTATCTGTGAAAAGGTCGTCTCGCTTCCTCTTTTTCGCTCCTACTTCTCTGTCTTCTTTTCCCCGTTTCTTTATTCTGTCCGCAAAATAAGATAAACCTTTTGCGGTTCCGACGGTAAGCGCGCCTACGTTACGAGGTTAATTGTGTCAGTATGTATACAGGCCGTGTGGGACGTTCCACACGTGCTGCCTCCTCTATAGACACCCATCTGAGGCACGGCGCGCAACCGCCGTGCTGATGTGTGTATGTGGGAGCCGGGGACCGCTTCTGACAGCATCGTCGCGCATTCCAGGGCGTCGAGTAACAGCGGAGGCGTGGTGTGTCGCGCCGGTGGCGCACGCACGCTCTGTGCTCCGCTCGCGTACCGAGGAGTCGCGACGCTAGAGCGGACGCCTAATGAAGCGCGAGGACGTCATTCCGCCACAGATCGCCGCAGCGGGCTTTGGATGAGTGGGCATCGGGGCAGTCATCGAGGACATGTTCCGTCATCGCCGTGTTAAATGTGAGCGAATATGGCCGCGGGCCATTCGAGAAAGGAAAGTGCACTAGCTGCGGCTTGTCGCTCGACGCGCCGTGTGGCCCGACTGTCGCCCGACGCATAAAATGGCGCTTTGTGGGCCTTGTCGACGTCTGTCCCCGCTTTTCGAGCTACTGGAAAGGAAAGCGATAATGATATAGGTCTGCAGTGCACGCAACTGCTCGCCGATACACTCATTCCTGGGGCTGCTGGGCACCCCGATGAATTATTCTGGGGAAAGTCGCCACTCGCACCCATGCCGCTGTGGGACATTCTGCTTCTAAAGGTTTCGGATAGGCGGTTGGAAGAAGCGGGATGAGGTGTGTCAAACGGTATTAGTATACCAGCCCCTAAGCAGCGGCCATCGCGCACTCCGCAGTTCGAATAGCACACTGCGCAGGAATGATGGAGGGCGTCACAGGAAGTGACAGAGCACGCACTGTGAACCTCCACTGGAACGAAACTTCTTCATTCAGTCTCTAGGGGCATCGTGTGGTCGCTGCATGTTGGTTGGAGTTTTTCACCCTCAAGACCGCGCAGACACATTGCCGTAGTTCGTTTTTTTTTTTTTACTCGATCTCTCCGGCTTCGCTGTTCACGCGAGACATCTGCGAGATTCCTTTCCCTCGTGAGGTGATCGGGACCGCGGCCATAAACATTTCGCTACAGTTGCACCTGGCCCGGCTATTTCCCTCTGCAGCGCGTCGGAATAGGGTGCGCTGCTCTCGCATGACGAGCTGTCGAGTGCTGAATGCCCCTGGCGTCGTCCGGTGCGGATGCATCTGCCGCCAACTGATGGCGACCTCGTGTTGGCACGCGATGACAGCGTCGGGGCCTCGCGACGGGGGCGAGCCCGTCCGGCTGGACCCGCGGCCCGAGCATTGTGTCCTGATGAATGCACAGGGGCTGTCGCCGCGGCTGTGGAGGCGGCTTCGCAGGGGAGGGGGGAGGTGAGTATCAAGGCGCGCGCGGGCCTGGAGACCATCACGAGGGCATCGCGCCGACTGGAAGCGACACCCGCCGCCGAGCCACAGCGCCGAATTCTTTGCCGCCGTTTGTCGAGACGCCCTCGCGCGAAGCTCGCGACTCTTTTCGCCGCCTCTGTCGTGTCAGGCTTCGGGGCTGGTCTGTCCTTGAAACGCGTTGCACTGCAGCGAGTCGGAGGTGTAGCGGACGAGCTGCTCGAGATGAGAATCTGCCCGTACTTGCGAGTGCATGCAAGCTATTAGTAAGCGGAGGTGGGGGACCGTTTGCGAAGCTTTTTAGGTTTTTCGGGCGAAACCTTTCTGGATTGGCTTTTGGTACCTTTCGTCCACCTGTCGTGACGACTGTTGCACCCAGCGGCAGAGTAGTCAACTGAACGCCGCACCCCTTTGCGGCATAAAAACAACGAGCATCTAAACGGTTGCAGGCCGGTGGATTTATGTCTGGCTGTGGTGTCCATCGACCAAAGGGTCGCGGTTAGGTGTATATGTGCGCTTGCGCGCTGTTGCCTTCGCATTTAGTTTTGACTGCTTAGCTGGCTGCAAGGCTTGCGTGGCGCGTAAGTACAAGCGGTTTCTGAGAAACGAGCTCGTCTTACTGTAGAAAGAGAGATAGAGAGAACACGGACGGACTGAAGTGGTGGCGGCGCGCGCTTTGGTCGCGCCGCCGCTGCTTCAGTCCGGCCGTATAGAGATAAACACGCAAGCGGCGACTGTAGCATGGAATGCTGGGCGCAAAGGCCATTAGAGCTGAGAAGGAGGAGACATCAGGATCTCTTGTGGAAGCTCCGTATTTTTCGGGTTTGAGTCTGTGCACTATAGAGGCGTACGACCAGCGGAGAGCTGCGCTTGTTCGCCCCGTACGTGGCTCATCGAAGGAACAGGGACGACAGATAGGACCCGCCGCCTCTGCCGGAAGTGGAGGGAAGGTACACGGCGTGTCTCCCGCCCTGGACGGAAGAAGGAGCCCGCAGCGGCAGCTCGATTGCCGTGGTTCGTTAGCAGCCCCTTTCAACTCCCGCTGCCACACGAAGAGGAGGCCTGGGAAGAAGACGACGACGCGCGGAATTTACGAGCGTCAACAGAGGCCCGCTGCGGCGGCGTCGTCGCCCTCGCGGCCTCTGCTGCCGCACTGGCGCCACTTCGCTGTGGGACGGGCGTTGTTCTCCCACTCAGGAGCAAGCGGGAGGCTGCACCTCGTCCCCCGGCATGTTTAGCATACTGCCCCGGCGCGGATTTTTTTCGCACAGCCAGAGTGGGAAGTTACGGCAGTGAAAAAAAACTCCGCTGCATCTCTCGGCCGGAGCTGAGGCCGGGAAGAGGCTTTCTGAAATAGCGACGTTCGCGGAGACGGGTGGGTGCGCTCCCCGCTCGCGGCAGTGGATCTGGCGCGTGTTGCAAAAACAAAAGTAAGCAAAAAAGAACAGAGAAATAGAATAGCGTGATTAAAGGGCGCGTCTGCGCGGGTTGGACGCTCGCACGCGCACGCATTGTTGCGCATGCGTTGCCGTCTCAGGCATGAACGGATCCTGCTTGGAACAGAGACTAAGCATGCCTGCCACTTTGCATGCGCGCCATAGTATGCTTGTTCTTCGGGGACATCGTACAAAGCTGAATGGGAAGGGACTGCGTCCATCTACAGCGACAGCCGTTCCTGGGTTTCGCGTCGCCGTCGTACTAGTAGTAGTACGTCGTAGTTGTTGGCGTAACCGGTGGCTGCATTGCCATGTGAACCACTCGGAGGTTGGTTACCGTTCAAGGATGAAGGAATGATGTGAGCGGAGCAATGCGTAACCGGTGGGTGGTTACCACAGGAACCATCCGCTGAAGGAGGAGGGTACCGGGAGAGCGGAGTAATCGCCAAGCGGAGGATGGCTACCCTGGAAAGGGAGGGTATGGCGAGAGTGTAAGAAGGCGCAGCCATGGTCAGAGGTTGCCACGGAAACCACCCGTAGTTACCCTGGAAGGAAGACGAGGTTGACCATGGAGGGAGGCTTTATGGCGAGAGCGTAGGAAGGCTTAAGCGGAGGATGGTTACAACGGTAACCGTCCGGATGGCGGTTATCGGGGAACCAGCTACGGCGAGAGCATGAGAACGCGCAACCGGTACCTGGTTGCGATGGGAACCAACCGGAGGGTAGTTACACTAGAATGAGAAGGATGATTGCCTCGGAAGGAGGGCACGGCGTACCACGGTATCCATCCGGAACGTGGTCACCGCGAAAGGAGGAGGAAGGGTACCGCGAGAGCGGAGGGGAGTAGCATGGTCCATCTGCGGCAGCTGCTGCGAAACGCGCCGCCCGTGGAGTGGATCGTCGGCGGCGCTGCGCCTCTGTAGAGCGGCGGACTGGAGAGGAGAGCTATATAGTCGGGAAACCACTCTGCGTGGACAACTGCACCCTAGAACCACAGATGCCAGGTCGCTCTCATATCCTCTCCCACAACATATCGTACAGTACAAATACCTTAACAGCTATCACTGAACCGGCCTGTCGTTTTTTTTTTTCTTTTTACGCTTTTGCGCCGCTTTCAAGCGGCACGCGTTTCGCAAGTATGAACGGCTGAAGACACGTTTATTGGCTAGGGTGCCTCTTTGGGCTTAAAACGAGTCGAATGTGTACTTAATCTCACAGCAAAGAGCTCGTCCTGCCTTTTTGGTATACCATCGGCGCATCTATATACCGCATTTGAATATTCTCTCGCGGCTCCCTTGATGGCAGCGTCAATCCGCTCTTCACGGCGCCGCACCTGCGTCAAGCGTCTACACTTTAGGCATGCGCGATGATCACGTGACATCGCTAGCACTGTTTCCATGCGCAGCCGTTCGCGTGCCCGACCGTTTGCTGTTATGACCGCTCGCGCTCTCCCGGACGTCGGTTTGCAACACTGCGACTCTGCACTGCAGCTGTGCGTTCCTCCCGGAGCGCGGCCCGCTGCCGTGACGTGTCTGCGTATAAGCGCTGTGTAACTGCTTGTGTTGCGCGGGCGGCTGTGTTTGCAGTCGCAGGTCCCTGGCTTACGGCGTGCCCTGTTGCGGAGGCGGGTCTCGGGGAGTGCGTTGTCTGCGGCTTCTGACACATGCATATGGGAGTCGCGTAACTAAATCTGGACCTCGGAGTTTGTTTTAGAGTGCGCTGTTTCGCGCATGCGGCGAGCATTTATAGACCTCTCGGAGCACTCGGTTTCTTCAACTGGCTGCGCTCTTTCTGCGGTAAACGTTGCGCATTTTGCTCGGTCTGCTTACCCGCTATTTCGCGTGCAAAGACGGCTTATGAGTCACCTGCTTCCACGAGGCTCGATCTCTGGCGTGGGGCGGTTGCGTTGCGCGTGGCATTCCTGCCTGAGCAGCGACGTTGTTTTCGTTACGAGCTCTGAGCGCGAGGCTGTGCAGGCGTCGCCTTCTGCAGCTGCTGCTCGATGAGCAACCCAGAAAAGGCATTCAACGGGGTAGATAGACGCTTGGGCGGTGAAACATGACGAGGGGTCCTCGACGCAGTTGAGACACAGGGGACGAGGGCCTGTCTCATGCCCCTCTTCAGTGATGTTTCATTCGCATTTGCGAATTTTTTTTAGGGAACTTTAGAATTAATTTTTTTTTTCAAAAGGGAAGTAACGGAGTTTCCGGGAATTTTAACATCAGAGAGTATCTTGATTTTCTTTTTTAAATTGACGGAGTTTTCGTGCAGCTGCGGGGAAAAAGAGCCCGAAATAGGGAATGCTTGGTCTAAATCAAGGAATTTTGGTTAAGGCGTGGAATATCGCGTTCCTCCGTCTCGGGTCTTGTTTAGCTGGCAGCTTGATTTGCGAACTTAATATAAGACCCCTCTCCATCTTGTCTCTCGCACTGTGCACCCCTCGTTAGAGTGGAAGGCAAGGCTTATCTTCGAGCAACCTCAGCTAGACCTCGCCGTCACAGTGCCTGCTGCGGGAAATACTGCCGCATGTTGCGTAGGGGACAGCACGGCACAGTCGGCGAGCCGCCACCTTTTTTCCGCATAGTGAAAAAAACGAACGGCGCGACCTGTACGGAACGGGGGAGGGCGGCAGGGTCAAGGCGGGGCCCTTTTCACACCTGCTGCCTGCCCCACTCGGGTCTGCGATCGAAGCCGGCCGCAGAAGTCGGCTGCCAACTGTCGAACACTGTTTCCTCCTTCGTAATAGATAGGGCCTCGGCCTTGCCCCGCGCATGTATCTGAACGGAAGCGCGCATAACGACCTCCCGCTGCTACTCTGTGTATGCCCTCGGCGGTGCAGCTTCTTGGAAGGCGGCCGTCGTGGTGCGCGGACCCCCTTATCTAATTACTCGCCCATTTCGCCCCGGCCTCCGAGGTGTCGCGCGCGAACTTTCTCCCGTCCGGCTCGAAGGACGCCCGGTCCTCCAGTTGCCTGCTGGGCGGCAGGCTCGCCGTCACGCCAGTTGCATCATTTGCCGCCGCACGGCGGGAGAGGGGGGGCGACGCGGTGCGTGCGTGGTGCGAGAATGAAGAGAAATTGCGATGCACGACTGTCTGTGCGGGCTGCTGCAGCGCTCTCCGTTTCCGTATTTGTCTGCCTGCGCCATGCAGAGGCACGGCTCGTCGTCCGGCTGCACGCTGCGCGCAAGGTCGCCTCGCGTGTGACGCACGCATGGGCGCTCGCGACGGTTGCCGCTTTTTCCGGCTGCCTTTTCCGCGGGCTGTATTGAAAGCAAGGAGAGGGAATGAAGTCGAACGCGGACGTGGTGTCATAGGGAAGCGCCCATTACTCATCCACGGGGACAAAACTTCCAGACGAAAGCGAAGTCTGGCATTTACCCAACGCTTTTATCAACGAGGATCGTAAAAAGGCACCGGACTCCAATCGCGGTTGCCGTGTGCGTGTTGCGCATACTGATCCCGCATTTGTGTTCTCGTCACCTGCCCCCTTCCCCTCGGTCAGACGTCTTTGCCGCTACCTGCGAGCAAGTATAGGAAACAAAATTGGTTTTTGAGGAAATGGAAATGGCGCAGTAACAGTCTCGCTTCTTGGAGGACACCTCGATCGCACCGTGAGCGAAGGGAGGAAGGTGAGAGCGAACGAAGAAAGAGGTGCCGTAGTCTAGGGTGGCGGTGGTGGTAATAACTTTCGTTGTATATAAAGATGGAAAGAAACACTTTCTGATTAGTGCATTTGTTTTCTGTTCTGCTGCCGAACTAATACCGTCTTGTATTCGAGGGCCAATAATTCGTCTTCGGCATTGTCCTTATTTTGTGTTTGTTCCTTTGGTTTTCCCCGGGGATTTTTGTTAACAATGAGAAGTTGTGAGTTCATTTCGCGTTTTTCTGCATATTTCTGGACTACCTCTCCGTAGTAACTTCAACCACCCGGGGTCCTTCAACTTGCACTGAAATCGCGCAGCACACGGCGCTTCGCCTCCATCTACATTCCCTTAACGCTGATACTCCCAGAGGCGAGGCGGAATAATTGAAATGCGCCCCTTCCAAACGTGGCGTGCGAGGCAGAGTGCACGTGTTGTATACAGCACGGGGTAAGAAGCAACACCTGTCGCTCGTATAGCGGTATAAGCCACGCGTGGCGTACACCTCGGGTCGTGACGAGAGGACAATTTACGGCGCTCCCAGCATATTGCCTACAGCGCCACCAACAGATGCCTACGCGAGAATGCGTGAGCCGCATGACGGCGCACAAGTGCCCGTCATTGTTACTGCCTCCCCTTGCACTTACCTCACTCGCGATACGTGTCGCGGGCTTAACGGGTTTGTGTGCGCTTTGCTTTCCTGGCTCGGGCTATAAAATCGTTGCGCAGCAGCTGCTAAGGCAGCCTTCTCGTACGCGCGTCTCTGTACTCCATTGTCCTTGCTTGAATTGTTTAACCAGTGTGAATGGAACGCGCTGCAGCGCACAGTGCACGCGTGAATGTTATTGTGTTGACAGGTGTTTCCCGGTCCGACGCGAACTTTGGTGGCTTCTGTGCTTGCGACGTCATCCAGTTTAGTGGCGCCTTAAGTGCGGCTCGCTGGCTCTCGAGGCTTGCTGCTTGGTCGTTGATCCGTGTGTGAGCGCGTCTGTGTGGTTTCGGATAGCGTGACTACTGCTCTTTCTCAAACCGCTTCTAGCAATTTGACTCGTACGAAATTTCTTGTTCAACAAGCATAGGTCTTTCGATGTTGAAGGTTCCCCGAAACTCGAAATCGAAGCACTGGCGTGGTTAGATTTATCTATACTTTGGCCGGAGTGTTAAACTTGACCTAAAGCCGCCTGAAAAAGGTTACAGAATGCCTGTGGTGTGAAACAAATTTATAGCGGCACTGCCTCGAGGCGCTGCTTTCCGCTATTGATATCAGTGGCACGGTCGATTGGCCTACGTGACGGCGCCGAACTTTTTTTTTATATCTACATCCCGTTAATTTCTGTGGTCGACTGACTGTGCTGGTGCCCACATAACTTTTCTGAGAGCTGCCCTCTGCGTTCATGTATTGAAGTCCGCTCTCTGGATGGCCCATAACTCTAAAGCTAGCTAACTATCACGGCACATTTACTCGTATAAATTGACATAGGCTGCTCAAAATACGGGAAACTTGCAAAGAGGCATCGATATATATATAACTGCTCAGCGCATATAAGTGAACAGTCAGCTGTAAGAACGCCCAAGCAGCGTTTTTAACCTGCGCTGTGGCCACTTTTGCTGGGCATACTTGGTGCGCGGCTTCACCTGGCGAAATAAGCCAGAATAGGCGGTAGTATACTGCGTTGCGGGCCAACTGCAGAGACGCCATATCATCCTGGCCCCCATGTGCGTGGAGCACTATACAACGGGGGCTGCTCAGCGCCAGAGAAGCGTCCACGGGGCAGCAGCAGCAGCAGCAGCCGCCGGTAGTCCCAGCGCGGAGCAGGAAGCGGGTTACTGTCTGGTTAGCAGCCGGCCCGACGGCGCCGGCTGCTGCCGTCTCTGCTCCGGTGCCCACGCGGCTGCGACCAGTGCGCCGACACGCGGCGTGGGGGAAAAAAAAAAGAAAGCGAAGGGGGCGTGTGGGCAGCACTGCGGATAAAAGAGGGCAGAGCGAAGGAAAAAAAAAAGGTAGACTGCGGTAAAGAAAGCGAGAGCGGATTATGGGCGCGGAGGCAGCAGCTTGGCCAACTGAGGAGGAGGACTGGGCGCCGCGTTTTCGCCGGCTTTGGGCATTAGGCGGGCGAGGCGGCGCGCGATTAAACTGGTACACAGACGCACGCAACAGCGGTGTACCGTGTGAGCCGCCGCCGCTGCTGCTACTGCTGCCGCTACTGCAGGCTTCTTACTCGGTTTCACCCGCAACCAGTCGTTTCCGCGCGTGATGGTGTGCGAACGTGACTCACGTGCGCGATTTGCACGCAGCCTCTGCCAGCGCATCATGATGCGGCGCGGGGCCACCCCGCCAGAACGGACCCTGGGTCGGCCGTCCCCGGTCGGAACGAGGCTAGTGCCCGCGACCACCTGGGGTGCCAGCACTCCCTCGATGCACCCGCTGGAGACGCTCATCGATCGTGACTCACCGCGGCGACGTCGGATGCTCAGGACGTCCCGTCGGAACACCGCCGCGACGCCAACGCACGCGCTGCTGCAGTGCGCGAAGGCAGCACCCGTGACGTCAGCCGCTGCTCTGATGCCGCTGCTGGCGTTATAGTATACCGGGGAAATGCCCGCGCCTCCCTCCCGCGTCACTTTCTCGGTCATTCCGTCTGCGGGCGGGGGTGAGTCGCCTCGTGGGCATCATCACATCCGAGTGTATGCCGTGCCGGATCGATCTGGCGTGTCTGGGGATGGAGGGATTCCTTTCCACGGCTTTGTTTACCGCCGCGCGCGAGGCAACTTTGGGTAGTGTGGAAATGTTCGTGCGTCAGAGACAGCCTTTTGCCAATGGTTTCACTGTTCACTTCTCCATTTCGTCTTATTCTCACTTATCTTTTAAAAGCGACTCTCGGATTACTCCTCGCGGCTGTTTAATCCTTTTCTTGCGCGTAAGAGGGCCGTAAGGTGGCGCAAAATTGCAGTCTTAATTTAAGGCATTGTTTCTTCAACTGCGCCTTACGTTTTTAGCAGCCCCGCATAGGCTATTATATCCCTCCTCTGTCGCTACGTAATAACGTACGCACGCACGCCCACTGGCACGCAGACCGACGTTTTAATTACTTGATTGAATGATTAAATAGTAATCGTGCGCTTTCAGGACAGAGCCGCCGCGCTCTCTCGGTAGTTTGGCGTTCGGCTGCTGACGCGAAAGACGCGGTTTCGATCCCGACCGCGGCGGTCGCATTTCGTCGCGGGCGAAATGCTAGAGGCCCGCGTACTGTGCGATGTCGGTGCACGTTTGAGAACCCCAGGTGGCCGAAGTTATCCGGGGACCTCCACTACGGCGTCCCCCATAGCCTGAGGCTCTTTGGGACGTTGAGCCCCTTAAACCAACTCACCTTTAAACACAGGGGCGGATTTGTATGTCTCGCATGCAGGGGGCGGTCCTATTAAAGTCGTGTATTTCTTGCAATTTTCCGTAGAAAAGCTGGGATTCCACATGGTTTTTCTGCGCAAAATTACTCGCTTAGGGGGTCTCCCTCTCCCCCCCCCCCTCCTCCAGCTATAAATCCGCCCCTGTTTCAGGATGAATTAGGCGGCTCTTTTGAAGACGGAACTAGCGCTACAAAAGGCCTTTTTAAAAAGGAAAAGCTTAAAATAAGGACGGACGGGCAGTCCCGAGCTTCGACGCACCTGCCACTCCGACGTTTGTGTAAACGGCACGTGGTTGTCTTGCTTTGACCGACGTGGCCTCATAGTCTGTATTAATTATAGCGCCATCGGTCTCTCTTTCCGGCTTGTGCCATCATGGAAGGTCAGAAGGTGATGCCGGAACTCATAGAGGTACTGAGACACACTTGCATGTCGCAGCCACTGTCAGGCTCTCTGCGGAACATAAGCCGAGCGAATGGGACACTTGAAGTGTCACAGCTCAAAGTCGCAGTGGCGCTCATGCCGGCCGTTTGCGAGTGAGTCAGCAGCGCACTTCAGCGCTTAGAACTCCCCTCGTCCCCGCATGCCGAACGCCCCGACGTTCGCGGAAAGATGGCAGCGAAGCCAGTGTAACGGGAATGAATGGCCGGGCATTTACTGAGCGTCCAACCGCAGCGGCGATTCGCACTTAGCTGCGCGCACACAGCGCAGGCCCACCAGGGAATGGGCGGTCGGCGGCAGGGCTGATGCGGGCGCAAATAGAGGAACTCGGTGGGGTAAGGGACACGGGGGTCGGAACGGGGTTCAGGGCTGGCGGGACGTGAACACTAGGGAAACCCCCCCCCCCCCCCCCCGTTCCCCTGCTAACGCAGTTCTGTGAAATCCCCGAGGTGGCGGCGACCAGGACGGGGCGGTCTGCCCGGTTCGCGCGATCGGGCAGGCAAGGACCCGGCGAGGGCTGTCATCTAACGGAATGGATCGTCTTTTTCAAGCGTCCCCCCGAACGACGCCGGTCCCCTTCCCCGCCTCGGTTCCCTCTTTCATCGGAGTTCAGCTCTGCAGGAACTCCGTGACTTTATATAAACGGGCACTGGATCGAGGTTTGTTATCGGGCCAATATAGAACGGTCGCCCATGCTCCGTGGCTTTTGGCAGGTTGCTCCCGGGAGACGTCTTTATGGTTTGAAAGTGAAGTGGCCATTGTGGTGGCAAAGAGCGGATGGATGAGCGAAACTTTATCCGAGTCTTGAGCTTACTGTTTTCTTTTTTTACTTCCTCTTTTCTGTGCCCGTTATTCGCCTTCTATACGATGGCAGGTCCATTCGCTGCGCTTTATTTCTCGACTTTACGGCTTGTAAAACTGCTCGATTCCCATTTATCGCGCGCACGCCGCGTTGCTTCCCCTCAGTGCGTGCGTGCTGCGCTGGAATGCACTGCTTTATGGGACTCAGAAGCTTGGGGGCTGCGAAAAATCGCCGGCTGACCTCACTCTCTGCGGCGTCACCGCACCAGCAGTTTGTTCACAAGGAACTGCTTTCTGGCATCTGTCTTTTCCCACTACATATGCGCTCTCCTTTTGGGCCCAGATTCGTGGTTCCAAGATTTCGCGTCTTGGTGTTCGGTGCCCTCCCGGGGCAAATATCGTTTAGTGCAAGAACGACGTGGCGCCCTCCTCTCTCTCTCTCTCTCTCTCTCGCTATCTCCGTTGCGTTAATCTTTTTTTTCCTTCTTTCTTGCTATATTCACCCCTTTTTCTTCCACATATTTTTTTTTTCCCCCTACAAGGCTCAGCGGTGCGTGTTTTTGGGTGGCACGTAGTGAGCACGTGTTTCTCGTTAAACACGCGTCATGAGCGCATGCGACGCTTTGGGCGCGGATCTTGTGTCTGTCGAAAGCTGGCCGCCCATGCTTACGCAGCGAACGATGACTGTGTGCGCCTTGTGCGCGCGACACTAGCTGCGTGCGGCTGCATAGTTTTCCTCCGCTGTCGTCTCATTACGTCCGACGCATGTCGCCCGCTTCGGGTAACGCCGTCTGTGTCAGCACTCTGCGCTGTGCTTTGTTCTTTTTTTTGGTCGCCATGGAAATTTTCACGAGCAAGAGGCCCCTGCGTCGGTGCCAGTGCCGCTGCATTATGTAGAGGTTTTGCATGATTAATCTCACGTCATTTTAGGCGAACTATACAGTGCTTTGAATAGATTCGTTGTTTTCGGGGAATAATTATTCTTTTGCGCGTCAAAGTACGTGCAGTGGCTTCTCACCGCACAAGGTCGCTACAGGAGTGTGGCTCTTAATTGAGAGTGTTTCATAATGGAGGGTAAAGGGTTACGAATACATAGTGCGGTGCAACTGTGTGTTGTACACAGGCGTCTTGAGCTTAGCGTCCTTGCTTGCAGCTTCGACGTCGGCAACCATACGTATTGTTATGGCTACATTACACAGTGCCCTATGGGGACCGACGACCGTGCAAGAGCTCCAAAAGCCAGCTTGGTTCTAAAGTTGCCATGGCATATTGTTTCTTTTTTCTTCATGCTGCAAAACTTGTTGCGGGGTGAAAGGCAGAGGATTTGTTGGAAGAAAAGCTCACAGTTCGGCCTGATCTGTGAAGACCTGGGGTGCTTATATTAAGCGTATATTAGCAAAATTTTCCCGATTTCCGCCCGCTGAAATTACAGCTATTTCGATGTTGAAGGGATGTATAGACCAAAAGCTGCACTGTGCGTTGTTCAGGATGCCCCAAGTAGCTCGGCCGTGAGCGCAAATTTTCTGGGCACACTGCATGCAAGGTGGAGAGTCGTTTCAACTGCACGCGCAGACCAGGACGCCCGAAGCGTCGACAAAATTTGTCCGCTTTTTGTGAAATTGGTGGTGTGTGCGATTCGCTGGCCCTCGGATGCGCTGTTGGCGAAACGCCCGCGGCTGCTTTCGGGAGACCTTGTACTCTCCGAAGTCGAGGTCTTCCGGAAGACGCCTCGAAAACACGGAACCCGTGGCACTCAAAAGTTGGCCGCGAAGCCTGGTGGCGACGTCCGCATGCACGCAACCCTTTGAAGCCACGGAGCGTTTTCTCCGTCTCCGCCCGGCGGAGATGCAGTATACGTCGCTGTGGCGACGTATACGTGTGGCACTGCCATTCAATACGTGTGGCACTGCCGTCGCGAAGCAGTCTCGACTGCCGTCTGTGTACTCTGTAAACAATTTCACTCCTTTATAGGTGAGAAAAAGGGTGCTTAGATTATTTACATTCATGATAACGCCTATTGAACACCCTTCTTTTAATGCGATAGCGCTACTTCACTAGCAATCCTGAAAAACCCGATGGGTCTCTGAAGCCTCGACCTTTGACCTTTGAGATCAAATGACTTGGATACGGTGTGGCTAGGGGAAGGTCACGTAGTACGAAAGTTTAAAAGAAGTTGTCTTGCAGGACAGTGTAAGTCAAGAGAATTCCAAGGACAAGTTATGGCAACGCTTGGCCAGTAGTCAAACTAATTCGAAACGAAGTGCTTTCCCACATCATACTCAGTTTAACGGCGTTAAAACTCTGCTATTTTTTTTTTATAAAGGCTGTTTGCAGAAACAAAATTCTCTGTTCCTGAAAACATTCCCTGTCTTACAAGGATACAACGTAAAAGCGATTCATGGCGGTGAAGCAGACTGTGCGAAAACAGATGTCACACAAGAAGAGAATTTTACAACTTCCAACTGAAATTTACTGAAGCATTTGTGAAGGCGACTGTGATGTCTCAAACAACTTGTCTACGTGTTTAGACAGCTGCTCTGTCAGCCCAAGTCCATGCATGCAGTACGGCGTAGGAAGCAAGCTCCTGCGTTGACAAGGAGATTCCGAAATGTTTTATACGCGCCTTTTTTGAGCGAGAGAGTTGGACAGGTGTGTTGCCTGCTTTGCACGATTATACGTGGCACGTTGGCCATGGTTTCTTGCAAAATGCTGCAAGTCGGGCACGTGCTCGCGTTCATTAGTGGAGACTGAACTTTGGACGTGCAGCATACGCGCAAGAACTTCTCTCTTTGCGACGTGCTTTGAGTGAAGACGCACGCACGAAATTTTGCCGTGGTGGATGATGACCCACAATCCCAGAAGCGCCGTAATGTCATTGCTGCACTTTAAGCCCTAACATCACATTCAACTTCAGGCACATCTGCTGTTGCCGAACCTGTACCAACAGCGGGCAAAGGATGAACGCTATCTCTCGCCGCCGGCCGGTCTGCATCGTCAGTTGGCGATGCAGCCCCAGGTTCCTTCCTGCAACGTGCATCTTTGCGACGGGAAACTCGTGGATTCCTTCCTGCAGTGTGCATGCTTGCGTCACCGTGATAGGCACTATTTCCGCGGGCGCTTCCTTTTCTTTTTTGTAGCTAGGTTTCGGGACTGCCACGTGACGCTCCATCCTGCGTTTTTTCCTTCTCCATACGTGTCAGCTCTGGTCTAGTGATGCAATTGGACTTATTGGGAGGGGGTTACACACGTGTTGATATAACCACGTGTCCACATTTTTTTTTTCAACAAGGTCGTCATGCATGGAGGACTGCCGCGAAGGTATCGTATAGTTGACGACCGAAAGACGCGGCGTGCTGACTTACGCGAACTAACGCCTTGTTTCGGCTTTCTTCGCGCCTGTCAGATGCGGTCACCGTGCCCAATCGGCACCACGCAATGCGACCCTCAGCTGAGACCCTTTTGCTTATCATGACCTTGTGCTTGTGCGGTTTCTCGGACGTCCTTTAAAGTGGTACACAGCTGAAAACATCTGTACGCTTCCACATGCTGTGCGCTGTGGTGGTGATGTTAAAGAGCAGGCGGGATTATCCTCTCGTTAATTACGTAGGCGATTGCCCCGCCTGTGTACCGTAGTAAAAAATGATGGTCGATGTAATGCCTTATGTAATGCCTCAACAGAGGCCTTTAAGGGTATAATAAATGATGATGATGATGATGATGATGATCTGCGTAGTTGGGCCAAATGAGGATTAGGTTTTCACTTCGGTTCCGGTGTTCAGATCCACTGTTCACGGATGGCAGTTGTTTGGTTGGCGATAATGGGTTAATGTCCACATATGCGGAAATGGTCATACTCTACATTCATAGATCCCTGGGAGTCTTCCTACCACTCCTGGCGCAGTGGTGCAGCGGTCAAGCGATGCGACACGGCGGTGAGGAGTTGGATCGAGGGTGTCGGTGGGTAGGTGGACATCCCCTTAGCTGGTGCTTCTGAAGGGTGGGGCTTCACTCACCGCGAGGCTTCACACACATAGACGCCGGCGCTTTGGCAGTGTCACACTGTTACTGCTTTCGCGGTAAAGGTGAGTGGGCCTGCATATCCTGCATTAAACTAAACACTTTCCCCCACGGGAATAGGCGTACGAACAGAAGGACCTTCGCCTATCTGCTGCAGTGGGCATGGCGTCACGTTGAGGTCGTGCCACTGAGATGCCTTGCCCGGCGGCCGCATTTCTGTGGCGGCAAAATTTAAAAACGAAATATACTAGGCAACTGCCTGTGTACGTTGGATTTAGGCGCACGTAAACACTCGCCAGGTGGTGGGATTTTTCGCTTTCAGCAATTAACGCGGCCTCCCTCATAGCATTCATCCAGCTGCACTCGGACGCAGATGAATAGCGATTCTAACAAGTAATTCAATCTCTGTTACGACAGTAGGCTTAAATTACTGTACAAGACGTAACAAGCAAAGCAAAGCGATGCCCTGTTACTATGTAAGGTTACAAAAACACGAAAATTTTGCGTTTCCAGACACTATGCCGAAGTCCAGAGCATCGGCAGTAATAGCCGCGATTACTTTGTCACTAGCACATCGCACAAAGCGTGGTTCCGTTGATCCTGTGCCAGTGCCAGATGTCCTTGGATGGTGGACAAGGCTGTGAAGGAACTGTCACCCTCCCGTTCGGGGCCTCCGGTCTTGTGTCCCCGAGGCCGCGCATTCCCCGCGCCGGGACGGGACGGAAGCGATCGTGGCGTGCGTCGCCATGGGCGCATTAAGAACAGCCGCGCACCCGTGGCAGAAAGCGAGCAGAAACAGTGCGCCGTGCGTGTGACCCGGGCGCTCCGTGGCGAGCCGTCTTCTTGTCCTGCATCGGCCTACTTTTCTCACCCCGCCTGTCTCTCCCTTCCGTGCTGCTATTTGTTTATCTGTTTTTTACTTCTCACACATTTTGCGCGACAACTTTCTTTCTCTGGCAGTCGGTCCCCGCTCCCCACTGCACGCGTTTGCGCCGCGAAAGCGCGGCGCCGGGCTCGCTGGCTCTGCGCGCGGCTCCGCTGGACGCCGTCCAAGAAATTCTTTTCTGGCCGGAGAAGACGCCTCCCGGCGTGTGTGTGTGTGTCGAGGTCGATCGGGCAGCAGCGGGGGAGAGCCATTTTGGAGACGGCGCCATTCATCCTGCGAGCACCGGCCCATCTTCCTCCCGCCTCTCCTCGTCCTCCAGTTTGGCCCCCTCGGCCGCCGGACTGCAGCAGCCGTGCATTGCCCCAGATCGCGACGAGCGTTGCGCCAATGTCGCGCACACGTATACGCGCCGGGGCACCGACCGCAGTGCATTTGGGGGCAAACCACACTTTGGTTCGGCCGCCGCGGTGGCTGAGTGGTTACGGCGCTCGGCTGCTGGCCCGAAAGACGCGGCTTCGATCCCGGCCGCGGCGGTCGAATTTCGATGGAGGCGAAATTCTAGAGGCTCGTGTGCTGTGCGATGTCACTGCACGTTAAAGAACCCCAGGTGGTCGAAATTTCCGGAGCCCTTCACTGCGGCGTCTCTCATAGCCTGAGTCGCTTTGGGACGTTAAACCCCCATAAACCATAAACACTTTGGTTCGTTTAAAGGGGACGAGGAGGACGCATTCAAGTTTGCCTGCACCGATAGCTTGCCGCGTTCTGACGGCAAAGAGGCTACTTTCATTCGAAGCGAAGTTTCTGTAAGCTAGGAAAGGCCAAAGAGTACAGAAAGTACAATATAGGTATCGCAACCAACGGCCATTTTCGCAAGCAAACGGCGTGACGTCAGGACTGGTTTATTTTATTACTTTTGTTTTTCTGTGTGCGGATTCCTGAGGCTAGAGAATACAGTGCCGTTCACTATATACTAAGCGGGGATCATGGAATGAATGAATGAATGAATGAATGAATGAAAACTTTATTGTCCACCGAGAAGGAGCCCGCAAATCCCCGGTCCCGTCACGCAGGCCTGCCTGTTTGGGACGCGGTTAGGGGATGCTCCGCGGACTAAGGACAAGATGCGTTGCTTCTTCACGGCCTCAGCCGCCAGGCGGGTGGCTTGCTGCTGGATGGCAGGGTCCTCGCTCCGCAGCGAAACTTCCCAAGCTTCTCTTGTATACTGTTGATGTTTAAGCCGGCGCAGTCTGGGTCTACCTGACACAGACCGGGGATGTAAAAAATTATGTAAAAATTGCCGTAATGTAAATGTAAAAAATTGC
Source organism: Amblyomma americanum (assembly GCF_052857255.1). Taxonomy (NCBI): domain Eukaryota; kingdom Metazoa; phylum Arthropoda; class Arachnida; order Ixodida; family Ixodidae; genus Amblyomma; species Amblyomma americanum. The sequence continues at coordinate 218,965,759 of NC_135499.1, read as the reverse complement.
CGTGAAAGGGGCACTCATCTTCACATAATTTGGGGGTGCGCCGATTCCCCGGTGGTCATGGGGTATCTTCCAGTCTTGACGTAACAAGCTTGAATCTGGGGGCAGGAAAATTTCTAAATCAAATTTTATTAGCTATAAATGTTTTGTTTCCGCGCCAAAATCAACATAGCCGGAAAGCTGTATATACAATCGGTGTTACTTAATAAAATCGGATGGAGTTGTCCTCAGCTTCCGTTTAAGTAAATGCTGCAATTGCTTTCTGGGGAGCAGTGCTTGCTGGTCGTTGTAAGCTTACGTATCTCACTGGCCGTGATGAAACGGTCCGAGAAAAACTTAAGCTTCTGCCAGAGTATCTCACGCAGTGTGTTTTGGGATGCTTTTTCACAAACTGCAACAAAAACAAAAAACCTGTAAAGTCTGGATACGTAATTCAGAAACGTAAGAAGCCTTTATAGTTTGGTCATCAGGTGCGTTCGTCAACAAATGAAGGGGAACGCAGGGTTTATGTGACGTGGTGTCGGCTTCGGTTATTACCGGCTGTCTAGTGAGCTCAGGTAATATGGTGTTGGACTATTTACGTGACGTGCCTAGTATATTCACTGCTTTAGTAGCGCCATAACCTTTCATTGACGTTCTTTAGACTGTCGCTTCCTACGGAAGGAGTACATACATTGTTTGCCTCGTTGACGTACTATGCGGCTTCGACCTTGAGCTACTGTCAGTTTTCTTTGTGTGTCCAAGGGTCTGTATGTGTCAGGGTTAGCCACTCGTTGATAACAGCCGTGTTCTCTGTGAGTCCGAACAGAGAGCAGAACGCGTTTTTTTTTTCTTCCGTTACAGCAGCAGGGAAGCGTCATACGAAAACGTTACCGATGCATATAAGCCTGACGTTTCCAGGGGCTGTCATATATACCTGTTGTTTCCTGCAGAAGACGAGATGGGGGAAAAAAAAGGAATGAAAAGCAGCTCCTTTATTTCTGAGTTCAGTCAGCCTCCCATTCTACTTGTTGTGTACAGGTGTAACGCCTTCGTTGCCGTTTTGTTGTTCCCATTCTATAGAGAGAGCGCAGTCAGCTGTTGCCATGCGTGTCCTTTTCGTCATCGGCGAATGTTGTGCGCAGAGCAGGCTCGCATGTCTTACCGCCTGGCGGCAGATCGCCAAGACGTGCGGCTCTTGTCACTAAAGTATCTGACGGGTTAGGTCGCCTACAGCAGCGTGCGTGCGCCCTTCGCGTACTCGCACTACACTCTGCGTTGGCGGAGCGCAGCACGCGTGTAGTACGCGCGGCCGAGAGCGTAGGTGCCCGTCGCCCACCTGAGCACGCCCTCCCGCACGCGGCGGCGGGCGCCGTGGGACGCACTCCCCTCCCCGCGTCGCCGATTGCGCGCCTTCGACGCGAGTCGCAGAGACGTCGCTGATGGCCCCGCGTGTCAGCCTCCTCCTTTGACGGCTGCCTCCGTGCGCCGATGTGACGGCAGCTGTCGGGGATATTGGGCCAGTGGGCGCCTTTTGTCTTTCGCTTCCCCGACTGCTCTGCGGCGGGCGCGTCCCGTTCGTCGTCGACCCCGGCCTGTCTTCCCCGCGCAGCTTCGCCGGTGCGCCTGTCAGCGCGCGTCTGTAGCTGCCGCGGAGCTGTCGGTGGTCACCTCTGCGCCTGCAGTCATCTTCCGATGGGGACGCGTGACGTGCTCCAGTCAGCTGCGGGCGTTGCCCGTGGGTGTAGTGCACACCGCGGGACTGGGCGTTTTCTCTTTTCGTTATTGCCAAGCGCGTTGCCATGTGTACTGCGTCCAGAGACCGATGAATGTTTTCTGACATCCTTTAACGGCAGCTGTCGTAATTCTTACGTACGGTCAATTTTGTTTCAGAATAAGTTCCACTTATCAACGACCTCGCTATTCCGAGGTAAACCTGAACATCTAAGCCCCATGTGCAGTCTTCGTGGTGATTTTTTTTTTTTTTACGCGAGGCCATTATTTAGTTCCTTACCCAGACTTGCGATGTATCCAGCCTCGTAACAAACAGTGCGTTAACGTTCTCTCGCCGAGAGAGCGGCCACCGCACGTTTGCTGCAGGTGGACCAATCGGAGTACAGCGCGCATGCGCACATGTGGCCGGTCATATCGCCGGCGCTCGCTCGCTGAGTGGACCGCTGCCGTAGCGATCTTGAGGCACCTGTGTCAGACGAGATGGTTTCTCTCAAGTGACCGCTAACCACAGAGGATGAGTTCCTTGAAGGAAAACGTCGACGTACAGCCGCCGATACGCAGCGAAGCAGGACGATGCGAGGCAACAGCGCCTACAGCAGATGCGGGAAGTCGACCGTCGGTGTTGCACAGCGAAGGCTGAGAAGCGAGTACGGCGCCTCAAACAGATGCGGGAAGCCGCCCGACAACGGCGCGCCCGCAAAACCACTGAGGAATATGAAGCGAGGCTTGAAAAGATGCGCGAAGTTAAGCGTCATCATGTGCCAGAATAACAATCTATGAACTTGCAAATCTGACGCCTGCTCGTGTTCGTAATTAGTTGTGTCCTGTCATGGAGAATGCCCTAGCACGTTATAGACAACTAGCGATAGCGATTCCTGCAACATTTTTTTTTCTTATACACACGGCACTTGCCATTCAACTGGAGCCGTTCTCCGTCCGCACGCCTGTTCACTTCCATCTTCTTCTAACCGTTGAAAGCGCAACACCAACTCACTTATCGCGCTTATCGGTATCTAGCTCGATTACAAGACGTTGCCGAAGGGAGGGGGGTTCGAAAGCGTGCTTGTAACTTGTGTCATACATCATTACGCGCGCTTGTGTAGTCCCGCACACAGCTACATCAGTCGAGCAGCTGTGAAGGGGCGAAGGCGACGCTGTGACGCGACATAAAGTCCTCAGCGATTGCGGACGCCGCACTGGAGCTCGCGAAGGTGTTTTCTCGCTTACCAGCTGCACTGAGGCTTGGGGCAGAGCGGGGCTCCCTGAAATGATTTCTTGCTTCACGATTTCTTCTCTTACGGCGTGGTTCAGGTGTCCGCCGATATGTGAGACAGATACTGTGCCATTTCGTTTCCCCAAAATCAATTTTCATTTTCACGATCGAGTGGCGGCTGCGTCGGTGTGGTGTAGAATTCATACTTGGCAGCGCAAAAAAACGAGGACAAAAGCGAACGAGGAGACACAACACATTAATAAGAACAGAAAGTTGGGCTAGTTGGGATGTGGTGTGGTGCCAAGTATGAATCGACACCAACTAGCCCAACTTTCTGTTCTTATTATATTGTGGTGTAGAAGGCTACATCACACGCTCCCTCCCTCTCCTCGTAACCAGGTCGTTCAGGACTGCTGGCCGCTTCCGAAGCTGTCGCGAAAGATACCAAGCGCACTAGCTCTGTGCCGCGTTTGGTGCGGCCGTCGCGCTCAGCGCAGCTGGTCAGTCTCACAAGTTCCCCGAGCGCCCCTGGCGACGTCTCCTGCCATACGTCTGCCCCTGACACACTTTCCGCGTTGAGATCCCTCCCATTCCCCTACTTGAGCTTATGTAAGCGCGCCGTGTCGCGTGCCCCGCCGGCTGCAGCGCGTGGGGGCGAGTGGCCTTATCGGCGCCTCTCATTTTTCCGCCGCGGCGTGATCAGCGATTCGCGTTCCTCGCGGCCCCTTCCCGGGCGGCGCGCGTTCCTCACGACTGCCCGCCGCTGGTGGCATCACGCTGTCGCGGGAGCCCCGCTTTGTGATTTACCGAGTCCCATCTCGCCGCGAATCTGGCGTCTATAAATCATCGTCACGCGTTAATATGCCACGCTTCGCGCGGTACGCATACCCGCCGCCTGGTGAAATCTGCGCCCTGCGCGCATGCAAATTGTCTTCCGTTTCTCGCCTGGAATTCCGAGAACCGAGTGCGCGAGCCGTGCTCTCCCTCATCCGGCGGACACGATCGTGTTCATCGGCAGTCAGCGGCGCGCGCTGTTGACTGCGTGGATGCACGGCCTCGCGCGCTGAGCTCAGCGAGGCGGAGTTGGCTGCGGCTCAGACCTGTCTCCGCAGAAGCTCGCTCTCTGCCCACTCCCGGTTTCAGGAGCTGCGGTGGGGGTCGCGCAACAGTCGAGAAACCGGTAGTCTAAAGATTTGTGGGTTTGTCTTAATTTTTTTTTTCACAGAACGTTTCTGCCGTCTCGCGTAGAGAAGAAGACTGAACGGGTGCTGCAAGTTTCCTCGCAGGAGGAAAGAAAATTCACCTGCGGGACAGCAGCAGAAACTGGAAAGTGATGACGAGACCGTGTCGCCGTTTTCACCATTTCTTTTCTATAGACTGGTGTAAGCGGCACCGTGTCTCCAGTTGGAATGTGCCGCACACTGTCACATCAGAGGCATCCGATCTTGAAGCATAGCTTCGAAAAGTTGATGCGGTATCCACGCAGTTCGGTTACGCGCGCAGCGACGGTGGTTTTCCGGATCTTGAAAGAGAAAAAGAAAGGGATGCATTTTGAAATGGAGGTGTTACGAGTTCCTTTGTAGAAGTGGTCGCCATGGTTTTTTGCCATGTAAAAATACAGGGCACATCACAGACGTTACAGTGCATTCAGAAGTGTACGCGGCCAGCGGTAGCGACCCTCTGTTTAAGTCCAAACACAGCTGATGCTCGTACGTGTCGCCGCGAGTCCCTGTAGCTGACACTGTCTTCGGCCCTTGTGAATTACGGGTAAAGATGGACTCAAAAAAAAAAAGTGCGGGCATTGAAGACGGTTCGTCTCTCTTCTGAGTGCGTGTCCGTATACACCGCCGATGGCGGGATGCACCATGGCGTTGCACACATCGCCTCTCGTATACAAAAGCATGCGCGCGTGCATCGCTACCGTTTAATGACCGCGAGCGGCGTGGGCTTTCCCCGCCGCGCTCGCGTGCCGTGCGGAGGCAGCATCATCACCGGGGCGCGCGCGGTGGGAGCCTGGGCGTGCCTCGGCGGAATGCGCCCGGTAATGGTGCGCGGCGGAGGGAAATAAACGTGGAAAGGAAGAGCGTGCTGCTGTCGTTCGCGTTGACGGGGACACGCGCGGGACACGCCCACTGGTCTCGTCGATCCTTCGTGCGACCCGGGCCAGGGAAGGAGAAGGAGCGGTGCGTCTGTGTGTCCTGGCTCGACGCCGTGTTGCCGGAGCCCGGCCAGGGTGCGCTCTGAGAGTCTTCATGAGGCGCTTACGCGGGTGAAAAAATATGCGGGATTATAATGCGGGAAAATGTCAGCGTGAAATATTGCGCTACACGATGTATGGCAGTGGTTGCTCGCGCTTGTGGGGTGGGATATCGTGTTGCTCACTGGTCGGTTGCGTCTGGCAGCTTGCTGTGCGTGCCGTGCGCAGATTCAGCGCTGTCGGACTGTTATTTCGTTTTACTTCGCGGTTGAGCGGAGCTGGCAGCCACGCTCGAAAAGAAAGGGACGGGGGTATAGAAGTGGTGGAATGAGCGTACTTAGAAAAGCGGCAGTAAATAATCAAATCAGATTTAGTTTGTCATGTCAGGGCTGGTTACCATAGATTATACATACTGATGGAGGCCCCAGTGTCAGCAACTGTATTAGAACCTCCTGCTGCATGGTTTATGCTGTATTTGCGCCCCTTTCACTAATTTCACATGCTCACTAGGGGCTTCACCTCACGCATTGATATTCACTGTCTCGCGCAAACAAAGAGAACGCGAAACTAGTCTGCATGAGCGGTCTCATGGCTGAAGCCCAAATGAGTGGTGCAAAGCGGCGACGTCAGCGTTTATCCTTCCAACGGAACTGCGTTAAAATGTAATACACTCACCAAACATATGCGACGATGCCGGCGTATTATTATAATATTCATTATTATAGTTGCAGCGCCTGAAGGCGTGACCTACGTCAGAAAGCATAGCATGGCTGTCGACTAGTACGGGTGAGAAGCGGTACATGCACCCCTCGAGGACGGAATGTGTGAGAGGGACGTGCACATTATGTGCTCATCAGAAAGAGGGGAGAGGAAAATGTGCGAGTCATTAAGCGGTATAAGTTCCCGACACCCATCTCGCCAGAGCTCAGCCGAAGCCGCTAAATACGCCGAGACGCGTTCCTCATCGTTAACGGGAGAGCTGTGAAGGCAGTTAGCCGAACGCTGACCAAGCCAGGCAGATGCTTATCTCCTCTACTTACGGTAATTTTCTTCGTCGTCAAAGCGCTGTGACAGTGTCCATGTGTACGAAGCTAGGACACTACACGAAAGTCTTCAGGTACACTCCTGGCCATAATAATACGGAGCACCTTTCGGCGATTAAACTTTTCTCACGGAGCTCGTCAGGAAATGTCTAAAGCTGATGCATGATCTGTAATATTATGGCCCCACCTATGCAAAGAATTATAAAATAGTGCATTTTTTATGCTTCTCAAAATACCACGACACTTCACTTTGCATCCTTGTGAAACATTACTGCGCCCATTTTCTACGAGTGCTGCAAGCTAGCTCATACTCTCGAACGTGTACGCGCAGCTTCTTAAAGGCTTGTGAGCCTCCGATCGCGCATTCGACGTTTCACTGCACGAAGTAGGGGAAGCCAGGTCAGAACCGGAAGGAGTGAGTTTCGTAAGCTCACCTCTGCGGACACCAGGAACTGAGCGATAGTGATGCCGGCTACATGCTAGGGTGCATAGGCATGGTGCAAAATGATCTCCCGCTGATGGGTGCCAGCACACACCTCCCACCCAGGGAACGCGGCAGCTCATGAATGCGCCCGAGGATTCGTCAATCGGGCACAGGGCGACCAGTGCCCCTAGTTCAGGAGGGAGCTCCTGGTAACCTGTCATGAACTCTCCCTCCACTTTCGAAACGATCGACTCAATATACCCACCCCAGCACAAACCCCTCACCAAAGCAGAGCAGGTTTTCCGGCGGCAACTTCAGACGGGGGACATTCCCAAATCCCTATATCTACTCCCTGATGTATCCCGCGGAATACAATTATTGCTGCACACTCTGCAATCGTCCTAAAGCAAACCTCAATCACATCCTATTCGAGTGCCCAGAGGACTCGCCACCCCTGAGCTTCCAAATCTCAAACCAAAGTCAGTGGGAAACTGTTGCTCAGCCCTCACCCGGAGGTACAACTCCGGATAGTGCATGGCTGGGCCCTGGAGGTCGCCAAGAAGCATGCGCTTCAAGCCACCTGGCGCCGTCGCGAGGGCCCATGCACGCACCTGTCCAAGCCTCATCCCTAACCCCTACCCTCTTTGTCATGTGACAAATAAAAGTTTATTCCTCCTCCTGTGTGCACGAAGATAGACATGGTGCAAAGTGATCTCCCGCTGCCCTCTCCTCCGTCTCCTTTGCCCCCAAATCCGTTACTTTTTGGTCTTAATTGTGACGAGGCCATTAAAAAAAAAAAGAAAGCTGTCCGTATTTTATACGCACTCAGATTCCAGGCCTCTACCTGTCTCTCCTTTTATTCCACTGTTCCTCCACTTTGTGCTGCATGGCGATGCAGCAACAAAGAAAGAATATAGGAGGAGCCCGCTGTCTAAGCTGGCGATATTACGCACTGCTTTGGTTTCCTCGTTCTCATGCCGTCGCTTCTGAACAACAGAAACACAAGCTTGCTCCTCGCTTTGCATAACGACGCCTCCAGCCCTTTGAGGAGACATCGAATGAAACGCAACTCTAGCGCACTGGACGCGAGTGCCCCTTCTTTCATCGTTGCCTGCGGCATCTTCTTCGTTTCCGGCCCCCCACCACCGCTGCACGGCCTTGACCACGGTGCGCACACACACTCACTGACAGGCTGTCTGACGAGGGGGGCGCGTGCCCCGCTTCTTTTGCGTGGCACGAAAATAGGCCTCCTTGGCCGTTCGTTCTGCCGCGGCGAGGCTTAATTCGCGCGGAGGAAGAGGACGAGGACACGTCATGCTCTGCTCCCGAGCTGGTAACCGTGGCGTCGGGAGGATGCGTTAACGCGGACTGGCCGTCACCCGCGGAGCATTCGGGGAACGAGCGTCTGGGTCGGTCGAAACGAATAAATTAAGCGGCGTTGCGTCATCTCTATGTGAACTCAATGCGTGTCGGCCATACGCTCCTTCTTTAGTGTAGATCCTCGGACTGTCGTTCCGTTGCAGCTTTACCGCCTTTCAATAATTTTTCCCCGAACGGTGCACCAAAGTCCAATTGTCCTCGCGGGGATGGATTCTTTTATACTTACAATTGGTGTCAGCCCAAGTACTGCAGGGGCGCCGCGGTGGCTCAGTGGTTACGGTGCTCGGCTGCTGACCCGAAAGACGCGGGTTCGACCCCGGCCGCGGCGGTCGAATTTCGATGGAGGCGAAATGCTATAGGCCCGTGTACAGTGCGATGTCAGTGCTCGTTAAAGAAACCCAGATGGTCGAAATTACCGGAGCCCTTCACGGCAGCATCCCTCATAGCCTGAGTCGCTTTGGGACGTTAAACACGATAGAACCAAGCAACTTGATGTAGGCGTGGGCTTGTTGTTTTCGAATCTTTTTGGAAGCTCCAAACTATCGAATGTTGTGCTCCGACAAGTGACCCGATGATTATTACTTTTCGCACGAGAAAAGATGGAATCGAGAAAGCGTGCACATTTGATGTAAAACATTTCTTGCACGCAGTCGCCTCAAACAGAAACAACATATACATACATTTAACATACCGTAAAGAACGCGCGCGCCTATTTGGTGCAGCTTTAAAGAGAGTATATAAGCACACATTTTTTATTTGCGTCCTTTCTTATTTGAAGTGATTCGGGAGACATTAGTATGCATGCAAAATGCATCACCACGTGATATTCGTATACGACTACTAAACAATTTATAATTGAATTCATTCACTCATGCTGCTTCGATTTCTACAACCGAACGATGACTGTGACGTCAACGGTAAGTATATGTCACGTGAGGCGCGAAAATAACTGCGATAAAATGCTGCCTTGTTGTTTTACTTCACAACATAGTTAAAGCCAGCCTGCCTCAAAAGCCGGAATGACAACGAATGGAGAATCGGCGGTTCTATTGCAGTTTTTTCATGCCTCTTGTTATTGACCTTTGACGGCACAGCTATCATTTTCTGTTGAAACCGATGCCTAAAGAGCACAAGAGAGGAAATTCAATTATAAATTATTTAGTTGTCATGGGCGAATACCGCGTAGTGATCCATGTATAGCAATGTCTTACGCCTCAGTACAAAGAAGTTAGCGCGTAACCGAAATTTGGTGTCTATACTTCATTAATATCGCTGTGCACATTGTATCTCAGTGCAGTGCTGTTGAAGTAAAAATCACTCCCCGCGGTGACTCATATTGGCTGTGGCGTCCGGCTGCTTAGTTCCACGGGATCGAATTTGGACTGGACTTTAGATAACCCCAGGTGGTCGAAGTTGATGCGGCGCTGTCCACTACGGCGCTTGTTGTAATAGCCCGCGTGGAGCTTCGGGACCTCAAACCTCGCATATACTCTACAGTATACGTTTTTGCGGCTCTCTTAGCGACTGAATGTTAGTGCGTATAGTAGAGCCAGCGAAGTATATATATTCTTAACCCAATTGCAAATGAATATTCCTTGCTGCACAATAGAAAAATATGGCTTATGAACGTTCGCGTTTCATTTCGGAAATATCAGTTCATGTAGGCGCAGCTCTGTAAAAAAAAAGGGGGGGGGTAGGGGGAGTGAATTCAGTGTTTGTCATGTAAATACATGCCTTATAGTCAAGTGCGCAAACTGCCGCTTGAAAAGGGTTGCCATTAAGTGACCGGCCCGCCTTCTCTGCTTCGTCTCCTCACCCGGTTTTCGTATGTTTCTGGCCCACAAAGAGGCGCCGCCAGTGTCTGTCGGGTGCGCAGCATTACCACCGCCCACGAAATCCGGCGCTTTCTTACTCTTGCAGTGCACTGCAGTGCGTTCCCTCTGGAGGCGAAGTCGCGTACTGCGTGACGCGTCGCGCAGTATAGAGCACGCACTGAGCGGGCTCCTTGTTCCGGAGGCTGGCTGTCCGCCGAGTGCTTGTCGGAGGTGCGCGCTCTGGCGCTGCTTGCGTGCACACTCCAGCTACGTGCCTGCGTTTCGTTAGCCCGAAGCGGTGCGCCCTGTCCAGGCACTGTCGAGTGGCCCTGCAGCACACAGCCGCAAAATGCCTATTTTGGGAGGGCGGCCGTTACGGTATCCCGAAGGCGTCGTTGCGCGCTCTCTATCGTACACATGCCCTGCTTGGTTCGGGCGGCGATGCCCGAACGGTGCTCACCCCCTCGGCACAGGTCGCTCCACTCATGCGAAAGTTGCGTATGACATGCCTGGCCGCTTCCTCTCCCGAGTGATCTTCGCCTCGCGTTCGGCAGCACGCCGGCACGACGCAGCGGTCAAGCCTTTAGAGAAGTGATCGAAATTTTACCGCACAGGCTCATAGAAAATGTGTGAACGACCGCTTTGGTTCTGGAGGGTGTAGTACATGCTTCGCATAGCCGGCTGTGGTAAGATATACAACTTAAGAAACAACAACAAAAACAGCAATTTATAACAATGAGTGATGGTCCGCGGCGTCCTGCGAATTAAGTCACAAGAGTAAATGAAGTCAGCTTTTTGATGCTTGACTATATCAGACAAGCCGGAGGCATCAAAATCATTGAGCTTATAATTTCGTCTTGTTTTTGGCTTCTTGGGTAACAGGAAAAGCTTTAACAACGAGTCCCTTTTTTTCTCGCGGACGAATTCGGTGTGGTGGCCCCGGATATGGATGGAACTTCACTGCAGAGTTCAGTTGTATCCGAATATACACTGTAAACGCGAATACGGCTACATGGGAGCAAAAAGGAGTAAGCTGTCCTTACTGAGCCCATGTAGGGAATGCATGTACAGCGCGACAGAGACGACAAAATACAGCAGGTGGACATGGCAACCTACTGTGTCGCTCTACATGCACGCATTCCCAAATAGGATAATGAACCAACTAACCCAGAAGGAAGTTTCACTCAGCCCGTATACCAGCGAACGGTTCTGTCGCGGCTCGGCTCTCTCCGCCGTGCACCAGATTCGGCGCCCAGAGGGGGGTGCCACACGCGCCCACATAGTTACCTCTTTCTTCAGGTCTGCGACGGAAACAGGAAATTCATATCGTTCAACCGCTGTGGCACCGCCATCTAGGGGAAAAAAAAAAGAACAATGCGCGTCTCTATTTTCGGGCAATGAATGGCATGTTTTGTTGGCGTCCTTTCGCGCTAAACTTGGAGCGTCGGCCGTCTATTTTCTGTGGCGCGGAGCTGACGGTGGGTGGCAGTTTTGATAGTCTGGATTGCGCGCGTCAGATCAGCTATTCGGTGTCTGCTTCCGTGGTCACCGTGTAGCTCCGCCGTACCACGATTACAGCACCCCCCCCCCCTCCCCCTTTATTACTTCCTCTGGAGCTTTGTTGGGGCTGATCTGTTAAATCATCTTGGATTGGACTGGCAGCTAGCAAATAAAGTGCAAGCTACGTAGCCTGGGTGAAACAGCTGCCGTGTAAACATGCCAAAGCACCCGGCTCGCTTCGATTTGCACGGCCCACGCAGGAGACTACGATATCGGAATTCACTGAACGGCTGTTCCTTCCCGCTGCCTCCAATTGTTTTCAGTTTTGAGGTTCAAATTTGAAGTGAGAGAAAATATAAAAGAAAGTACGGACAAGACAGGGATTCGGCGCGGCAAATTGAACAACTCCGCAGGCGACGCAGAGAAGAACCGTCGTTCCGCGGAGGCTGTTTTCAGTGTAGGAGTGCTCCGCGCCACCAGCCGGCCTGCTTGCTTTTTCACTCGAAATAGCCTCACTCTCGGCTCCGCGAGAAGCCCTATTTCAGAACGGAAAGTGCCGCGGCAGCGGGAAAGGAGGAGGCGCACGCGTGGGGAGGGAAGAGGAGCTCGGAAAAAGGGTCGGAAAAGGGGGAAAAGTGCACGCATCGACGAGCAGCGAGGAATGATGTCTGGCTGTCGATGAAAAAAGAAGCGAAAAGAAAACGGGACGAGCGCATGTCGCGGTCGCTTTTGCGCTGCCCGACGGAAAAGTGCTCTTCGTATTTCGCTGTTTGCGGCTTGTACAGTCGCCGCGTCCCCTTTCATCCGCGTGCGCTCTGTTTCGTTAAAAGGGTGCAGCGTTGTAGAACGGGAACCACTTGGACTAGTCGTCAGCATGGACTAGTCGTCAGCATTGGAGATTACTATCCTGCTTTCGGCGGTAGCCGACGAAGACGCGACAGCAAGTGCCGCGACCAACTGGGAAGCTTGCTTGCTTGCTTGCGTGGGATCGGCTTCGAGAAATCATCTGCCGGTTGGCCTGCGCTTAGTGCGACTTTTACGGCGCTGCACAGTTCTGGTGGGGGTATATATTGCAGGCGCCTTGCCTCTACGCCCCGCGGCGCTCGAGCCCAGCAGGTGTGCACGCAAGAAGAAAGGCTACAAGACGGTCCGAGGGGAGGAGGCTTGTGTTTACCTTGCAGCCTTCGGCATCTACCTCGGTGCTCTTCCAACAAAAGGGAGGAAATTGGCGATGACTCCATCCTTCGCTGTTCTTTTTTTTTCCTTCCTTCCTCCCTCTATGCCTTTCTTTCGTTTTTCTTTCTTTCTCCTCAGCATCTTTGTTCTCGCCGGAGTCAGCCGTGCGGTGATCGATTGATCGCGCCCGGCCGGCTCGTTAGCGGCTCTCGCGTCAAGGAAGCCTCGCTCTGCGCCAACTGCGAAGCCCCTCGTGCTGTCGCGAGTTGAGCGTTGCGGCTTCGAGGCTTGCTTGTTTGTTGCTCTTGCTTCACCTGCTTTCTTATGATTCGCACATCCAGCGAGTGGGATTCAGTGAAACTATAGGCCCTTGTGTAAACGTTTTAACGCATTTGCAATGGACTTTCAATGCGATCTTGGTTGTATCCAGTCGAAAGATGAACGCCTGTTTCTCGGGAGGGTACTGGGCGTTTGCTGATTTCGGTGTTACTTCTTCAGAATAACAAAATAATGAAGTAGAGTGCTTTTGTGCCAAGCTGTGCTTTTCTTATATTTGTGCTCTTGTTAGTTATTAGTAACGTAGACTGCGAGACGTAGAAGCTTGAAATGCGTCTTTACTGCTGATTAGTTTTGCATTCAGTTTAGTGCACGTATGGTGCGCGGTTTGCATTCTCGTTGGACGCGATGTGGATTATACATGCTGGCGCGCGATCTGTTTCATCGTGCATGTGTATGCATCCGGTGTTGCCCGACAATGACTCTGCTGACCTTGAGGACAGCATGAATGGCGAGTAAGAGCTATGCAGCCAATGCCAGTATAGCATTGCGAGGTGCGGTACGTTTGTGCGCCTATAATCTCGAAGAAAAATGTCCACGCTTGTCGTCACTTTCGTGTAGTTGTGAGGCTGCCTATTGTTAATTCCTTCTCGTTTTGTTATTAATTGCGCTCGTTAGCCGCAGCGGCATGTGTTAGAGGTGTTTGGTGCCATCTGAAATATCCCTGCAGGATACCTTGCTTGTATCGTTTATCGCATTTATTTGCCGTTGTCCTATCTCGTAACGTCATGCTGCGGATCATTTCTGATCGCGGGCTTATGGCTTTGGGAGTGAATATGTGCTCGCATCTTTGAATTAAAAAAAAATGTATTCAGCGCCCGTCTTGTCTTTCCGGACGGTTTCCTCGAGCTCTGAGAAGGTGATCCAGCTAGCCCAAACCGCAAATCTTATTTCGAACAACGCACGGCTGCATCTGTATCCAGTCCTTCGTCGTTTATAGCGCGCTGATGTATTAGAGCGTATCTCCGCTTATGGCGAATTGCGGATGCCTCTGTATCATATACTTAGGTTGATCCGTGTGCGTCAAGAACTCGCGAGAACCCGTGTGGTATACCATCGGCTGAAGTGCAACATTTACCTGCCTGTATTAGCAGGTGTTCGGCACACATCGAAACGCAACTGCGCTCCCCAACTTGCAGCACTGTCCGGTGACTCAGAGCCGCTGGACGTCGACACTGGCCGCCATATTTGACTCGTATACTGCGCGCGCTGTTGCAACCCGAAGTCAGTGGGCGGCGGCGCGAAGTTTGTGCGTTGCTTTCTCTGCAATTTCGGCGAACGCGTCCTTGGGGGACCACGAGTAGTGAAAGATCTCGCATGTTTCCGGCGGCGGCGCTCCGGGCGACCTTTTCGGCCTTCCTCAGTCGGACGCCACTTGAGGACGTTTCAGACGAGGGAGAAACACTGCTCGGAATATCGGAAGCGTTTACTTCATCTTCGCGAAGGGAATCAGCGCGAATTCCCGCAGACAGGTTGGACGCGGCTGCGTGCCACTGACCGCTCTCGACAGGCGGCGCTTATCGCTGGCGTCTCGCGAGCTTCCTCCTCCCGTGTGCCGCCGAGTTGCTGCAGTAGCGCGCATCCCGCAATCCTGGGGAGCGTGAGCGATGACGAGTGGGCCGAGCAATTCGATCCATGTAAAGGCAGCCCGTGCGTAGACCTCCCACTTGGCTCGGCCCGCGCCCTGTCGCCAACACTTGACCCCCCGCGAATGGGCGGATACCCGGACACGTGTTCCGATGAGCGTACTTAGAGATACGCGACGGTGTCTTGTACACAGCTGTCTTAGTCGGCGTGTTTCCTGTCCTCTTCGAGGGGCAACGTCTATGCACGGTGGCAAAACGCTGCTCGTACCACTCTGTGCCCAAATCTGCCGATGACAGCCGCGCCTTAATGCCAGATAAATAGCCGATAAATGTGGAGGTGTAGACTGACTTGCTTTTTTCTGGTCTGCCGCGCGCTGCAGGCTTGTTGTGGCGGTAGAACCACTCTGCAACTTGTGAAAACCTCTGAACTGATGGCGCAAGTTCCCGGCCCAAAAGTAGTAGCTGTCGTGACCATCGAACCTCCGTGCATCTTATCGTTACCTTGGGGCAGGGTGTTGTCACTTGACCGCCCCTTGCACATCGCCCGTTCCTCGCGCTAACCTCCCTAAAAAACAAATGCATAGACTCAGTCGTCGCACATTCATGCGTGACGAATGCAACAATTGCAAATCACAAAGAGGAACAGCTAGCGCTGATCATATACACATTACCACGGCTGCAATCGCCTTTACATTTTTTTTTTGCGTGTCACTAACACTCAGTATAATATTTTCCTTTCTGTTATGTCAGCAAGATGGCCAAACACAGCTTAGTTTTCAGTTAGCGCATGTGCAACCACTCCCTGATATCGGCTAACTTGGCTCAAAATGTTGAAAAATGAAAAACGGGTAGGCAGGAGGGGAAGGGGCCCGAAACGGATGGAAAGCAAAGGGAGGGCGTGGTGAGGGGACAGTGGACGCATATATATATATATATATATATATATATATATATATATATATATATTATATATATATATATAATATTATATATATTATATATATATATATATATATATATATATATAGGCGACTGTTCACTCTTCTGCGACCTGTGTTCGTTCGTAGTTGTTTCCCTGCTTCTCACCACATCGTACCGTGTCTACCTCCTTTTAGTGCGTGTCCTTGTCACCTTGCATTTGTTCGGCTTGGTGCATGCTTTTACGTCGTAAGTTTGCTGTTGTGCCTCCTGTGATTTCCCTTCTTCTTCTTATGGCCTGTGAGCCAGTTTTCTTGAAATGTCAGAGGCAAAAGGAGGATAAGCGACTTGTCTGACGTTTCGTTTGGTGAGGCATTCAGAGTGCAAGTGCAAGGAGAAGCGATACGGAAACACCTTTATGGGGCGCTAGCAGTTGCAAAAGAGCTGGCAAAGGTGGCTTATTTCCAGTTTCTGTAACACGAATATGATCATTGCTATCTGCTGAGGCATTTGCATCGGCCGTTGGAGTGACGTCTTATCTGTACTTAATGTCTCCGACGGCAAGCAAGCGTACGTTTGCCACTGGAGAAAGGGAGGCGAAGCGGACTTCCGTCTCACGCGCAGACGAGAGAGGGCTTCGCAAACTTGGGAGTACGTATGCGTCCACGTCTGAGTTTTTCTACTGCCTTCTGTCAGATGATAACGTCGTTGGTTATGTGGATGGCGACGTAGCATTTTGTGTTAATTCAGTGTGCCCGCTAAAACCTTTTCCGACCCCTTCCTTTCCAAACGGTCGTCAATGTCAGCGCTGGCGGCACGCTGTTCTGTTTTGTGTCGTGCTTAGTGATTAGGCTCTCGAGAGTTCGTACATGCATGCGGTCACATGAGCGCCTCCTGGCTCTTACAGCATGTAACTAGATCTGACCAAAAGGGAACCAAATCTGCGTCGCCTTGCGTTCACGGCGCACATACTACGATATCTCTTATCACGCAGCACACAGACGCATACTGCACTGACTCTTGGCGTCAGTTCGGCTTCGTAGTCGTTCAAAAATGGCTATTAGAGGAGCAGTTCGTCCTCGTCTCGTTTGCTCCAACGTATAGCGTCCGTGGGCTCTCTCTCTCTCCGACTGGTGGAGCGCGCAAGGGGAGCAGATATCTTGCTTACCTGCACTGCAGGCGCGTGACCACAATACGACCGCAGCCTGTTTTGCGAGCTCATGCGCGCATTCCACCCTCTACCGAGCCGTTTTACGGGCCGTCGGTGCCGCTTGCGAACGACTCCGTGATGCTCGGAACAGCTGTTTGCCGCGCGCGCGGTGCGCCAATTTGCTCAGTCTATCTGCCCTTGACTGCGCTTCACTCCACTGGAACAGCGGTAGCGGGATTGCTCCAGTTCATTTCTAGTTTGCAGCCATGATTCTTGGCTAAAGGTTAGTGCGTTTCGACGCATACGGTTTCCCTACGGTCGGCTAAAGCGCCTGTAGTCCCGTGCATATATGTGCAGCACTTCTCGCGAAGTACAACGACTGAAACCGCTGTAGACAAAGAACGGAGGCAGGCGACAACACAACCGCGTCTGTTGCGGTTTTAGTCGTTATGTCTCACGAGCTGGCCTGCAACTTTGCTCTCCTTAGTTGTCGCGAAGTCTCGCTTGTTCATTGGGGCGTTGGCTGAGTGCGCATCTTGCGGTAGCTCGTGTGGGCCTTGGGGGGCGTCGTCGGCTGTATACCCGTTCTCGGTATCGTAATCTTGTCGAAGCTTCCTCACTGCCGGACATTCCTGGCATATTGTGCTTCAAGCCGCAAAGATATGGGGGTCATCCACATAGCTCAGCTTTCCGCAGGATTGCACCTGGCGATTAAGTTGAACTGACAGGCAACGTGTGCGCGGTATGTGCGACCAGCATTTCTGCTCGGCTCTCTGTCCCTTCGTGCGCTTCGGAGCCAAGCTATGCGCACATTGCCTCGATGTTGAGCGGATCTCAGGCAGTTCGTTGGCAGGGATCTTGGACCGAGCGCTGGACGGCGAGACGTTGATCAACGGCGTCGTGTCCGACCGCGGGGTTGCAGACGCGCCTCGATCGCGGTCGCATGCACTTCGTCTGCCGCGGTTCTTGCCGCAGGGTCGGGGGCGTGTCCTTATCTGGCAAGGCGCTGCTGCCCTTTGGCAAATATCGTTCGAGTGCCCCGCTCGATAAGACTCCTAAGGGGACGATAAGGAGACGATGCGAGTCTCCGAGGGCCCTGTTCACGAGCGATTGCAGTTCTTCGGACTAAGTCTGCGAGCAGCGCTGCAAGTTCGAGAATGCATGCAATGGGGCACGGAAGCACTGTTTGACGAGTCGGAGCGAATAGAACGTCTATTCGGTTGCCTTGCCGGACGCAGGTGTAAACAGGGGGAATGTGTCGCGTCCTCGAACGAAGAGGTCATACTAAACAAGCCATAAATACTCTACGTGTTACCCCGAAGCGATTGAAGTGAACCGGTCCCCGACGGGAAGGGGGGGGGGGGGGGGGGGGGGGCATAGATTACGAACGAAGCTAACAAAAAGCAACTAACCGGGACGAGTTTTACAACCAGGGAGATTTGAGATACGGCTGTGGCTTTCCTTCCCAGCCACATGGCTGCACGTGCTTAGGTGGATGCTAATAGTAATTATTCGCTTGTTTTCTAAACTATCCAAATGCAGCTATCCTCTCGGCTATAAAGAAAGCTGCGATGAAACTACGCTGTGTGGGAGCTGATGATGATTACGGATTTTTATGGCGCAAGCGCATGTATGGCCAAACAGCGCCATGGAACAATGTATTTTCGTCTTCTCAAGGTGGAGTCCAAGGCCGATTTCCCAAGAATTTCACCCTAAATAAGCCGAGCACCAGACCAAGGCAAAGCTTGTATTCATTGTTTCACCGGTGGGTACCCTGCGGCACCGGGGATCGAACCCCGCACCTCCCGCATGCGAGGCGGATGCTCAAGCACTTGGCGACCGCTGCGGTCTGTGTGGGAGCTATAGCGTATACCATTTGGGCGAACACGCCGGGCCACTCACGATACAAAGATACATTGTTGGGCGCGATTTATTTTCGCCCATTGGCGTCGGCTCAACGTTCTAAAAAAAGTAAAGGGCGAGGGGGGTGATGCAACTCCTCTGGATGAGAATGGGCGGCGATCGTTTAGCGACGCCGCTTCGATCGGCCATGATCCCCGGTTGGCCCCGCTCCACGGATGCGGCCATCCTGGCAGACGACGCGGCGCCCTCGGCGTCATTGTCAACATACTGCGCGCCAGTTTTATACTTTCTCCCCCCCCCCCCTTTTTTTTTGGAGGCAGGCAGAGTTCTTTGATCATAACACATACGTCACCCTGATTTCAAGCCGGGACAACTCGTGCGGCCAGTCCTTGTATGGAGCCTGTCGCTGCCCAATAAGCTTGGTTGTCAGGTGCACCGGAGAAGCAACATTACGTTCGCGTGCTGGTAGTCCAGAGTGGTACTAGCACTCTGTGCAACGGCGCGAGTTTATCCTCTCCTTGTGCGCAGAGCGTTTTATTGCAACGTGAATGGAGACGGACCGGACGAGCACTGTGGAGGAGAGTTCAGTTCGTTGAAAATTATTGATGACGAGACGTCCAACCCGACAACGCACATGCAGGACCCGAACAGGGACCTAGGTCACTGAACAGTACTTGCCCTTCTTCCCTTTTGCTCGCATTTTGAGTCATTTTGCTTAAGCGCGTTGGCGCTGAATGTGTGTTTTCTGGGCGTAGCCAGCAGTTGGTACACTTGGAGGAATAATGAAAGACCCGTGGAGTCGGACTATATATACGAGAAGACTAATTCGTCGATGCTCGGGTAAAACGTGCTTGCCGCGCGCAGCTATGAATATGCTATTTTGGAACCCGATAGCTTGCAGCTTTTTGACGGGTAGCAGGAATCGGTAATCGATGGACGCTTCCAAACCGATGGCAACCGGACCTCGCTTGTCGTGCGCTGTCTTGTCTTGCGGTCGTTTTACGCGCGAAAATTATATTGCATTTAAAGCAACTACCGGTAAACGCGTTACCCTGCACGGGATTCGGTCTGCTTCCTTTTTTAGTGGTTCTTTTTTCTTTAAAACTGCGACTTTGTTACGCAGTTTAATTTTTAGTTCCTCCCTATACCAGACGTTTAAAGGAAATTTCGGGCTGTGAAGCCAGTCATGGTTCTTGACGCCGTGAGTGGCTTTCTTTCCCTATCGACCTTTTCACGAACAGGTCCAGGGGCGCAGCCATACTGGGCACTGGACTGTGCTCGTAGTACAGGAAGGATTTGAGGATTTAGCTCCCTCACGTTCTCCCCCACAGTCCAGAACACTCCCGAGGATCGTGAAAAGGTCTCCACAGGAAAGGCGACGTGACGTGACGTGTGCCGAGGTTTTGTCGGAGCATATTTCCGAGTTCGCTGTAGACGCGGTGGGCCGGAGCGCAATGCTTGCGCTCTCTCGCGCACGCGGACTGGCCGTGTGCGCGGCAAGAAAGGGCGAGAGGAACCAAGCCAAGAGGGACGTCCGCCGCTTGACCTGGTCATCTTGCGGGAGGGGGGGGGGGGGGGGGGGCAGTGCGTGGAAAGAGCCTGTCTGCCCCGATTTAGCCAGCGCGGAATTCCGGCCCGAGCCGGGGCCGTCCCGCGTCCAAAATAAACGCCGTTGCTTGCGCGGATACCGCGCCTGTTTATCGCCGCTTCTATATAAGCCGCTGCGTGCGTGCGTGCGGGCGGGCGGGTGCGCGACAGCCGATCACTCGCATCCATAAGCCCGCTCACCCCCCTGCGCTCTGCCTCCTCTCACTCAGCTGCCCGCACCTATACAATCCGCGAGTACGAATTACATGTATACGGGGCACACGGAGCTTCTTTTTCTTTTCTCGGCCCGGCATTCATCGGAGATAAGATGTCCAGTGTAGTAGTGCCCGTGCCATACGCACTTGGCGGGAACCCACCGAGTGCAGGGTTTCCCGGCGGTGAGCTGGATCTTGATACACGCACGCCGCGACGCCGGGGCGAAGCGTCCAGGCGCTCGCAGTGTGCATGCCTCCTCCTTCGCAGAATGGGAAGGTTAAGCTTTAGCGCGACACCGTGCGGCTGCTCACTCCGGTCACACCCCGAGTGGCTCGGGGATTTTCGGAAAGAGCTGTTGATCCGTTAGGCATGATCAACAGTCGCGCGCTACGTGACTCGCAGCACGTCGGCAATGAGCGTGCATGCGCACGCCTACCATAGTCAATGGATAAAGCGTACCGGGGCCGAGAAGGGCCGGATTAGAAGGGAGAAACGAACGAAAAAGTGGGGAGGGCACAAGTTGTTCACACGTAGTTATCACTTTTTCACGCTAGGCTGTCGCGCGGTAACGTCTTGCGATGCCGCCGACACCTAAAAACCCGAGGCTTGATGCTTTTTGAAAGCGAAGTGCATGCGTAAAATGGTAGACTAACTTGATCACAACCAAGCGTGAAGCATAAAATATGGCTCGCTTTTGCAGAGAATCATTGAATGTTTGTTTCTCTTCGAACGTCACTGTCTCAGAGTGTGCGCGCGCAAAGGAGCTATCGCATGTTTCTGGTCGAGATTGTGACTAAGCCGGTGACTGCCGGCATTTCTGAGTACTACGTTGCGCGGGTGTGAAACCGGCCTCCCGCGAGGGACGTTCTCCTGGATCGCCATACTGGGTCTTCTCGTCGGCTTCGGTGTGCGCCGCACCTCATCGTGTGTGGGCGGAAGCTGGGCGGCAGACGGTTCGCTCTGCCGCGTGTTGTTCTGACGCAGCGCGGCGCGTCACAGCGGAAGGCTGAGTCGGCACTTTTGGTCAGAACAACGGCACAGCTCAGCGCTTCCTGTTTCTGCACACCGCCGGCCTCGCTGTGCCTCTCCCAGGAGGAGAGCCATCGATTTGCTAGGCTCCAAGAAGTGGTCATGAGCAGGGCGTGTAATGCGTATGGGAGGTAACCGTGCTTCCTTGGGGTAATGGACGTGGGTTCCATGGGAAGGCAAGAATAGCAGGGAGCGGCAGTGTGAGGTCGGTGGATGGAAATGAGGAAGATTTCGGGGATAACGTGGTCGCAGCCAGTGTAGGACTGGGTTAGCTGGAGGTCAGCGGGAGAGGCCTTAGTCCCGCAGTGAACGTAGTTCGGCTGGTAATGATTATGATGATGTATCTGTGTTCATTAAGGATGCAGTGTGCGCAGACGACGACCACTGGGTCTCGCGCGAGGCCCCTCAGAGTTGTGCGCGCAAGAAAAGTTCAGTATGCCTCAGACGCAGCCTCCATAACCCACCGTTGATTAGAGGTGTTATGCTTTCTGGTAAAAGGATTCCGCCTACATGAGGTAGTTGAAGAGCTCACCATTTGATAGTTATGATACAATAATGAACACAGGTGGCCTTGCCGCTGGTCGTTTCGCGAGCCGTCTTGTGTTTCGCAAGCCTCTCGCGCGACTGCGTCAACGTTTTCGTGCGCTTAGAGCGAGCGAGTGACTTGAGTGACTGTCTCCCACAGAGTTGGAAGTAATATCTCATCAACCACAAAACCGTGCCAAGTGTCCCAACGTCAGTCAGCGTTAAAGAACTCCAGGGGGTCACGAATTAATGCGAAGCCCTCCAATACGGCGGCTCTTTCTCTGCTTCTTCTCTTATTCCCTCATTCACCCCTTCCCTCACTGCGTGCTGAGCCGGAGTACACGCGTTCTCACCCGCCTGCGGCAGCCGCACTTCGACGGAGACGAAACGCAGATGGCGCTTGTGTGATGTGCGATGTCAGTGCGCACGTTGAAGATCCCCAGGTGGTCGCGAATTATCCCGTAGCCCTCCATTACGGCACCTCGTTCTTTCATTCCCACATTCCTCCCTTCCCTCACGGCGTGGTTGTGGTGTCCACCGAGGAGTGAGAGAGTTAACAGGTCTTTCATTTCCTCAAAAAAAATTCCAGACTTTTCTAAATTCTACCGCGGTTACATATGCAACGTTTCCGTCGCGTGCCAGTCTTTATTCGTGTCCAGCAGGAGTTACAAGACGGCTGCCCGACTGTCGCAGGTGCCGAGAAACGTGCTGTCTTAATGGCAGTAGGACGGAAGTTCATTGGGAAGGGAAAAACTGACAGGGACGGATATAGCGAAGGAAATACAGGGCTTCTGGTCACAGCGGTGGGCTCATCCCATCTGCAGGAAAGAAAAAAAAAAGGAAATGCAGCACGCTGTTCGTTTCGGCGAGCATCTCCTTTCACACCGAGACTGCGCGGAGAAGCGAACTTCGGCGGCGCATTGGAATAGGAGCACGCCTCGCTAATTTGATGAGCTTGGGAAACAAAATGTGCAATCTCCCTTTTTGCTGGCGAACTGGCTGAGAAAAAACATGAAAAAGAGAAAGAAATTACCAGACGACCGGCAATTATGCCGTCTTCGGGCCACCCATCTTCTGTGGCACCACAACGAGCGAGTGTGTGACGGCTAGAGTCACTGGAAAACTTATCCAGTGACTCTAGTGACGGCACGCTCCTTACGCCACCGTGCGATCGACTGACAAGCCGCGGCAGGAATGGGGGGGGGGGGGGATATTATAGCAGCGAGTGGTGTCGTAGCAGGTGGCCGAGTGAACTGTGCACGTCTTGTGCGGACGCCGAATGTCGTGAAACTTGCCTACGTCCAGCTAGCGCTGCAACACTAAAGAATGCGGTTAAACACGAAGTGTTTGAACTTCTGTGCTCGTCGCAATGCACGTTGGCCGTCAGACGCATAAGGTCGAAGGGGAGGGGGTGGGGGGTGGTGCGGGGTTGTCGCTGGATTTTTTTGGACTTTTTAAGGCGCCGCGAAAATTGTTTATAGTTTCTGGTTTAGGGGGTTTAACCTCCCAGAGCGACTCACGCTATGAGGGACGCCGTAGTGCACTCGCCAGTGACGTGGCCGGTGAACGGTCTGCCGCGTATTTCGTGCACTGAATCTTGAACTGCTGCTTGGTGCGTGCATCTTTCGCGCACATGTTTCAGTTCAGTATGTTTGTCTGCGAACGTCCCCTGCTTTTGCAGACGTCTGCATCGTGGTTATTGCTCACTGGCTTCTCTTTCAGAGCAATAATACCGCGTTTGTAAGATGGTGTTATGTTTTTGTGCTTACCTTTTGAGCGTGTGTTCAGTGTCTTCTACGATTACAACTCCACTCAGAGCAGCCATGATTTTTATAGAAAAGATATTGGTGCACGGAATGTCAGTGTAAAATGAAAATTGGTTGTTGGGGAAAGGAAATGGCGCAGTGTCTCTCACATATCGGTGGACACCTGAACCGCGCCGTAAGGGAAGGGAAAAAGGAGGGACTGAGAGAAGAAAGAGGTGCCGTATCTCTTTGTCATGTGGGAGTTGGCTCTAAATGATCCAGCTGTAGCCTCATAAATATGATACTGAATACTAACGAGTGCAAGTTGAGTACATGTTCTCTAAACTTGCGTTCCGAAAACTGCTTATGAATTCTAAAGCTATATACACACGCCGATAGCTCATTTTTGAGCGCGTCCTCTTTCAAAGTGGCGGATGACATGTCGAGGTCACACTAAGTAACCCCTTAGAAAATTGTTAATATTGGAGTGCACTGTGAAATCGAGATGTTTTCACCTATGTTACCTCTGCCCCATTCCAGGCATGATTAAGAGCTGCACAAATAATCAACACATAGCGAGAGACCTCTATATTTTATTTTCTTAAGAATTGTACAAATAGGACCTAGTAGAGTTAATTATGTGTTTTTTTAATTGTTTGTGCTGATTTGTGTGGCCTCCTTTTTTGTGCAGAGTGCTGGTTGGAGCACCCCGGGCTCAGACAAGTCAACCGGGCACGAACAGGTCCGGTGCTGTCTACAATTGTCCAATCAGTACACGATACGACGACTGCAAACAGCTTGACATTGAGACTGACGCCTCCGGTGAGTGGATACTTATATATAGTGTTCGCATCATGAGGGTACACAGAGTGGCATGCAATCTTAAAGCAGAGCTTGACAATTAGGGATGAAGAGAGTTCTGTATAAGGAATTATTCGCCTTCACTCTTATTCTATGTTGTGGCAGTAATTGCAAAGCACACAAAAAAGTCTGGTGTTAAGAGGACTGGACAGGGAGCGATGGAAAGCAAAATGTAGGTTTACCATTAGGAGGCAAAGGGCAGTTTGAATATGAGAGAACAAAAACAAATTGATAGTATTTTAACATATATTAGCAGAAGGGTTAATTGGAGAGATATGGGAGAAGCCTTTGTCCTGCAGTGGGTGTAGCCAGGCTGATGACTGTGGTGAGCAGAAGGGAATGAGCTTGTGCAAGGCACATAAAGCAGAGAACAAAAAAATGATGCTCTGCAAGAGTAACACAGTGAGTATCAAGAAAAGGGAAACAGAGTTGAAGGTGACAGAGAATTACGTGGAGTTACAAAAGTGTTTAAGTTTCCTTGGATAGGGCGGCCACGCTGGCACAAGACGGGGCTAATTAGTGGTTGATGGAAGAGTTGTATTCATCCTGCAGTGGAACAAACTCTGTTCTTGAACTGCTCTGCATAGAAAAGTGCTTAAAACTGTAAATTGCTTACTGTTTTTCCCAAGTTGCTTTTGATGTGTTGTGAAACTTTGCACAACCTCTTGTGTGCACAGTACTAGTTTTTACTAGTGACATATAGTTCCCATATGTGATTAAGGAGGCCATTGCCAGCCTGACAAGTCTAGAAGACAGTTATAAACATGTGCAAGGTTTAACAGCAGTTTGTTGTTTGTTAGAGGTGTCTCTCTTATGTTGGGCTTTGACTTAGCATGGAGCCCTCACACAAAGGAGCCAAAATACAAAATATGCAATCGTTTAGCACAGAGTTCATGCCTCCTTTTTCATTTCAGCACCAGACAAAGAAGTTCTCAAGGATGATCAGTGGCTTGGTGTCACTGTGCAGAGCCAGGGCCCTGGAGGCTTTGTCTTGGTGAGTCTTCAAATGCCTGTACAATGGTCATGCCTGTACAATGGTCATGCCTGTACAATGGTCTTATTGCCAATTCTAAACTCACACACACTATGCTTTGTGACATGCTGGACCCATTTCAACTTCTCAGCCTTCTCTGGATGCAATATTAACACCTAACCTTATCTTATTCTACGCTGTTCCAAAACCGTGATTTTGACTGTTTTCTTTAATGTGTATAAGGCAAATGAATGCTATATATATATATGCTGATTGAAGAAAGAGGAACGCTTGCAGGCATGTAGGGCTAGATATGCCTGCTTGTGTGCAACATGTTTAACAAAACATGCTATTTTGGTTATTTTTCAGATAAAGTCCTCAACTGGTAAAAATTCAAGGACAAGCCCACAGATCTTTTCACAGCAGATCTGTGCATAAGTCAAAAGCAGCTATATTCAGATACAACTCAAGAACGAAGTGACAAATACCCCTCATAAGAGGTCTTTCAGGCAATGTCATTGAGTGTTTGTCATGACGTCGCAGCTAATCACCTAGTGTGATATCACAGATGTGTGGCAGAGGCCTCCATGAAATGGGATTAGCTACGATGTCATGACTCTCCGTCAACTCTTTTGACTGGAGGGTCTCCTCTGAGGAATAATTGCTGCTGCATTTTTTAGTTGTATACAACTATACTTCCAAAAGTGATAAAAGTGAAAAGCTTCCAAAAGTGATAATTTCTAAAGAAATACAGGCTTCTAGAAATGTGAAGCGAGTTCTTGTTTGTCGACCTCATTTGTAGAATATGTTGCAGGGTATCTTGCTACATGCCATTGTTTTTTGTTTGCTTAAAATCAATAGAATAAAATCTCTTACATCATTTGAGCATGTATATGCATATGTTAATTCTCTAGCTTTGTGACCTTAGTTTGCAAAAACATTCTTCATTTCACTTAAATTGCATTGTTTTTGGGCCATGTTTGCAACAACCTTGCTTCAATTAAATTTTGAATCCATGCCTTTGTGCTAACATCTTGTGAAAATTTTTGATGACCTTGCCTGACTGCATGTGCTTATTTGTTTTGTTCTTTTTTTCATGTCCTTTTGCTCATGTGTAGGCATGCGCACATAGGTATGTTAACAAGGGTGCCACCTTCCGCTGGGGCCGAGGCATCTGCTATTCTCTGAACCAGTTCCTAGATCTGCATCGAGCCTGGGAGCCTTGTGAAAACAGGCCTGTCCAGAAGGCACATGAGCAGTTTGGCTTCTGCCAAGCAGGAACCAGCGGTGTCATCTCAGAGGTGCAGTAATCTTTTCCCTCTCATTTGAGAAAGTTTTCTGCTAATCCTATCTACCGCTTTCCACCCACAGTGGTGACAGTGGCTTTAGCCAACAGTTGCCGAGTCCAAGGTCGTGGGATTGAACCCTGCTGTGGTGGAGGCTGCATTGATGAGGGAGAATGCAAAACACGATCGTGTGCACATTAAACGGACACTGAGGACAATGCCATTCAACTTTTGTTCTAGGCATAAATCGTTTCTGTGGCTCTCTCAGGTTATGTTGATGTTTGTCGAGCAGCAAAAGATGCATTTTTTGTCGAAAAAAGACTGGATTTATAAATTTTCCCACCACTTGATTTAAACTTGTGACATCAAGGCCAAAAAAAACTCTGCAGTCACTGTCTGGAAATGAATGACGATGTAGGCTGGCCTCTGGGATCCATGCGCTAAAAACTGCCTTGATGGCACTGCACTAGCTTGCAAAAATGGCCAGGGGTGGTGACATTTGTACTTCATCTCTTGTTCATTTCTAGCCGCCGCGGTGGCAGAGTGGGTATGGTGCTCGGCTGCTGGCCCGAAAGACGCGGGTTCGATCCCGGCCGCGGTGGTCGAATTTCGTTGGAGGCGAAATTCTAGAGGCCTGTGTGCTGTGCGATGTCAGTGCACGTTAAAGAACCCCAGGTGGTCAAAATTTCCAGAGCCCTTCACTATGGCATCTCTCATAGCCTGAGTCGTTTTGGGGCGTTAAACCCCCATAAACCATAGACCAATCTTGTTCATTTCTAGCTTATAAAAGCTCCGTCGTCAGTGAGGGTAATCTGTTTGTCATTCGAACCCAGTTGTCTATTACCGCAGGTCAACTTCAATTTGTCCTTGCTGTCCCTTTAAAGGAACCCAGGTGGTCAAAATCAACCCAGAGCCCTCCACTACTGTATCTCTCATAGGCCTCATGCAGCATTGGGATGTTAACCCCCACATTCGTGCACACATACTCATCTATTTCCTGTTTGTTGTCAAAGACGGAGCATTTGCTCACTTCATTTTTGGTGGCAGTGAGACTGTGTGCTGTATTATCAGAAGTAGACCTACATCCCTGGGTCACCTGATATGCTGTTTTTCTTTACTTCTTTTTTTCTGAATGGCACAGTGTTGCATCTTGTGCCTTCCTTTACTTTGAATGAGTAAATAGCAAAGCAGCTCATTTTTCTTTTGCATGCCTTGCCTGTAATGCAGTGTCAGAATGATCTTGTGTGAGCAAAACAAAAATTTTCTGACAATGTGCAGTCATGGATGATCACCACAATCAAATATACTTTCAGCACATAGTGAAAGCAAAGTGCCCAAGTTTGTTTTGAGTGTGGCCATATTCATTGTAGTTATCGAAAAATAATCTGTAAAAAAACAGTGCTTCCTTCTCTTCTTATTTCATGTAAAACAGCCAGCTGATGCAAAGGTTGTGCAGTTAAAGAGATATGGTATAACGAGGACCCCTCATTATTTTTACTTGAACACAGTGGCAGTTTTGAAGATTTGTACTTTGATAATACAGTGTTGATCTTAATGTGTGCCATAATGTTCTCGTTTTACAGTG
Source organism: Amblyomma americanum (assembly GCF_052857255.1). NCBI lineage: Eukaryota > Metazoa > Arthropoda > Arachnida > Ixodida > Ixodidae > Amblyomma > Amblyomma americanum. Next base: position 218,937,642 of record NC_135499.1, on the reverse strand, counting down.
ACTGCCAAGTGGCCCATTGATTGCATTGTTTTGCTGAAGGTCCTGTTAATTTAAATAGGAAGACGCTACTTCTTTAAATACTTTGCCTAATAAGGCTGCGATTGCCGCGTGTCCACCATTGCTCCTAGATATCTGGTCTACAGAATGAGATCTGCAAAGCTCTGTTGGTTTTGCTGTACAGGAGTCAACATTAGTGCTGGGTGCCCCAGGCCCCTATACGTGGAAAGGAACCGTATTTACCATAGCGGTGGAGCGAACTCGGCGTGGCTGGACCTGGTCTGTCAGCCCCTTTCTGGATGAAGAGGCACCTGTTGAAAAGTACAGCTACCTTGGTCAGTGCACCTTCCTGCGTACAAGCTGTACACTTCTAACAGACAGCATTTGATACAGATTTTCTACCCTAACTAGTGAATTGCTGCAGAAGTGCTAAGCAGTTATGCACTGGTCATGAGGCCAGATGACAAAGCATTGTCGTTACAGCAAACAAATTTCTAGGGTACGGAAGGATTTTGCAAATGGGTTCCTTCAGAGGCAACTCTAGTGTCATTTGCTGTCACTCTCACCAATCCCTGTCAGCTGCATGATAGGCCCCAGCGTGTTGCTTCTAAATCAGAATCCTATTGTCCCCTACTCTGTTCTGAATGGCTTTCAAAAGATCAATTGAAACCCCTTTTTAGAGCTCTTTTGTTAGTAAAACAATAGATATTGCACTGCTATTTTCAGATAGCTAACATTCAGCACTTGAATAATCACTAAAGCGTTTAATTCATTGGTTGCAGCTTGTTTGCTGCATTTACAGGCAGAAATAAGATGACATTTCTTGATGCTGGTGATACTGTTGCAGGATTGGCAAGGCACTCATCCAGCTGCAAATGCATGAACCTATATAAACTGTTAAAGGACTAGACAAAATATTTGGATGCATATTTTTTGCTTTGAAGTGATGTGCTGGACAATGGTATGCATGAGTCACAATGTGGAATTCACCTATGGCAACTGAATAACTTATAATTGAATTTTTTTCTCGTTTTGTTTCAGTTACTGTTTCAAAAGCAAAGCAGTGGCTGTGACATACGAGACGCGTTCAGGTTATGTAAGGTGTCCAAAAACTGCAGTTTAATTGCTGCTTGTTCACTTTTTTGTCATTCCCACTCTTGGGCAGGCATGCGTAAGAGTTGATGTGAATTAAAACGAAGAAGGCAGCAACCATACTGCAGTTTTAATATGCCTCACATGACCTGAACGTGTCTTGTGCATCACGGCCGTTGTTAGATTGTTGAAACCAGAACAGCATGAGTGAAAAAAAAAAATCAATTACAAATTATTTACTGCTTGTTGGCGCAATCCACGAGGCTGTCTGTTTCCTAATGTACTGCGCATCATTCTAAAGAGATATAACGCAATTAAATTTGGTGTCTCTGCTACTTTGTAAGTCTAATAAGCTTGCCATCCTGGGCACAAAGAAATGCCACTAATATTTCTAATGTCATCCATACCATCTGAGTACTCTTGTACCTGTTCAAAAATTATTGTGTATAATTGAAGCACCAAGGTGTCCTGATTTAATTTAGGTGTCCTGTAGGTTGTAGGCCTTGTTCGGCAGCTTGCTAAAAGCACAGTTGATTTGTCATGGTGAATCAAAACCTTCCAGAATGCTACTTGCAAGGGGCTCTCCTTGGTAGACCATAGAGGCAGTGCTATTGGCTGCTACACTTCAGAGTGTCTGCGCAGATCAGAAGGATTGAAGCAAAAGGAAAACGAGGTAGTGTTGTAGCAGACAGGGCACAGGAGCGACTTGCTCTTTTTGTGGGTTGTTTTGCATATTGTAACTGTTTTCAAGCCGGTACTTCAGTTGGAAAATGGTAAACCCATCTGACCAATGAATTGTCTTTTGCAGGTATGTCAGTGACATCGGGTCGCTTCTTTAACAACCGTGTGATGTACGTGGCCGGGGCACCTAGGTCAAATGGAACAGGCAAGGTGGTGTTCTTCGACAAAGGAGAGGAATCATCAAATTTGCGCACTGTCCTTACCCTGGATGGAGAGCAGTTTGCTTCATCTTTTGGCTACTCACTGACGTCTCTTGATCTCAACAAGGATGGGTGCGTTGAAAATAATGGCTTTTTTACAGACGCGCCTTTTTTTTTTCCACACAACTGCTGCTATAAGCTCAGACTACATATGATTTAGTGTGTGCGTGTACGCGTGTGTGCGTGCATGCATGTGCATGTTTGCATGTGTCACCATGTGCTTGAATGCTCTGCAAGTTACTTCCTTTACTTGATGTCAGGCATTCTGGATGTGTGTTATGCCCTAGAAGGACAAGCCAGTTTTATCCTACCATGTAATGAGATTTCAACACTTACACTTATCTTTATTAACGCGAAAATATTATATGGCTCATTAGTGTCCGCAAAACTTGTGCGCAAAACTTGTCCGCAAAATGTGTCCACATGATGACGTCAATCCAGATGAATGAATGTGTAAAAGTTTAATGATAATGAGTAATCAATTAATGGTGTTATATGCCGTGATGAATAATGATGTTGTCATGCCATTAATTAGTAAAAGAAGTTAAGGAATTAATTACTGTAATTAAGAAAATTGAGTTGATAAATAATGTTGAAAATAAAAAATTAACAACTATGACATTATCACTAATTAATTATGGAAAGAGTTGCGCGGCGCAAAACGGCATCCTGGTTTGAGCAACAGATATCGCAGGTGCAGGCGAAATCCCTGCAGTGTCATCACTGGTGGCAGTATCCCCGAATACATTCACCAAAATTTTTAGGAACTGTTCGTTGTACAGTATTCTGGGTGGTGTCATAGCATTTCTATTTGCATATAGCTTACATGTTTTAGTGAAGTTGGAGGCTAGCTTGCGACAGAGATTCCAACCAATGACATATGCACCTTCAATTAATTGCATGCTTTCCGAGACCTGTGACAGGGATTCTGACAATGGCATATGCACTTTCAGTTGTATGCTTTAAGGCAACACTGAGGTTTCCACCAAGATTTCCAGATCTGAGAGCTACTGTGTCCTTTCCTTTCCTCAAAACGCATGCTTCCGCATTCCTTGCCCTCAAAATTTTCTTTCTAATGGTGGGTATTTCATGCAGGGTTCTGGGCTGTTTTCAAATCTGTGTTTATTTTAGTTTTTTGTCTGGTTTTTTTTTTCTTTTTTTTTTCTTTTTTTGTCTTTCAGGCTAACTGATCTTGTAGTGGGTGCTCCGTTCTATCACGGCAAGGGTGAGGGGGGTGCCATCTACATCTACCTCAACTCCAAGAAGGTAGCTACCTCCAGCTTGATGCTTCTTGTATCTCATTACAAAGTGACATTGAAATTGCACATAATCCAAGCATAGTGAGCACTGACCTAATTGAACTGGCCACCCCTGAACATCTACTGTTCCATCACTGATTCATCTTCTTCCTTTTCTTGTGTCTTCTCTCAGGGCATATCCAAACAAACAATCCCCATCAAGATTGTTGGGAAAGATGAGTCCAGGTTTGGATTTGCTTTGTCCTCAGCTGGTGATCTCAACCGTGATGGATATTCAGGTAAATTGGCTTCCTTAGTTATGAACATAATAGATGAAAGTTAAAGAAGCATCTCTATAGATTAGATGAGAACAAAGCAGAGGCAGACAGTGGGCAGGCAGCCACTGCATCCTCGCTCTCTTGGTTCTGTCTCTGCCTGCACTGTTTTGTTAATGTTTTAGGAAACCATTCTGGTAAGCAGATGTTTAATACCCTAATTGGATCTCAGTGCCTCGCACCTGTCAGATCGCTTATATTGTTAATGTTGCGAGCTGGCTGTGAGCTACAAAATTGTGCCTCATATCACATTGTGTTCCTGCCACTTATTTCCAGACCTTGCTGTGGGTGCTCCCTATGAAAGTGGGGGCGGTGCCATCTACATCTATTTGGGATCAGCTGATGGCATTGTCAAGGAACCTTCTCAGGTACATCACTGGCTTGCACAAAATCTTTTTTTTATTGGGGCATCTTATGTCACAGTTTGGTCCAAGAGAATATGACATCTAAAAAGGCTTGCGTGGTCGCTCTTCTACACTGTTGTGACAGTATCTTTCAAAAGAAGACTTTCAGTCTCCTCTCCCACATGAAATAAATCGCTTTTGCAGCCGCTAAGTGCAGACTTCCTACTAGCCTGTAAATATACTATGTCTCCCCGCATAAATCTCACCCTTGTCTTGACATTATTATAAGGCATGCATTATGGCAAGAAGCCAGGAAGGTGAGATGCAGTTTCTTAGGTTTGCCGTACTTCTTAATAGCAGTTATTCTTTGGTACTTTTGCCAAATTGCACCAAAGCATACTATTTTACACTAATATGTTAAAATCTGTTTGCCCTGTGGCATGTTGGCTGTGCTGTCAGATCTTGCGAGTGTGTGTGTGCTTGCATATGTCTACATGCATGTGTGGGCTTAAATGCTGCATCTTTCTTAGTAAGTTGGCATCACGATGAATATGTGAGACATGTTTCTGTCGTGAGCTTTTCACTCATTCCAATGGCTCAGTGGCTAGGGTGTCTTACTGCAGAACATGATTTCAAGTTCAGTCTAAGTTGTAGTAGAGCCACCTTTAAACAGAGGTGAAGCATGAAATTGCTTGTGTGCTTAAATTTTCATTCAGGTTAAGGAATCCCAATTGGTCACAGTTAATCTGAAGACCTCACTGAAGATTTCCGCTCATTGTGGTCCTACTGCTGAACATGATTTCATGTTCATTCTTAGTTGTTGCACAGCCACGTATAAACAGAGGTGAAGCATGAAATCGTTTGTCCACTTAAATTTTGATTCAGGTTAAGGAATCCCAGTTGGCCATGATTCATCTAGAAACCTTGCTGAAGATTTTCTCATTGTTATTCTGCAGGTTATCCATCCACAAAATCTTCCCGATGAAATAAAGGACAGGGTGACTACTCTGGGCTACTCCTTGTACGGAGGTATGGACTTGGATTCCAATGGCTATCCTGATCTGGCTTCTGGCAACTATGAGTCAGACAGCATCATCCTGTTCAGGTGAATATAAACAACACTCACAGGCATCATTTATCATAAAATTGCTATCTTCTGTTCAGGAGCACATGTTCAGCAGGGACCTGCTTATGTTCAAAATGGATGCTTATGTGTACAGTACAGTTTGCATATAATTTTGATCATACCGTGGAATGACACATAGACATGATAGGGGAAGTTCTAAGCAACCTTAGCTCTGATCAATTAATGGTCAAATACTGGCAGACCTGTGTAAAAAGAGCTTTGTTCTTGGCTAAAACTTCACAGTCCTTAGTATTTGCTTATGTGGCTATTAATTTCCTATTATTCTCTCATAAAAGTTTCTCTCTGAAACATTCAGTTGTCATTTTTAGAATGTCCTTAACATACAGCAATGGCACTCATGTGGAAATATAAAAGAAATACTCTCCTTCACATAAAGTCTTAAGAGAAATGATACCTTAGTCCCAAACACAATGTGCCGTCAGAAATATAGGTATAGCTGTGTAATTCACAATTAGTCTCAGAAGCATTTTCTTGTTTACCTTATTATGCCTGCAAACATGTGTCACACTTACATGATCGTTCTCAAGCACTGGTTTTAGTAGATGTTGTTCCTACCAGTGAAAAGTTGACTCCGAGAATAGAAATGTATTCCAGTGCATTCACATCACACATCTGCAGACCTCTTAAGTACAGAAAACAAAGTGCTTCAATAGTATTATTGATATAGTAACTATGCAGCTATGATACTCAACAATATATTTCACTGATCAGTGCAATATCATTAAGTATCCTGCACAGTTGCTCAAGTCCAAATTGCAATATTGGGGATAGAAATTTTAATGTTCTGTCAGTAATTGTTGCTTACTACATGTCTACAGAGGTAGGTTTGAAGGTGCTCTAAATAAGGATGGTCAAGCAATGTGAACAACTGCCGCAGTGACCCAGTGGTTTGAGAATCCACCCCACAAGCAGGAGGTGCGGGGTTTGATCCTGAGTGCCGCTGGGTACCCACCGATGATACAGTGGGTACAAGCTTTCCCCTGGCCTGGTACTTGGCTTCTTTGGGTTGAAATGCTTGGGAAATGGGTATTTGACCCCGCGTTGAGTAGACAGAAAACACCTTGTGCCATGGTACTCTTTGGCCACAGATGCCCTTCTGCCATAAAAATTCATCATCATCATAATCATCGTCGTCAAGCACATGAACAAGAATATCCCAAAAATGAATGTTTATAACTTAGAGACACATTTTCATTCTCTTTTTCGTTTTTTGTTTGCTACATTTGCTTTTGAGCCTGTAAACTGATGCTCCTGCATTAAGCAGTCTTCTGGATGGTTCCCACAGTCAGTCATACAAGTTTTTCTTCAGTGCAGTAACATTATTCCAGATCATTGCAGTGATGCTCAATGAGTGTATTTCTGTTTCCTTTAAATATATATAAAGAAAAACTGAACTTGGTGTTATCATGCTGAAGCCTTTCTTAAGAAGAGAAATTTTGCTTATACAGAACCGCTTGAATCAATTTTTTGACATAATTCAGGTTTTGTACGAACTTGCTTTCAGTTTTTGTCGGAGTTTTGTTCAAAGAGCTGTTTGTTAATTTTTCTTTTTTTTATGCAGGTCCCGTCCTATAATTGACATTGTCACTAGGGTCAAAGGAAAGCTTCAAAACATAGACCCCACAGTCTCTGGGTGCCCAGATGACCTGAGAAGCCCATATGTCTGGTCAGTACTTAGTCCCTTGTATAAAGCGCTATAGGTATTTACACTATTTTTGCATAATTTATTGCCTCAGTTTTATCAGTCACGTAATGCAGCAGAAAAAACAAAAGCTCGGCAGCTTTTTCATTACTGCTAGACATTGCTTGTGCTGATCGAGGTTAGAAATGTAGGCGTTGCATTGGATATTGTCAGCTAACACTTTGTAATGTGTGGGTGTATAGAATGCAACATTGAATAAAAGTCAGTATTTCTTAAATGTGTGGTTCTCCTGCCTGAATTTGATGCTTGTTGCAAATATAGAAGTTGTGCTGCAAGTGATCTCTGAAATGTTTATCAAATGACAAATGCACTCCCTAAGTAATACATAATGTTATCAGTTAGTATCGCTGAGCTTTCCTCCTCTTCTTTCTTTAGTTTTTCTTGGAAGCCACGTCTATGGCACGAAGGAAGTAATGTTTGTGCTGAAGCAGCTTAAGTTAACCCTGCAAAAGCTGGGCTCCTGACTGATGTACTCTTTTTATGATTTTCTACCTGCAGTTTTTCCTTTGAGGCTTGCTTCCAATTTCTGCACAACAACATGCAAATGCTGCGCAATGCCACCGAGGCTGCACTGCTGCTCAATTATCGCATTGAGGCTGAGACCTTTACCGGCAAGAAGTATTACCGTGTGCGCTTCAATGCCTCGGCTGACTCTGAAACCCCCAACATTGTGGAGCGTGAGCTGGAAGTTCAGCTCTATGCCTCAAGCAGGGAGCACTGCTCCAAGGAGCTGGTCTACCTCAAGGTAACTATACCAACTGCACTCAACATGCCAACCTTTCCCGTGGAGGGAAGAAACTAGAGCTGTTGGAGTGTTTCTAACTGTCGTCGTCACTGTCAAGCCAAGTCAAATCTTCCCGCACCAAGATGGCTTCAGGTTGTCATCAGTGCAGCTCTTATGTTTTTTTAGCTTGAAATCTGATCATCTATATTGGCTGCCTGGCCATCTAAGAGGGCAATATGATAATCTAGCTAGCAAAGCATCTGCATTGCTAGTAATTTAGGATTTGTAGAGCTGCATATAGCAGCAGTGTACAGAAGTAGTCACAGTGGGATGCGGTTGTTGCATGTTTCTTGAAGTAGACTGGGTTGTGGCAACACTGACCAATTATGCTGTTAGGTAGCATCTGCAGTGGTGTTACACCAGACACTGTCGCTCTGTACAGGGTGCATATGCCACGTAGAGAGAACTAGCACTAATGCTTTTACTTCACCATGAGCCGTGACGATATATCGACACTTCTTTTCTTTTTTCAAACTGCTCTGTAACCCACAGGCCTTCATTAGCCTGGCTCAAAAAGCTAGTGTCTTATTTTGAATTACAATACTTTTTCTGCATAGCTTGGTGGTTATTCTTGTAATAACGGTGTTCTTGTAATAATGCCCTGCATTCATATAGTAAACTGACAATAATGGCACAAGCTGCTGATATTTTTGTGGCAGCAGTCGTAATGCAATTTCTATACTGAAGTAAAGCTTGCACATCAAGTACTGATATGCAGTACACAACATGCATCTAACATGAATCTGGCTTTCAGGACAAGACTGATATCCAGAGTGCAATCAAGATGAAGCTGAGCTATTCACTTGTCCAGAGGGTGCCCCGTCACCCAAGACCGGGGGCCTCCTTGCCCAACATTGATCGTTTTCCCATACTCAACCAGAAAGAAGCCTCCAGGGTCTTTGAGGTGAGGATGTGAAATTAAGCATGTGTAGCAGGTCTGTGCATTGAAGGACTTCGTTTCAAGTACAGCTGCCGTATTAATGTTGGGAAGCTCGCTCATTTATTGGCTGAACTATGCATGGCTAACAGTTTTATATAGAGCTGCTTTGTCTTCCTTCGTATGCCATTCTTTAGATGTGCATGACTGCTGCACAAATTTTTTTCTCAATAAAACCACCTATCTTGCACCATTTAAGACACAACAAAGTGGCCTGTTTAGCTGCATTCCTTCCCTCTTTCTCAAATGCCTCATGGCACACTTCTCGAATAAAAAAAAACTGTTTAGTTTTCTTGCTGCCTGGTGGCCAGTTATGAAAGCTGTTAACTATGCGTATATTATTTGCATGTAATCCTCGAAGTACTTTTTTTTTTAATTGCAGAAAGCTATTATTATGAGGGAATGTGAACAGCTGCACTGCAGCTTAAGTTGGCTTTGTTCAAGCAGTGCAAAGTTAAATTTTTCTCATATGGAAAGCATATTTGAAAAATCTGCTCTCTAATGCTTAGTTTGATATTGCAGAAGCCAAATCAGAACATGGAGCGGTGAAGTAGAGAGATGAAGTGTTTCTTAAAGCAAGGAGCTAATGAATGTTCACTTGAAATAATAGGCTCATGAAGTCGGTGAAGATTGGTTTAGTGGAAGTTTCTAGAGTCTCTCACTGCAGTATTTCTGTGCTGAGTATACGTTAAATTTTCGTTTAGTGTGTTTTCGTGAATATACATTACCAAAATCCGTGTTGATCTTGATCAGATGCAGTAGACAAAGTCAAGCACTTACTTTATTTTTAGGCACGATTCCTCAAGAACTGTGGCAGCAATGACATCTGTGAAAGTGACCTCCATGTTCAGGCTACACTGCACCTGCCCATGTAAGTTTATTGGTATAGAAGCAGAGTGCAGAAATACATAACTCACTATGTGCTAGCACTGTTAGTGCTCTCTCTGTGTGATAAGCATAAGAAAGAAAAACGCTAGTGCTAAAAGTTGGTATACTAATTAGTGTAGATTCACTCTGGATGAGAAAGTCTGTCTGCCAGTTCCTAACTGGAAGAAGCCTTTAATATGAGGCACAGAGCTGGCTCCTTGATCATATTAATGTTTACCACATGCATGCCACAGACTTAACAGACACTGAAGAGACATGGAGGTACAGTCACTTTGCATGGGCAGACATGCAACTTGAACAAGCAGGCTGTCTCATGTTTTTTGCTCTCAGTAGAACTGTGGCTGCATGTATGGGGACCCATTGAATCTGGTTTCTCTGCAGCAGTTGTGAAAGCCTGGGCTTATATTCATAGCATTTCCCGAGTACTTTTGGGTGGTGATGAGGTCAGGAAAATTAAAGGAATATGCTGGCTGCAGGCTGTAGAGGACCACTAGGTCCTCCTCCACAGCCTGCAGCTGGCCACATCTCGTCACACATCTGGCGGCTGTCATTGTCTTGCTGTGGTCGTCACCATGCTGGTGGGGTTGTTGCTGTTGCTGATGATGGTAGTGAAATGAAAGTGCACTTTGAGCCAGAGTTGTTGGGTCAAAACACTTCCGTAGAAGCCTGTAGCCAAAAGTTTGTCTCTCTGTGCAAATTCACCTGCAAAGAGAGATGTGCCACGCAGCTAGTCTGAAAAGCATTGCCAATTTGCATGCCTTCCAGGGAGGAGGGTGCTCCTGTGCTGTATCTTGGCGAGGAGCATGTGAATATGTCAGTAGAGGTGCACAACCGGGGAGAGCCAGCCTATGATGCTGCTGTGTACATCTTCCACTCATCTGCTCTGAGCTACGTTGGCCGCAAACTCCAATCCACGGTGAGTTTACCGAGCTACCGTAGCTGATGGGGATCTGTGGGAGTTGCAAAGAGCTTGGGCAGAAAACATAGGTACTGGCAAACGAATGCTATCTTATTTGGATGCTTTGGATTTTGCAGGGCCAGGATGTGGTTGACTGTGTTCCACATCCGACATATGTGAAGTGTGAACTCGGCAACCCATTAAATCAAGGCATGGTAAGTCATTTCAGTACTAGTGTGTGCAGCTTTGAAGTTTGCTAGCTTGCTGTTTCGTTTAATTTTTGTCTGAAGACTAGAAGTTCATCAGATCCCTGAACGATGTTACCTTATTTTGCCGACTCCCAATAATTTGTATCCCATGTATTTGAAGCTTTTAACAATTAATTTTTAAACAAAAGCGTGAACATTCTTGAGGACTCGGTCATATTCCTAAAGCATATTCAGCACTAATTATGTATCATAAATTTTGTACACTATCCAACTCTGCATAATCTTTATTGTCAACAGGTCAAAATACTTCTTCGATTCAATACCCGCAGTGAAGCGGATGCTGAAACCAGCCTGAAATTTTCCATTAAAGCTAATACGTAAGTTTTGTCCTTTCATTCTGGCGTTCTTGTGGAGAGTGAAAAATCAGTTCTTGGGCGAAACAGTGATGTATCAGGTACTCATTTTGCAATGTCTTTCTTTTCCCTTCAACAGTACAAGCCAAGAGCTGAGTCCAGAGGATGACATGGTTATAAAGGTTAATGTTATCCGAGTTGCGGAGCTTGAACTTAGAGGGTAATTACACATCTTTACTGCCTAATCTATTTATATTCGCATGGTTGGAAGTTGCTGTGAGTGTGCATTGGTTGACTTTTTCGTTGGCCATATATTATGTAATCAAATGAGGTTGACTGCGTAGTTCCTGAAAAGCAGGCATTATATATGCAATCCCGTGCTGTGCTTGCACATTGCTGTGGCCTATGGCTTTACATCTGAAAGGGTCCTACAGAGATCTTATGCCTTGCAGAGCCACTCAACCAGAGCAGGTGTGGTACGGTGGTGCTGTTGTTGGAGCGCATGCCATGAAACACTTTGATGAAATTGGAAGCAAGATTACCCACACCTACCAGGTAGAGTTCACTATTTCCACATATGTTTTCACCTCTTACTGTAACAATCATTATTGCTGTTAATTATAATTACCTGTAATTGTCAGTCTTCTTGTTACAGATATACATTGCCAAAGCTTGTGAACAAATGATGGAAGAAAATTCACACTCCTCATTAATGATGCTTCTATTTTGTTATTTTGTTTGCTGTTTGTTCTTCACATCTGCAGCCCACTGAATTGCAGTTATCAAGTCGTGTCTCAAGTTTGGTTTTGTTTTAACTCAGTCAGGTTTGAGAGTTTGCTTTTACCTGATATGATTGTTTAATGTTATGAAACTAAGCAAGAGTGCGAAACTTTTTACAACATAATAAGATGCATATTTTTTATTAGGTTGCACTGCAATAGTACAGGCCATTACCATGCCTATAATGCAAAAGCTGCAGCTTCACAGGTGCTCCGTGTTACCTTGCGCAGTTGTTTCAGGTTATGTTGCTTCACTGTTCAAGATTCATTTTCATGGTGCTATCATGAAGCCACCATCTAACCCACTTTTCTTGCAAGCGATTATTTCAGATTCTCTTGTTAATAAATAGAAAAAAAAATTTATTTCTTATTTTCTCTCAGAAAGTATTGCTACTCAGGAGATCAGAAAAGTTTTTACTGGGTAGCGATTTGTGTTATAGTTTCTATATTTGTCCATAGTATCAGTGTGCTAAACTTTAATCATCTGCCATTTCCTTGACTTCACACAGGTGTTTAACCATGGTCCCTGGGCTGTACCATCTCTTGACATTGAGATGTCTTGGCCATACGAAGCTGAAAACCAGCAGCAGCATGGAAAATACCTTTTATATATGACTGATGTTCCTCAGGTTTGTCAGCATGCTGCACATATATATGCTGTTTTAGCCACGTATATTGTCAAAATAGTATCTCTGTTGATACTGGTAAACTTCCTGCTGCACGTCACTTGGAAAAACTGACAATTCTGTCTTATCTATTTGGTTTGTCATCATTTGCAGGTTGCTGGAGACGGGGAGTGTTTCATGAAAGACGGTCAGGTTAATCCACTAGGCTTAAAGGTGCGGCATATTTCCTTCTCAGTTTCTGTCGATGTATCAGGCAATATTGTTCCTTTAAAGTGTGATAAAAAAATCGCATGTACATACAGCTGTCTGCTATGTTTTCATGGCTTCTTTTCATTCACTCAATTGCCCTGTTGCAAAAACAGTGCCTGTTCAGGGAATTAGAATGGCTCCCTGAGCTATTAAACCAAGTGATTCAGAGCTGGTTTTTAACGCTTGCAAAAATGAAGTGCATGCCTTTTCATTGTACAAGCTAACACAGATAAGGACTTTATTATGCTCACTATGAACCTTCTCTCACACAGGCTCGGCCCAGTGCCATCACTGCTGCTAGCCGCACCAAGAAGAGGGAAAAGCGGGAGATTGTCATCTCTCCCGAGGAAGTGCGTCTCGAGGGCAAGACTGTCCGGCTCGTCACAATGGTGTGTCTGCGAAACTGCTCTTCCCATACTACGCGCCACACTTGCAAGCCAAGTATATAGGAGCACCTGGTAGAGTGCCTACTTAATTAGTATGTCTAATAATTGCAGAAGCATATTTAATTGTGATAACACAACAAACTGCAAAAACGTTGTGCTGTGTCACAGAGAATGGATATTGAATGCAGAAAATTTGCTGCTTTGCTTCTACTGAGTGCTTGCAGACCATGTAGTCATTTTTACCATGTGTTGACCTTGGCTGAGATTTGTGAAGAACTTTGTACATATTCTTTTTCTTAGTGTTTGTGACACCTTGCTGAATACAAGAATTGTTTAATGTGCATTTTCACAACATAAAGGTGCGCTTCAAAGGTTTTCTTGTGCACATATTGAAAGTAAGGAACTAGAAACTATAGTGGCATCGCAACATGTTCTTTTCAATCCATGAAGCTTGTGTAGCAGTCAGAAGTAGTGCAAGGCAGAAAAAGAAGCAGTCATTTCTGAACTGTAATTTTACACATGTAGTTATGAGCAAAGCCTAGAGGTATCTTAAACCTACAACTGACACAGCTTGCAATATTCATTGCAGAGCTGTCATCGAGGTAGCGCAAAATGCTTCAAGTTCCGGTGCAGCATCCGTAACCTCAAGAAGCAGTCATCAGCCACCATCACTATTGCAGCCAGGCTGTGGAATGCAACTTTTGTAGAGGTGAGTGAGCTTGCTTGCTCCCAAGTCTGCCTGGGTACAGCAGCCATTGGCATCTGTATGTAGTTGGTTCTGGCTATTGTCCGGGAGCTTTTCCTGCATAGACTGCAATGTCACTCATTTGCAAGTTGTTAGCAGTTGCAGTGCCCAGACAGCATTTGCTTATGGTTTACTGTGGAACTGCGGCTACTGTTTCTGATACTTGACACTAATGGCATTTCCCATAAAAAATTGTAAAGTGGAATGCCATTAGTTTTTGAGGAGCAAGATAGTCACTACTTTTTTTTTAGCCAGTATCTTTCTTAAAGAGCATTCTTGTAATTTTGACTTGTTTTTTTTTTTCCATATCCTTTAGGACTATGCAACTGTTGACCAAGTCAGCATATTTTCCTCTGCCGAGATTATTCTGGATTCTTCCTTGGAAATACGGCAGAAACAAGAAGATGACTATGCTGAGGTGGGTATGCCTGGTGCCAACCCTGTACCACATGCCAACAATACAGAAATGTTTCTTACCTATGGACTTGCAAATGTTAGTGGCACTCTGCCAGTGACACCATCTAAGCACCACATGCTTAGTGAAAATATGCACTTAAAAATGCGCTGAATAGAAGAGGAGTTAGCACGCCGCAGACATGTTGTGCAACAACAGCCCATACATATTATCTGATATATTGTCCACATGAATGTTGTTCCGATCAAATGAAAACTTCTTTGGTAAATGAAGGCACCTGAAAATTTTTATGGTCAGAAATGAACTCATTTGTTCGAAAAAGGCAAAAATTAAAGTGAAGAGTAAGGATCTATGGGCTCGGTTAAGTGCGCAATGGTATCTCTCAGGTGACATGTACTCGCATTCGTGTACCGTCAGTTAACATTTTCTTTTTCACTGTAACTGAATCTCGGCCGATAAATGCCTTTATAGCTCGAATATTTAAGTTGCAATGCAAGTAACCTCAAGAGCTTCATTGATCGTGTAGGCGGAAACAAGGGCATACCCAGATGCAAGCCTCTACCAGAAAACTGAAGGCGTGGCTCTCTGGATCATCATTCTTGCCGCTGTGGCAGGCATCCTGCTGCTGCTGCTATTTATCTTCATCCTGTACAAGGTGAGCTCTTCAGTGTACTGTATGGAGAATTTCATTGCGGTGCTGAAATGTAGCGCTACATAGAGGTTATATTTATAGCGATACACGAGATTCTGTATCTCAAACCCAGTGCAATTTTGACTTCACAAATTAGTGAGGATGGTGATCTCATTAACATTGCAGGGCTTGTTCATCAGATCACAGTGGAGTCACGCTGTGAAGCTGTTTTTTCATTTTTCTTCATTACATTGCAGCTAAAAGTAGCAATAACCGTACATTTTACTCTAATGTGACAAGAAGCAAGTGGTTGTCATTAAGGAGCCACAGCTTAAAGTGCCTTGTTTCTATCAGAATAGAAAGTTTGTTATTGCAAACATGGTTAAGACATGACGCCATGTACGAAGATTCTAAACTGCTTAGTAACACATAGTTTTGGTCAGAAGAAACTGCATCATATTTGGAACACATGAGGTAAAATGTTCTTTCCTGTCCTCGCAGTTGGGCTTCTTCAAGCGGAAACGCCCTGCTGATGGCTACTCTCCAGCACCTACTTCGGACAAGGAGTTCAATGGCACGTAATGGAAGGACTATGTGTGCAGACAAGTTCCGAGCCAAGTGCAACAAGTGCAACATCCGTCCGGGCGTGCTTTCCAAGCACACCTCCCAAAGCTGATCTCAGGTCGAGATCTGCTGATAGATGCATGCCCAGCGGTGGCTAGGTGAAGCTGTTAATCTTGCTCGTCTTCTTTTTTTTTCTGTTCTGTTCACACCTTCACCTCATCAGTGTACAACCACTGGCAGCCATTCTGTCTTCTTGTTCTGGCATCTTACTGTGCAGCCGGCGACTCTGATCCAATGATGCAAACAGACAGGCAGACACCATCTTTTCATTTGTAAGTCTTATTCATGTGAGTGCTCCTGATGCCTTCATCTGTGGGGAACTAAACTAACAGAGAACAGTAATCATAGCATGGAAGCAGTGATCAAGAAGCGCTTTAGTGCAAACCAGCACATCAATGATAACGTCATACCCGAGTGTACAGCACTTTCTACCTACTGCTAGCTTGTACATAATTACAGCCAGACAATTCTTTTCCTGCTGTAATTATATATGTGGCTGTGGGTGTACATTAGGCCCTTTTTTTTTTTTGCAATACCATGCAAGTTTTGAACATATGGTCCTGCAATGGCTTGTGATGAAGTAAAGTAGCAAAACAGCCAAGAATATATATGCCAGGGCACTAAGTTCATGCCTTTTGTAGCCTGTTTTGCACCTCACTTTTCATAGGCCATGATGTTGCCGCTTTTGCCGACACTTGTGTAATAGTGCTAAAAAACTGGATGGCTGTACATTCATTGACAGTACCATAAAACAACATAATAGCTCTTAAATTACGGAATTTATGCACCCATGCTTTTGCATAAAGCTGCAGCGGATACCATGCACAAGGCCATCCCATATTCAGGGATCACATGAATACAACTTATAAAAATAACATTGTTTCATGTAAGTCAATTTTTTTCTTCTAAAATTTAGGTGCTAAGAACAAGCTGTGCCCCTGCCAAGCAATGGGACAGATCTTTCTGCACTCTCTGCCAAAGTTTGCTTTTCCCCATTTTTCAACGAACAGCCTTTCTTTTGCTACAGTATATTTTTCTTTGTGGCATATACCAAGCTGATAACATTAACTCACACGCAGTTTCAGGCATTTCATTTCTGGAGGTTAATGCTAGGGTTCAAGACAGCAGCCTTCACTCATGTGAAGGTGGTGTCGGTGCTAACAGTCTCATCTCCATTATAAAGGCTAGACCTTTTTTTCCTTTCCTTTGTTTTTCTTGTACAGAAATAAATCTATTCATATTTATTTAAATGCTAGGCTTTCTAATCATGGAGATGTGCATGTGGAAGTTTCTGTAACTGTGCGAGTTTTATGAGCTCTGTTTGGCACTGCGCTTGAATTCCTTCACGACAGTGGTTGGGATGAACGAGCCTGATGGCTGTGCACAAGTAGAGAATCTGACACGTTCTCGGCATAGTTCACTGCCATAGTGTTTCCAGAAGCCATGCCAACATTTAAGGAGGTCTCATGTGGCACCAGGGAATGTCATAAAGAGGGAGCTTAATGCATTCATCATCCATGGCCCAACTGCTGTCTCGAGAAGTTCAGCGGTACACTGCCATTATGAGAAAAAAAAAAAGACAAGGTTTGGGTCATGGGGTTTATTAGGTTATCAGAGATGGTGTGGTTATGAAGATGGAATGTAAAGATTCAAAGTATCTGCCTAGTGTACACTTGAAGACCGTGGCAGCAGCAGGTGTAAACGTCTTTTCACAAACACTCTTTGCTTTTATTTTTTTGGCTGTGTAGGAACTACTACAAGACAGTGCAGGTTTTGTGCAGTGCCTTGAGAAGGTTGTTGTTAACTCTTTCAGATTTTATTCTTGTAGAGGGTCCAGCAAAAGATGTAGAAGGAAGAAAAAAATGTGGTGTACTTCATGCACAAAGCATGCTAACGGAACAGCAAGGCCTATGTTTAATGAGATTTGCATGATTTCATTACTTTTTGTTCTTAAAGAAGCTGCCAGAATGCTTATTAGTGACTGTGCTAGTACTGTAAGCAAGGGGCTGGGTTATTATTGTAGCTAGCAGAGGTCATTTTGTACACGTCTGCAAGGCAGATGCTGCACTCTGTGTGGAAATTTATTTTTGTTCCTTACTGGCAGTCATTCCTTCCATGTAGGAATCTGTGTTTAAAACACATCGTTTTCGTTTTCTAGTGCAGACATCGAATTTTTTGTTACTTAAATTTACATACTCTCAGTTGTGACAGAGGCCCACATTGTACAGCGTTGGTTTTGGACTACTGTAATGGTTAAGGGTATGTACTTGTGTTAATGCTCTGGTAATACATGCAAAGTTTCCGAACAAATGATGTATTGCTATAGTCAAAGCTGTCATTTAGAGTGTGACTACATAAATACTCCTGCAATACCACATGATGTTGTAAGCAGGTGCTGGCAGAGGTCTTTTTATTTACTCATGCCAGCAAACTAGATGAGTCAGTTTATGTCGGCCTTATAGACTCCCAAGCATTGTTAACGGTTTTGCCAATGCAAGGGGGACCAATGTACATCTAGCAGTTACTGAAAGGGTACCGCAGGCTCTGGCTGGATACTCCTTTAAACCGTAGTAACTAATTTGTGGCATTGTTGCTGCGTTAGTGAGAGAAGCTATCATTTCTGAGAAAGCTCATGACTTCTTTTTGTGATGCAATGATTTGTGGGCTGCGCTGGCATTTAAAACTCTGAGTGTTTCCGGGCAGACATATCTATAACCACCGGTTGCTTTTTTTTCCCTTTGTTAGTGCCACTTTATGTATAATGCTGTACTGGTACATTGCTGTAATTAGCTTTGGTGAGGTACAAAGAGCGAGAATTGGAGTGTGAACAACGAAGGCACGTTTAAAAAGCCACTTAATGTTCTTTTGTGTGCAAATGTACATAGAGCTATATACGTTGCAGGTTTTCTACCTTTTTGTTTTGTTGCTGTTGTTTACAGGTAACCACTACTATTTATTTACTGAGTTGCCATCTATCACCACATGGAGGGCTGCGAATGAGTTTGCACAAGAAGTGGAGCAAATGGTTCCTCCATGAGATGGCTGAACTGGTTAGCCTCAGCTTTGAATGTTCAACCATAGTTACCGATTAAAACATCCACCACTAGACTGCTCTGCAGAGTGTGGCCCGTTAGATAATAAAACATGGTCAAATGCATGGCAACTGCATGTTCAAGCACAACTGCACCACATGTATGCTTGCAGGCAAGATCTGCAGCTAATCTGCCATCACAAATGTCACAAGGAAGACATTTTACAGTACATATGACATTGTAGTTCCTGATAATTGTCAGGTGTGCATTCTGCTATGCTTATTTTCGTTCCTTTCATCACCTAACTGTGATTCAAAAAGCCACAAAGCTGTCTTGTGACCTCTTTGTTCATAATGGCATGCATGAAAGACACTTTACTTCATATACCAGCATATGATCAAAGAACAGTACTACATGACCACGATGTTTGACAGCTATCTAAGTATGTTTCATGAAAATTGCTATTTGTGAGTGTTGGCGAAGAATGAGAAAGAAAATTTCATATGAGCAGTGTCTCTATTTATAATCGTCCAGAATAACCCAAAAAATGAACTGTGCACAGAAATCAGTTACTTATTAGGTTTATTAGTTTTTATCTTCTGATGTGCTAGTAAGCATGGTCCTAAGTTCAAGTCCTAGTAAAGCATATAGTTAGAGAGAAGCTAATTAAGATATCTCCTAGTGCTCCTAGCAGCCACAGAAAGAAACTGCATATTTCTCAATAGGGCAAGCTTACTTCTTTAAATAAGAGATTGCCCATACGAAATCAATGCCTTTTGGACACTCCTTTAGATAACATCTAGAAATTTTTAGAAGCTGTGCAGCATACATTGCCTGCAGCTGCATTTCTATGCACAGCTAATGTATGTTCTTTCCATAGGAGGCAAAAAAATGATCATAGGTCCATGGAAGTGGTCTAAGTGGCAGTTGCCCCTTTTTAGGAGCAGTAGGATAAAAATATTATACGTGTGAGAACTAGCCAAGGGCTCTGTATGTTACGCAAGGTTTAGCTGTTGTAGACACTTGGCTTTCATTGGATATAAGTGCCGAGCATCCACAACATGGAAAGACACGTTTCAAAATCACTGTGTCTAAAGTAGGATAGCGGTTGTAGACACATCTTCATGAACCAAACCATATCACTAGCATCCATTGTGACTTTAGACAGGTGGTAAAATCACTGTTTCCACCAGCGAACCATGTTGACTGCATCATGAGAGCAGCAGTTTAAAGAATAAATTTCTCAACATTTGCTTATAAACCTGTTGTCCCTTTCTATTTCTTCACACAAACAGCACACCTGATAGCAAACACGCAAGCTTTTTGTGAGGGCTGCTAGGAGCATTGCTTGGTGTGCTTCTCATAAAGCTAAAGACGTGCATCAAAATTTGGTTACACAGCATACATACCATATACACTCGACTAATGGCGGCACTTTTTTTAACGATTTTGGCAGGATGTGGCCCTTACACAAAAGTAGCATTCTTCAGTTCAATTTTCCAACTATATACATTACGGAGAAACTACTTCTATGTACCATTCAGTCTGACGCTATATATGGTGCTCAGATTCAGGTACCTCCAAGCTTCTTCATCACTGTAGTTAGCAATGCTGCTCGCTCCTTACCACCCTTGTGTATGATGCCACCTTCGTTGCCATCCATTGCATTCTAAATTCCTGTTAAAACATTTGACAAGTGTCTTGGGAGACCACATGTTACGAAATCAATGTCCACAAGCAGACGAGCTGCAGTGATGTTCATCTTGGCCGTCCAGTCGGCGTCACTTCGTGGTTGCCATCCTCTCAAAGTACAGCCTTAATTCTGCTTTAAATGGCATGCAGCTGTATAGTGGTGCCCCAGGGAGCATGCCACGGAAGAAAATTTGCACACACGAGAAATGTGGTTCATCTTCGCAGATTTTTTTCTTTCCTAACTCTTGACTCCCAAGTTCTGAGGAGCTGCCCATACAGGAGTGCAATTTTTAGTCAAGTGTATATGGTATTCTATAACTAGGCAAACTGTACAGGTCATAATTTAAGCATGCAGCAGATCTGTAATATGCAATACCAGAATTTTGTGTTAATTCCATTCTTATACCTGAAGTTGTGGAACCGCCGTTATGCCACAGTTTAGGTGGCAGGTTAGCTCAGCATTAAGAAGCTCATTAGAAAATTGCATTTTGTGTAATACATCTGAATTCTGTTACTGGAGCTCTGTTATCAATGATCCTAGCTTTAGCAATAGACATCAGAAAGGGTAATATTATGTTAAATTCTGTTCACTGTATGCATTTATTTTTTGTCTTAAACTTGCCCAGCTAGGTAATTTTGTTGTTTGTCTATGAGCATTGAATAAAGGATACAGTAGTGTCGATTGTTTACTCACATGAATGTGCCAGCCCTCATTTTTTTTTTTTTTTAACTTCTGTGGGGATCTACGTGGTTTAGTTATTTCCTTGCATATGTATGGGAAGGCAACAAATTAATGATGAGAAACATAGCAGCTGGTTACAAACTTGTGGTGTCTGTGTAACTTGATCCTCTCCACCAGCGAACCTATGACATAGCCAATTAAACCTCTCTGCTTTCATTTGTTGGCTTTGGGCTTGAAGATTATATATATGTGGTTTATCGAAATGCAGTCATGTGTATATCTCTGTGAAATAAAAACTTTTATCTTTTATATCATGTTGTGCTGTGAATAGTGCATGGCGGTGAAAGAACTCTACAATAGGAAGCGAAGGATGTAATTTTTAAATTTCTGGTTGGGAGTTTATAGTGATGCAGTGTTTGCATATTTAGAGTATTATTATTATTAGTTACATATGTGTTACAGGCTTCTAATGAGGCCATGCAAGGGTTACGCGCATGGTAGAAAAATATTTTCGTCAAAATGATTAGCTAACGAATGCAGGAGTAGGTGCAAATACTGAATGCAAGAAACATCACCATCGAATGTCGGACAACCATGCCTCATGAAATAAGACTAGTACGCAAGTAAAAAAAAAAGCGCAAGAAATCATTTACACGCGAGTATAGTACTATTGTTGAAATTAAGGCATGCAAGTTTCTGACGATGATGCACTGGCCTCTGTCCCAGCTAGCTGGGCTACACTTGCATGATCATGCCAATTTATGTCACTGCACTAGCTGATGCGCAAGGGATTTTCTTATTGACAACTATAGTAGGCGATTAGTCTAACAAAAATGCATCAAAAATGAAAATAATAAAATATGAGTAGATTCCGTGACGTAATGAAGTGGCATTTGCCATCATCACGACAGAGGCATCTGAAACACACCAACAGTAACGTACGTCCTTTGGGAACATAGTGACATATTACAAAGACATGCAGAGCATGAAACCTTTACACTTAATTGCTGCATACAAGTAAGCCCTCATTTAGCTTTTATAGCCCCTTTGACGAGTCATATGTCATATGACTCATATGTCATATGTGATAGGAGGGGCCTATTTGTGGATCAGTGTATGCTGTCTGAATAAATATTATGAATACATATGGCACTATGCATCATATAAAACTTCACAGGTTTTTACCTGTGACAGTCTGTTAATTGAAGACTGCAGAAACTGTCAACGAAGTTAGTGCTGTTTCTTGTTTCATTAAACTGTATATGTAACTTAATACGTAATTCTTAGACCGCTACAAACTCATACCAGACACCTATATATACAACGAATTCAATTCGTCTTATTTTCCCTTCAAGGTAGGAGGGGGGCAAAAAGCTGCAGACATATCTTGACAGGGGACCCACCACCCATGTTGGCTGCAGTTCCAAATAACACAAGTATTTGTGAAAGCAAGAAATGCGTTTACAATACTTACACAAATACAATGCAGTCAGGTGATGATAATTAGTTTATATATATAGAATGAAAGCATATATATGTCTACTAAGTCATATACAGGAAATATAGAGATGTATTAGACCAATATGCACCTGTATTAGAATTGTCGATCACTGGTGCTCTTTTTGTAAATCGCCCTGAATATATATGTTAATTCCGTATATGTGCTTAAATGTTTTTTGGCTTTTTGGCACAGCAAGTTGCCGGCATATATCAATAACCACACATATACTGTTCGTGACGTCAATTTTAAGAGATGCAAGAGGTTAATGCCTGTCTCCTGCGGTTCGTACACCATAAGAATGACACTAAGACGAGCAGCGAAGACAGCCATGCGGTCTGCGAGTTGCAAAACATATACGTTCGCTTTATGACTCGAAGAAGATTGCTACAAGATGGCTGAGCAATGAGTGACGTTTGTGGGGCGCAGATTGCATTCAGTGTTGAGATTTTCTGGCGTTGGTTTAGAGGAAGTATGTTTTGGAGGTTTGGCTAGCACGGCAGCCCTGAAAAAAATGATCGTGAAGACAGGGGTTTCAGCTGTACTTACAGCCGCTCGCCTCAACATGAAAATTCACGGCACTTTAGGAAGTACCGATACGCACGTACCCCACGTGCCCCACGTGCTCGGCCGCCGCCAACGTGTAGTCCTTAATGGTGTATGTTCAGATTACGTTGATGTGACATCAGGGGTCCCACAGGGGTCGGTCCTGGGGCCACTCCTGTTCTTAATCTATATAAATGATATTTCACTGGGTATCTCCTCAAGTATACGTCTGTTTGCAGATGACTGCGTTTTGTACAGGAAAATTAACAATGCCAATGACGTCGTTCAACTCCAAACTGACTTAACACTTATCCACGATTGGTGTCTGAAATGGAAAATGTCTTTGAATACGGAGAAATGCGCTCATCTTTGTTTTTCACGAAAAAAAATCAAAGTCCAAGCTCAGTATCGCATAAGTAATGAATTGATCGCACAGAAATGTACTTACAGATACTTAGGTGTTATACTAACGGATGACTGTTCCTGGAATGCTCACGTGGATCATGTGGTTACCAAAGCCGGTAGGGCACTAAATTTCATACAGCGGAGTTTAAGGTCTTCGCAGCCAAACCTCAAGAAAACTGCTTTTCTCTCTTGTGTTCGACCTATCATTGAATATGCCTGTATTGTATGGGACCCTGCACATCGGGTGTTAATTGAAAAACTTGAAAAAATTCATAACAGAGCAGCAAGGTTCGTCTTTGGCAGGTACGGGCGAAGGGATAGTTGTACAGCAATGAAAAAAGAATTGCAATGGGAACCACTCGCTTCCCGTAGAAGAAAATTGAGGCTAAAATTGCTGTACTTAATAGTTCACGGAAAAACGGGGATTGATTTTGAAAATTACTTAAAACAGCCCTTTTACGTTTCTCAACGACATGACCATTCCCGTAAAATTAGAGAGTACCGTACCAGGACGAACTTGTTTGCAAATTCATTTTTTGTTAAAACAGTGCAACAGTGGAACCGGCTTTCCGAGGAGCAAGTGTGCTCTGCAAGTGAAGATGTATTTTTTGCCAATCTGTAACCCCCCTGCTATAACGCCTTCGGGCAAATGCGGGGTAACTCTTGAATAAAAAATAAAAAGAATAGAGCTTCCTGATGCTGAGGAACGCGCTCTACCCCATGTGCAGCACACCAACGCTGTGTTTCAACGTCGTTAGTGGTCGTCTGCTCCTCGCACGCATGCGCTCAAAACGCAATAAGAAACCACCTCGCATTTCAAATATATTAACTTTTTTAATTGTAGTCAGATAATTAATTTTGTTTTATGGTAAGAACTTATAAATAATGATGGCAGCAAAAAAAAGCCCTTATTAAAGTTAATATCTAGCGATAGATGGCGACTCTGACATTAAGGTTTAACTTTTTTGCACTCAGATGGCGCCACATACTTAGTCTACGTCGGTCAAATTTGCGTTTGGATGCTGTTTTTCCGCTTTAGTTTTGCTTTTTATTCCGCTGTTTGGCTCTCATTGCGCTGGGTGTACTCCGGCTCCCCCCGGGACTCCTCTGCATTCTGGATAAGGCTCGGTGAGGTGCGTACGGTGTGCTGCGTTGTGTGGAGCGGTCGTGCGGGGCCCTGCGAATCGGATTGGGTGCTGCCGTCGGACGATCACCAGTTATTGCCTGCGAGTACTGCGTGCATAAACCTCTACAAGACTCACGGACATAAGCTATGGCTATGCGCCGGAGATTTACATAACCAGGTAAGCGACACTTCCATTCGACGTCTCCCTGCTGCTGTGCTTCCGAAGGAACTTCTCCTGTCATGCCAGCAACCGCCCCTCTGCGGTTCCCTCGTATTCTTCATTTCTCGATTGAAATTCCGGTGTGCGAACGCGTCCCGTCCATAATTCCCGAAAAGGACAAGTCAACTTCATTCTTCAAGATCGCTTTCCTCGGTTTTTGTCTGCGCAAAACGAAGGAACAAACTCGTGGTTAGCGCGAGGTTGCAACCAACTTGTGTGCGAAATCTATCGGAATGCGCGGCAGCTGATGGAATCACCGGCGATCAGGTTAACAGTGAAGTTATCGGCATTATAGTAAGCCATGGGACGTGTGAACCTAAGAAACCCAGTGAAAGTGTCCAGCTTGAGGGTGGTTAACGCTCATTGATCCACTCTCGGCAAGATTGATTTCGGATGCGTTGCCTGCTAGACTCCGCTGCGGCGGCGTGTCTTGTGCGTCACGCGGCGCTCCACTTCAAGACGCTTGTTCCGCCTGTTCGTTCAGTTGCTTTCTTTTCTCTTTGGCAGCTAGGTTATTCGAGATAGTGGATCAGGAGCAGCGGGAAGTCGGCCGGTTCATCCCCCTCGCGTTCCATCGGGTGTCTCTGTTACGCTTTTTATGTCGCCTAGCTTTCGCATTTCCTCAAGTTCGAGGTAACGCACTCGCACGGCTGAGGCGCGCATGTTCTGCGGTTTTGTGTGCGTGTGTTGCTAATTCTATGTGCTCCGGTGCTACGTTTGTCAAGCGCGATGAAGTGTTACGAAGAGTTCTTTTGCTGCGTGCTTGGCCACAGACACGGTTGTCGCGAATAGCGTTTCGAAAGTCTGCTAGAAAGGGGGAGGGAAGGTGTAATTGTATTTACATGCTGCGTTTGACGCCCGGAAGCAATGGCACTGCGAGATGGAGGGCTGATAATGTCCATATACGACAGTGGTATCTAGTTTTTCTCTTGTCACTGCTACCAACCTGGAGCAGAAATAAATGTCATGCACATTTGGTTTGTGCAAAACAAAAATTGCCAACCTTGAGATGCGCATAAAACATTTAATACCGCTTCCCTTGCCTTGTTTTTCTATAATTGTACAGCACTCTGTTGGCAACAAAAAGGATCCTTACTTGAAACAAGTTTGTTTTGCACGGTGAAACCAGAAAAAAAAAAAACGCAAATCGCTTCTAGCGGAGTTTCACTGCAGCACATTGATTTGATAGCTTTGCGTTTAAGCTAACCGCCAAACATTCGTCCTAGGAGCAACAGAATGCTGCGAGGAGTCTGCACAATGCATTGATTTTAAGCGCTTATCCTCGTTTACTGCTTCACGTATCCACAGTGATATCGCGCACGACCGCTAATGACAGGCCAAGTTCAGTCGTCGATCATTGTACGAAGCGGGAAGGCCGTACATCGCGGTAGTCGGGCGTGATTTCATTGCGCGTAAAGCAGCTTTATTCAGTACGCGACAGCACACGTTTCATTTTTGTTCCTGTGCAGAAGGCGCACGTCTGGTTCGCCCACGCGGCTTCTATTCGGTTGGCATCATCGCTTGCGTCCTGTGCGTAGTACGCAGAAATGTCGCGCGCATTTTAATCCCCGGCGGCGGCATTTATGGCGATATAATGTGGCCCGTGGCTAGCGCTTTGATATTAGAAGGGATGATGTCCACTCGGAGCGGCGCGCGTGTGCCGCATGTCATTTGGCTTGTGCGGCTGGCCCAGCGCTGTATCACCGCTGGAATAACGGCTCATTGATCGACGAGCCGAGCTGCTTTCGCGTTAATCGACCCCAGTGCCCCGGCGGACGGGCTGCATATTTATGCGCCCATGCAGGTCGATACATGCTTGTCCCCCCTCTCGACCACGGCCGCCTTTTTTGTGTTTTTGATTCAGTGGTTTACGCCGGCAGTGTGGAAGCGGGGAGATTAGCGGGCCTGGCGAAGCCAACGTGTGACTCCACGGTCGCCCGCATATGCTCGCGACCTCTCTGAGCGGTAATGGAGCAGCGATAATGGCAGCGGAAACTGAACTGATAAAAACTAGCAACAGCGTTTTGGGGCAGCAGTTGGCTACTGATTTAGGCTGTTAAAACTAGGCCATCCTTGGGATTACGTGTGCTGCACACCGTCGCTACTGGTGCGTTCTCGTGTCCCGCGTCCATTTCAGCGCTAGTGTGGTTTGGCCACCGACCTAAGCTTCGTGTTTGAATCTCTTACCGGCTCTTGCCCGTCGCGCTTGGGGTAAATTAGCGCTGTGCGATTGTGTCGCAGGATAACCCGGCGTTCGCGTAGAGATAGCGTCTATCGACTGGGCAGGCAAGTCGTGGTGGTAGCAGTGCAGTAGCATGTATTGCACGCTATCGCACGTGCAGTTGATGAACCGCAGTTTTTTTGTTTCTCTTATCTTGTGTGTGACTGCTGATCTGCGCTTGTAAGAGCTCTGCTTGAAGCCGATTTACGCCCCTCAATGCTAAGGGCTTCCTCATTGTTCGGCTCTGGCCTAAGGTTGCGGAATCTAATTCCCGCAGCGACGGCCGCGTTTAAAGTCAGCGGTGCACGTTGGGGAAGAGCAAGTGGTCGAAATGAATTCGGAGCCATCCACTGCCGTGCCCTTCTGCCTTAGCCTTTATGTGCAGCTTCTTAAACCCGCCAAGCCAGTTAGCATGTTTCAGGAAATTGCACCCTAATTGCTCCTCCATTGCGGTCGTATTTGCCAAAAACAGGCCTCTACCGACGGGGTAATAATTGCTCGACGTCCTTCTAGCGTCCCCATCACCTGGAAGTCGTTCATGCGGAAGGATAATTATTCCGTTGTTGAAGCGTGATTGTCATGGGCATCCCGCCTTCATAAGTTAGTTTAGCTTGTGGGGGTTTAACGTCCCAAAGCATATCTGGCTGTGAGGGACGCCGTAGTGAAGGTCTCCGGAAATTTCAACCACCTGGGGTTCTTCAACGTGCACTGACATCGCACAGTACATGGGCCTCTAGAATTTCGCCTCCATCGAAATTCGACCGCCGCAGCCGGGATCGAACCCGCGTCTCTCGGGTCAGCAGCCGAGCGCCGTAACCACTGAGCCACCGCGGCGGCCCCCGCCTTCATAAGGAATGAATAAACGACATATTGTCTGTAGGCGAAGTGCAGTGATTTCGCAGTGGTGCTGTGTTCTCAATTAATGTGGGAGCTGTTTGTTGCTGGTTGCTTTGCGCGAAGGACCGAGAACGTATGGGATCGCGCCAGTCTTACTTCCCACCGGTTAGCTAGTCGACTGTACCTTAGCCCAGTTTTGTTAGGCTTGATGTCTAGGAGAGATTGGAAATGTTGAAGCTAGGTGTTCGATGTCGTGCTCGCAACGCCCGAAATTCTGGTTCTTCGGGTGTGCTGCTGCTGTTCATATCTCTGCCCTCTTGGTCGTTGTTGGGCAATAATAATAGGATACTGGCACGAGCGATCTGGAAGGGAAAATGGGGCGCGTAGTTCGACGCATGTTTCGCGTTGAAATGACGTCGGTCTGTTGCTCTGATCGGACCTTGTGCTGGTCGAATGTACACCCTTCGTCAAAAGTTTACAGCCCAGGGGATTTGCTTCTGAGCCGTGCGGTGGGCCCACCATCGGAGGGGGACAGTACCAAAGATCTTCGTACTGAAGTGAACTTCGGGAGATTTGGAACGCTGGGAATGCATTACTAACCACACGGCGTGGCTCCCCTAGGCTTTAAACTTTTGACAAAGGCTGTACACTGGCAGCAGGTTATCGCATCGTAACAAACGTTGTGCGCTGACTCCGGCCGGCGTCGACTGCGATGTGCCCAGGGGCGTGTATGGATTGACGGCGTGCACACCTTTCAGGGCTGGCGCTCTGCAGCTTAGCTAATTTTCTGCATTTTAATCCCCGCCTGCAGATAGGTGCGACGTCCCAGTTCCCCAAGGAAAATAATGTTGAATGGGAACTTCCGCGACAGCTCGCTGGCGCCTGTTAATGGAAGCGATGGTCGCTTAACTGAAGCCGACAGCGAATTCTGCCACCAGTATGCCGTATGTGTTCATGCAACAGTGCGCTTGCTTTAAACATTGCTTCCTGAGTAAACGAAAATGATGAGAAGCGAGTGTTCGGGAGTGCTGCTTAGGGCTAGAGACGAATTGTTCTCGAATTCTGCGAACAGCGATTACCATAATTTGTAACCTTTAGCAGGATCTCGCGTTAGCTGCCATCGCCGGTTACGTTGACAATTCGCCGAGGCCAGTTATAGCCGCGCGAATGCGATATGTACCCACCTGGCGCGGGTTACCGAGTGCGTGCTGGTTTCGTTGAATGGCTCAAGCCCCCTTTGTTCCTTGCCGCGCGGCCCGCTCTGAGCGCGATCGCGTAATGCGTTGCTCGGCGGTGGACGCGCGATCGCACCCTTTGTGGACGCCACTCATTGCCCCGTCTCCGGATGCCGTCGGGCTAGCTCCTGTGTTCCCCTGTCGTCGGGTGACACGGCGAAGTAAACGAGCCTATTGACACGCCCCTCCCGTTTTGAACGGACTGAGCGGAGCGTCGACAAGCTTTGATCTGCGGGACTGCAGCTGCTTTAAAAGCGGAGCGAAATTATGTGCGCCGACGGCGATTTAGCCTCGAACTGAGTGGTGAATAACCTACGGCATGAGAATGTACGGGATGCTATAGTGAGTCTCCAGGCTGTCGTGCCTTCAACTGTTTTAAACCTGCCGCCTTTGCCGTTGGCCGCTTCTCGCCCATGCCGCATCCAGTCTACCGTCCTTCTCGAGCTGGCTGCTTTCGTGTGGAAGCCATGGCTTACCGTGCTTCGTTTCACTGCGGATATTTGTCATTCTTGTCCCTTCTCGTAAAAGAATAGACGCGTTTCTTTTCGCGCCGTCTTGCGGAAGCACCCCCTGCCGGCATTCAGAAATTATGGCAGTAAACGAAACGAGTTAAAAAGCCGCACGGCTTGCGTGTCTGGAAAATATTGGCGCGTTAGCTTCTCTCTGCTCGCACTTGACTGCGGTTATACGCGCATGAAAATTAATGCTTTTCCGCGGTCCCCTAGCCGAGCATGAAACTGTAGAAAGTAACCGCTGCCAGATTTATGGTCCTCCGCTTGAAGCGAGCCCGTCACGCGTCGCGATCGCGCAGCTGCGCCGCGTGCCTTCCTCGTTGAAGGGCCTCCCCCTCTCTCCGTTCGACGTTGATGCATCTTCTTCGGCCGCCGTGGAAAGCGGCACGGGGAAAACTGACTGCGGCGTTTTGCGCCTGCAGCCCGTTTCGTCACCGTTGAGCCGCCGTTCGGCGCGTCAGTGGGAACCGTACACGTCGTGGGCATGCGCTGCAACTAGCAGGAAGGCCTCTGAAGCCATTTGCCTAAACCCTTGTGGTTGCGTTTTCTTCGCGCCAGCTTCGGTCAGTGGCCACGCTTCGTGGCTCACGTTGCGTCAGCCTCATAGCTCGCATTGGGTCACCGAGAGTGCACGCAGTTTCTTCGGTGGCGGCCGGTTTCTCCACGTACCAGTGGGGACGTGCACGAGCGTACCCGCATAAGATGATAAAAACAGCTGATGGGGTCTCAGTTAAGTTGAGCTACAGATGAGCGTATCAGAAGTGCGTGAGCGCATGTCTTGTGTCACCCGTTTCATGTAGGATTGCCGTAAGTCTTGCCGCCAACCACTCGCGTATCACTTTATCGCGCTTCCGCCACACTCCTCCGACCGCTGTCAGTGTTCAGGGGTCACAGTTTTATTGTTGGCTGGACCAGCCGCGGCCTTCTATTTCGCTACTAGCAGAGTCTCGACGAAGCCCTTTTTCAGCGCGCCTTCTAGGCATTCGAGCTTACAAAGCACAGCTTACTGAGTCGCTGGCGCGTGGTTGGCCTCAGACGGAGTCCGTTCGATGAAGCGTGAGCTTGGCGGTGGCGATGCCCATACCGTAGTATTGACAGTCACCGCCTGCTTGTTGCAGGTGATACTGAGCGCAACTGCAGATTCAAGCCCGCTGACAGTGTCGAGAGCCCCGCAGAGACTGAACAATCAACGAGAGGCCCTTGGGGGCTTTTTCAATTCAACGCATGCAGTCTCTCCAATCGGCGAAACTCGCGCCGAGGTCAGGGGCGCCGATGGAGCCATTGGTGTCCTTCGCCGAGAGTTTTCCGCCCAGGGAGGCAGCGCGACTGTCAGCAACGAAGGCAAGCTCGGACCTGGCGCGACTTCCGGGATTTCGGCTCCGGCGACGAAAGTGGGCAGGCAGGCAGGAGGGGGGTGCGGCACCCGCGGCCGCGCTGCTCGTATAACGTGGCTGCACTGCGAAGCTAGCCACCGCCTTGTTGCACACACAGAGCCAGCACCGTCCGTGCGTATACGCAAGGGGCAGATTTATAGCGGCCATTACGGTGAATTACAACGCCCAGCCGTCCGGCTATAAATGTGTGCGCGCGCGTCTCGGTGCGGAAGGGAGGAGCTCGTCGTCCGATCGCCGGCCGGAGGAAGAGATTGCTTGGCTTTCGTCGCCTTGTTGTTGCTGTTGCTGTTGACTCTTAATCTGGCGTTCAACGTTGAACCAGCGCACACGAGGATACTCAAGTTCTCTCCTCGTCCCGTGTGGTGTGTGATATTATTGTCGTCTTGGGAGCACGCTGTTAACGTCCCCGACGCATTTGCCCCCGAGTTCTTATTTATACCCTCTGGAGCATGCGGTACACGCCACCCTGTGCGTAGCCAGGCCAGTCCCGGCCGCGGTGGCCTCATTTCGATGGAGGCGAAAACTATAGGTGAACCCCGTGTGGTCTGAATTCTCGAGCCATCCACTACGGCATCTCTCATAGCCCATCTGCAGCTTCGGCACCTTAAACCACACAAGGAGTTCCCGCTGCGCGTTCAGTTTCGTGCACCGTCAGGGATTTCGGAGCTTCAAGCTTTTTTCATGACGGGTCGCAGAATTGAGGTCTGAATTCGCGGGTGGTGGGCAGTGCCCGCAGGATACGAGACAAAGAAAACAGCCGCCGGTTCGAAGAAAGGGCGTGTTCCCAGTTTGACGACCTAATCAGGCTTCGCATTGACCGTCACGCTCTCTGGCTGGCCTCGGCGACGATAACGAGCGCTATTGCGTTTCCACGCTCTTGGTTCTGTTCCCGCAGCCTTCGCGTGCGTTCAGGATAAGAAGAGCGCGCTTTGCGAGATGCCCCTCTATCCGTTTTCCTGCCGCGCGGTAGTGTAGTGCGTAACAGGGTTTTCCGATTTCTGCTCCCTCCTTGGACGCGGTGCCCCCGGGAATACGGCGCTTCGAGAAGCGCGCCCCGCGATTGATTATTCGTGCTCTGTGTACCACGCGCACATCGCCTGCTTTCGGATGGACCTATACACTGGGACATTTTTTTTTCCCCGCGAGTGGCACGAATTTCTTTCAGTCACGTCTAGAGCCGGTTTTTTGCGCGTGCGGGTTCCGGATCTCACGCGCGGGTGCAGCTGCTGCTAGTTTTGTTGCGTCCCGGTTTTGTGGAGGCGCGAGGGCTAAGGGCAACGTGCGGTAACTGTGGGGGCGTTCTCTGCTCCGCGGTCGCCTTTGACGGCGTGGGTATGCTGTGTCGCGCGTTGCGTTAACCGGGCTGCTAAAACGAGAGAGCTGACTCGGCATCTGAACCGACACGGCATGAAATCTCATCTATCCCTCCTCTGTTTGCGGTGCGCGAACATGTAACGTTTATGGCGAGTTGTGCTTAACTGAACTGCCGGTGTGGCTTTGGAAGTCTCACTGCTGCGTGCACATGCCGCCTCTTTGCACGGGCTCTTGGGAGAACGAAATCGCTCCCGACTTCGGCACACTCATGACGACGGTGATGTCGCTGTCCGTTCAAACTTGCCCCCTTGTTCGGAGAGGGAGAAAGGAATTTAATGAAAGGAAAAAGCGGGCAGAATTCTGGAAAAGCGAGGGCCCACAGTCGCCCGTCATTTGCTGGCCTTCCACGCGTGCATTGCAGTTCAGTGCCGAGGGTAACGTCGGCCCGTGGCTGTAGCGGTGTCCCTCATTTGAGGTTATGTTTACGCTTCTTGCTTCAGTTCGTATACCTCGCGTGGTCACAGTGGGTTGGGCCCTATACCCACGCATGCCCCTCGCCCGTGCGTGGTTCTTTAACTTGCGATCCGTTCTCTCCTCCGGCCCAGCACTCATCTTTCGTTTTACCCCAGCTCCTCATTGCGGGGCTGAGGCGCCCACCCACCGTGAGACATTTACTGCGCTTTTTTGTTTGTTTTTCTCATAAGCCCTTTCCCCCTCTTCCTAATCGCTGCGCGTACGTATACACTGCTCGCGTTGGCGCTCTCCCGCTTCGTAGGTGTGACAGCTCTAAATGTGCGACATAAAAAGAAGGAAAAGCCTCCGGCTGCGTGCAGCGGCGCCGGATGAAGTGGTGACACGGCCTCACTGCCGTATGCTAGTGTGTGCGCTCTCAGGCAGGCTGCTGCCACTCCGTGTTTATGCTCGCGTGCCGACAGGTGCGGATGCGCGCCCGTGACACGGAATGCGGATGGCGACACCGAACGCGACAGTAGCCATCCGGCACAAAAACAGCCGGCTTACGACGTGCTCTTTATATATTATATATATAGCTTCGAAAACAAAAAGAAACTAAAGGATGTTCGTAGAGCGGCAGCTGTTTAGCGCGCATTACGCGACCTGCCGCCTGAGGTGGTATTGTTGGCGTGTGTGTGCGCTGTCACGTACGGGATGTAAACAGTTGCAATCATCACGAGCGGTTTAGGCGGGGAAAATGAGGTTGTGGTGTTGGGGGCTTCTACCGCGTAGTGCTGTTATAGACACTTCGTTCTAAATAATTGTTTCGCTTTTTAACGCGAGAGCACTAACCCTGAGGGTCAGAGCCTATAGAGAAATCGTCTATAGCGTTTGTCTGTACGAAAGTAACTTGGATCGCAAAAATTCCACCGGTGGCAGCACCTGCCATCTCAAGGCATGGCGCCGCCGCTTAACCGTTGCACCACTGCGCCAGGAGTGGTGTGAGGGCTGCCAGGGGTCTGTGAACGTTAAGTAGGGAAAGACCGAATCTGCTTATATGGATACGCCGTGCTTTCGCACTGTATACGAATGTTGCAAACATTATCATTTTTTTTTCAAATCTGCTTTCGAAGCGATTAAAAGAATTTTTAATTGATCGATTCGCTCATCAGTTGCTTCCCCAATAGCTGCGCGTGTTTGTTTGTGTGTGCGCGCGAATAGAGTACAGTCTACGAGCTTTATTGCGCATGTATACGAGACAGCGCTCAACGTGCAATTACTTTCGTTACGGCTGCAACGCGTCGCCCACTGTGCCGGTGCTTCTATCGGCGGCGGCAGGTGTGCGTGTGTTTGTATGCGCGCGTGCTTGTACCTGGAAACATCCGGGCTTGTTCCGGAGGCGGCTTCTGGGGAACGCGTCGATTGGTGTGACACCCGTCCTGTCTCGGTTACATACGTCGGGTGTCACGGCCCAGCGCTGACACGCGCGGTTTGGCGGCTGGTGGAAAACAACCGGCATGCGTGCCCGTAGTCAGCAAAGGACTTCGCGTCACACGCGTGCACCTCATCTGGCAGAGGCGCGCTTCTTGCAGCTCCCGTACATGTCAGCGTGCGCTGCTTGGAGCCGCGGTTCCCGCCTGTTCCCGAAGAGCGAAATAAACGGCAGTATTTTCGCACACCGTGTAGCGGCGCAACGTTCGCGACACCGGTGCCATCAGTTGATGTTCGCGAACCTTTCTCCTAAATGCAGCGCGTGACCTAACGCTAAAACGGCAAAAAAAATTGCTCCGCCTTAAAGGTATGACGCGATAGGGTAAAGAGTTAATTCCCATATATGTGGAATTGGTCATTCCCCACTTTACATTTATAGATCCCTGGGAGTCCTCATACCACTCCTGGCGCAGTGCACGGTGCAGCTGTTAGAGAGATGCGCCACAGCCCCGCGATGGCAGGCGCTCCCAGCGAGGGGCCTTGTGCGGCCCAGGTTGCGTTTCCCGAGCGAGCAGTCATTAATTTGACTGCCACGATGGACAGGTTTAGATGACGCCGCAAGATCACGTGACCTACGTGGTCCACCTGCCTCCTAGGTTACTCCCTGAGGACCACCTGCTAAGAGCTGTGCCCGTGATCTTTCGCTTGCAACGCCGGTACCGGATTTTCTGCGATGAACGGGGCCTTCAACGCTATCGCGTTTAGTATAGAGGATGGATGCGCGGAGCGCTGCCACACAGTTTGTGATAGTATATGTCGTACGACCGAAACTTCCTTCGGACTGTAAGCTCTTTGTTTTCGCGCATTTTATCGCTCCGTGCCGCCTGGCGTACAGATCGTCAGAGAGCCGCGCATACGTTCTTCTTTTCTGCGAAGTCTTTTTGAAGAGCGGCGCCGTTTTTTCTCTAACCGTGTGGCGGTCGGGGCCAAGACTGAAAGAGCGAATGACAGCTGCTTTTCACGAAAGACGCAGCTTGTATCAAGACGCGTTTCTTGGAAGCGCCATTTTGTTTGCTTTCTCGCTTTTTTTATTGAGCGCGGGCCATTGTTGTGCAAATATCGCGGCAGGCCGGTTAATCACTAGGCGGCAACAGCTGCTTTTTGCCTCGAGTTGGTTCGCGCAATGCGCCGCTCGTCCATCAAAGTCTCGGCGCCTGTCCGCTTACCTTGATCTTTGGTAGATTGATGCGCGTCTGTTGAAAGTCTGCTGACGTCCCGGCTCGCGTCAACGGCTTGGTTAGACTGGCGCTGAACAATATACACGACTTGCTGATTCTGCAAATGTTAGATGTTGCAGTGTATACGCAGACCGGCGTAACTCTGCAAGAAAGGCAGCTGGCCCGCTTCGCGGCTACACATGCTAGAAAAAAAAAAAGTACAGTTTTGTTTATCGGAGCACTTGGGAAGTAGCTATACTGTCTGTATTTCGCGAGCTCGGCGAAATTTGGCCGTCATATGCAAATGCAGTTGCGGCTGACAAATTTGCAGGATAGCTTTGTGCAATGAATTATGGGAGTCATGTAGGGGGCACCGGCCGGGGACCTTTGACGCCGGAAAACTTTCGTATGTCGGTTGCGAATGAAAGAACTCTCCTCTCATTGCGCTTGTCCCCTTTCGTCGTTAGTTTGCATGCTGGGCAGCATTTTTTTTTTAATGTGCCCACACTACTTTATGTGGTCGTTGGTTCAGTGCTGCTTTTCTCCCTCTTGCGTTGTTTCCCTCGAGGAACTAATGTTGATGACTTTATTGCTTGCTGATTTGCCATGTATCTGGGTGGCCGTACGCGCCTATGTGGAATTGTAAGCTTTCTGCGCTGCTGTATCGTTCTCGTCCACCTATGCATGCAGCTTGGAAACAGCGACCGCAGAGGGTACATTTAATCGCTCGTTCGACATTCGAACACGTCGCCCCCTCCCCCCCCCCCCCCCCCCCCCCACCCGCCCTCCCTTCCCCTTCAGTGCCTATCGTGGAAGCTGTATATCGAGTTTCAACACCGACTCTCTGTCCCGAGCCTCGCAAGCAGGCCTCCCGAGAAATAAACAGCGTCATTTGACAAAAGCTTGCGGCGCGGCTAATGTGTGCAAACTCCCCCCCGCGTGGGAGAATTTAAACAGGCACCAAGGTAGGGCGCACTAAGTGTGTATATTAACTGCCTCGCGCGACGGTTACGTGAGCAGAAGCGCAGGCGGTTTACGAAACGACGGCTACGCGAATTCGTACAGAGTGGCTGCCGTTTCCCGGGCGCGCTTATCCGCGTCGGGCGCGCACCACGCGGAAGTGCTTTCTTCGCGGCGCTTCCATTGTCGGCCGGCGAAACAATTGTGCGACCCCCGGCGGGCCTTGTCGCGCGCGTGCCGGCGGCGAGCGCGAAAGCGAGCCCAATGTGCGTGTTCGTGGGAGTGTCGGCCTGTCGCGCGACACGCGTCGGCCTGATGAACGGCCGCCGTCGCTGCAGCTGCGTGTCGCGCGTGGGAAATCTCCGCCGCTTGAGCGACCATCAAGGAGCTCAGGTGGAAGGCCACTGCCAGGCCCGGGAGCGTCCTCTGCGTTCTCAAGGTCGATACGCGCCGCCTCTGGTCTCTTGGTTGCGACGGAAGCGAAACACGGGGCCTGCGCTGTCCCGTGTTCCTCGTCCGCTGTCGCGCCGTTCGCAGCGAAAAAAAAAAAAAAATTGAGGGGTGCGCTTAAGTCACCTCACGCGCATCAAGGCGGAAGCCTTTGTGTCGTCCTATTGTCAACACGATCGCGTCACGCTTCTCGAATTAGTTTCAAGTTCCGACATACTAGACATTCGTGATATATGGTGTGTTCGTTATATCCGGTTTCAAGTTACGACGTACTACACCTTCGTTATATCCGACGTGTTCGCTATATCCGATTTCAAGTTTCTATGTCGTAACTTCTAAACACCCTCGTTTCGTCGGACTAGGTGGCCGAGTGGTTAAGGCGATGGACTGCTATAATCATTTGGGCTCTGCCAGTGTGGGCTCGAATCCCATCCTCGTCGGAAGTTCGTTTTCTTTCATTTTATTTGACTGACAAGTGGAGCGGACACTTCTTATACACGCTTCCTGCGGACAGGTCTTGCGCACACTGATGAGGCAAGAAAGGCTTTCGCCCTAATATGCGTTACCCGGCAGCCTGTGGTTTTTGGGCCCGACTTCTGCGGCGCGCCGATCGCACCTCTTCTAACCGCGTGCCGGGTGAACTATTCGGGTATAACACCATTCAAGTGAGATTTGCGCTCTTGATCCAATGTAGCCTGCTCCTTTTCTTTGAAAGAGAAAAAAATGCAGAAAACGCTTAAACTCCGCTGTAAGGGTATGACGCCACAACGTTAATTTGTTAATGCCCATAATGCGGAATTAGTCATTCACGACTTTACATTCTAGATCCCTGGGAGTCCTCATACCACTCCTGGTGCAGTGGTGCTGCGGTTAAGCGAAGCGCCACTGCAGGCCCTGCGATGGCAGGTGCAGCCGTCGGTGGAGATTGTGATACCCAGGTTGCGACCAGTCATTAACGCCACCTGCCACGATGGGCAGTTTGCTCACAATCCGCTGGGCAGGTTGTAAAGACACCACAAAGTCACGTGACCTAGGAGGACGTAACAAGGTGACCTGCCCATTTTTCGACCATGGAAGGTTGCGCGATGCCGAGAAGAATCTTGTGCGCCAGGTTAGTCATAATTAAGGTGTTCACCTAGGCCATCGTCATCTACGCGCCACGGTGTAGTGGCAGGCACCAGGTTAACGGGAGATACGTACGTCTAATGAGTCATCTCGGCAGGAAAGCGCATCTTGGAGGATTTTCTCAGATCTGATTTGCTGAATATTTTATTTTAGTATTTGAGTGAGTATAGGTAGTTGTACACTAATTCGCTTCCGCGCAGATAAGTGTCCTGCCCTAACCCTGGATAGTCGGATACATCTCGGGAATGAATGGGCAAGCGTATCTTTAAGGAGACGCTCCCGCTCTATGTAGCTTCGGCGTCGCGGTCAACCGCCTTGCACCTGCTCGCGTGGCATCATCGGTGGCTGGCAGGTGCAAAGTGATTGACCGCGACGTCATTACAGCATAGGTTTGCGTCTTCGTTCTTGAGTTGTACTTGGCAGGCAGTGAACACGGGCTTCAGACGTGGAGTGGTGGTGGAGGTGGGGAGGGGGGGGGGGGTGGTATTTTTCCTCAGCTACGAAGTCCTTTTCAAGGAACCGAGCAGGTTTCCTTTCTGGCCACTTTCCCCTCGCGTACGTCGCATTTTTCGGTGCTCCAGGACTTCCACTCCGCCGAAAAGCCGTTGTCTTGTCTCTCTTGAAGCCTGCTTCTGGATGCTGACCCGCCTGCCACGGTGTGCAGGTGCCAACCTTCCCATTGTTGACACGTCTGTTTGTATGGCTGGTACCTCCGCGACCTGGAAGAGCCGGGTGCCAACCGCCTGGGTGGTAGGTGAAGCACATATGTCACGTGACCTTGTGACGGCATCACAACCTGTCCATCGGATTGTGAGCGAACTGCCCACCGTAGCAGGTGGCAGTTAAAATTAATGTCTGGTCGCGAGAGGTTGCTCGGGAAGAGCAATCTGGGTCGCACAAGACCCACCGCTGGGAGCACCTACCATCGCGCAGGGCAGTGGCGCATCGCTTAACCGCTGCACCACTGCCCCGGGAGGGGTATGAGGACCCCTAGGGATCTCTCAATCTAGAGAATGACCAATTCTACCGCAGTAAAAGTCTCAAATGATGCAAATTCACTCAAGCTTGCATCATATGATATAGTATCAACCTAGGTGAGCCGGTTCAAATCAAGAACCATAGAAAGTCAAGGTAAACCATGCAAAACCAGGTCTAATTGTGCTATAGCGCACGTCAATTCGTGCTTAGCCCCAAGCCAAACCGCCCGTAATTTTTTTGACTTTTAGTCCCCGTGTGTACCAGGAGAACAGGAGCGAGCAACCAGCCGACAGAGATTCCGGTGAACGACTTTTCTGTCACCTACAAGTAGTCTTTATTTTCAGTTTTATTTCCTTGTGGTTCGGTTTGTAACCAGAAGTTGCATGTGCGTGCGTCTGAGCGGTCTTCGGCGGCCAGTCTGTGTGCGGCGAGGATGTTCTGTCCAGCCCGGGAGGACACTATCGCTCACGGACTGGCGCCTCGCGTGGCCACCAGGCCACGCCGAAGCCCGTTCCTCGTCATCACTCTCCTCCCTCTTGCGTGCGCGCTGTTATCTGCCGCCGGCCGCTACTGCTGCGACTGCGCGCAAGAGATGCGTGTCTGCCAAACCGGGCGCGCCGTTCTTCCTATCCTCCTTGGCCGTGACTCCCTCGCTCGCTGCTTGCACTAGTGCATTTTTGCACGGAGTGTCGTTTTGGCATAGGAACACTCAGCAACATCGGAAAAGGAACCTCGCTGTTGCGGATGTGTGCTTATTCCGAATCGACACCATATGGTTCTCCATTCGTGCAAGCTTACGTCGTCATGTGGGCGAAAGAAAGCCTCGTGCTCTGAGAAATCTGCGCGCGACGCGTGGCAACCTTTGTTCTACCGTCGCGGCCAGTGTGGCGCGTCCTTTGAAGGACGACGCTCCTGCCTCGTGCGGGAAAGGGCTCCGAGAGCCCAACGCGCAAGCGCAGAGCCGTCAAGGAGAGCGGGCCATCCTCTTCCGCCGCAAGCTCGTGGCCTCGTGGCTCTCGCTGCCGCGCGAGGGGCCGTCCTTGAACTCCGGCGGCGCGCAGAGGCGAACTGCGCGAGGTCCGGCGGCGCCGGGAAGAAGCCCGTAGCCACGGAGAGGAGGAGCGTCGCCCCGGCAGGTCGCTTGCGTCACACCGAGAGGACGTCGCTGGCCTGCGGCGTGAAGGGCCGGTTCCCGTCAGCTGCGTGTCGTCCGCGCTCGAACTGGCATCACGCGACGTCACCGGCCTCGTCCGAACGTTGCCACAGCATCTGTCTTGCCATGCGTATTAGCCCAAGCGCAGTTTGGGCGATGTTCAAGCAGATCTTCGTTTTTGATTTGTTGCTTCTTTTCCTGATGACAGCTAGCGTTACGAACGATGACATAGTACTTATACCGCGCTCCAAGGCGTGTCACTTTCTCCGCGTCAACAAAGGACCGCACCTTGGCCGCCTTCACTGCGTGTCGAACCAGTCGAAGCCCAGAAAAGACGCCACGAGACGAAGGCGTTCTGTGACGTAGGTGAGCGCCCCCTTCCTGACGGCCACCGGCGGCGTGTCGTCGCCCCTTGTTCGTCCCTCATCGCGGAACCATCACTTCCGCGGTGAATGCGGCCTGGCGACGCGTTTCTCGACTCCGCGGTGAGAGGAGGAGAAGCCTCGTGGTGCGCCGCCCTGCCTTGACCTCGGCAATTCGTGGCCTGGGACGACGCGCGCCTGCCGAAGAGAGAGAGAGAGAGAGAGAGGGGGGGGGGGAACTCGCGCTCTTAAAATCCCGCGTTCGCGCGCCTCTTCCTCGGTCAGCAGGTGAAGCTCCTCGAATGCTTAGGTAGGGTGGCTAGAGCGTGCCAGAAGCCGCTTTGCTGCCGGACGCGGAACACCGCGCGAACTTCACTCGCCATTACACGCTCGGTCCTCCCCGTGGGGAGACCTGATGCCGCCTCTGCGCCCGCCGCGCTGTCAGGGAGCTGGGAAGTGATGAAGAAGCCCGCGCGCTCGCTCTCCTTTTCGCGTGCTGCGCCAGGTTCAACGACATCCGTCAGCTTCCGCCCGCAGTCGTCCTCCCCTCTCCCCCTACGCGGGACCGGCCGAGATAAAGGCCACTCGTCGCCGCTGCCTCGACTTGTCGTTCTCCCAGCGAGCACGCCGAGGTCCCCTGGGAGTCGGGGACAGGTCGCGAACCTTGTCTCAGTGCTGTGCGGCGAGCCGAGCGCAGCAGCCAGTCGGACTGGTTCGCCGATGACGGATACGCGATGGGGAGCCGATTGGCCCACTGGCGCGGGACGACGCGGAACTGCCGCAGCGCGAGGGCAGTGCGAGGACAGGGCCCGAATTACGGGCGAAGTGATGGCGAAGATTTGTCGTCACTCTGTGCACCCTCGCAGTGAGCGCCCGACGCAGGTAGCAGCGCCGCGGTGCGGCCCCGCAGCCGCTCCTTGCGCCGGAGCCGTGGGCCGCGTATTTTTGACCTCGGCTGTACGTTCCCTGCGCTGCGGCTAGCGCTCAGTCAGCTGAGTGTTTCGAACTGTACAAGCTTCATGTGCGGTCCGCCAGGCTGCCAAGGCAGCTCTACAGGGAGGACAGTTCTCAAACGGCATGCATGACAAGTGTACCGCGCACCAGACGAAGGCGCCGTCGGTACCCACAGCCGCCTCCGGCGTCTGCAATTTCTGTCTCGGACATGTTAAAGAACCCGCATCGTCCCTAAATTTGCACCTACCGGGATCGGATGATTGAGACCCTCTACACCACACGTGGACGGAGTGAAGGAAACATTTCTTTCACAATGTGTAGTGGCAATTCTCTGATATTTCCTCTTGGCACATGCATGGCGTTGCGACCCCGATGTCCTTTGCTTTGCACAGGAAGGGCAGTCAAAGGCTGCGAATCTACCTTTTTTTCTTCTTTTTCGTGGTGTTATGAAGGTGGGCATTTCGGTGCGGCTTCTGGGGCTTCTTCCTCCTTTCGCGGGGAGTGTGTGCGCAGTAGTCCGACAACAAAAATAAAAAAAAAATGACGCAGTGAACCAGGAAGCATTTTTTTTTTCGCGCTGCGAGTGCCCCCGGAGGGCGCGCTCATTCGCTGAGCCCGGAGAGCGCTTTGGTGCGCAGTGTTTACATCTCCCCAAGGCGGAAACTCCCGTGTTTAACTGACAGCCGGGGCCGCGCGGCCTTACACTCTCGGGATCCTAAATCCTTCACCCATGCAGACACGGAGTCAGTCGCCTTTTAGAGCGCACCTCTTAGGCGCCCGTTCAGGGATTTCTCGTCGTTGTGGTTGGCGTTGTCGGCGTTATCGTCATCAGCGTTATCGTCATCGATAACACGCCACCTGACAACCGTGGCAGGTGGTAGCAGAGCGAAACGCCGCCTGCCATGGCGAGAGCGGACGAATGGACAACCGGAAGGTGCCTGCCACGGGAAGATCCCGGAGGGTGGCTAGCAGCGTAAAGCGCGCCACCTGCCAGCGGTGGCAGGCGGAGTGTAAAAAGCTGCGCTCAAGCCTCGCATTACCGACTATCGTAATCGTCTGCCAATTTTTTTTAAAACCCCTATTTGTGTATGCGTGCGTGTTTGCGGTGTTTACGCGGGGTAGTCGTAAGTAACCATGACTTCACTGAAGGAATACTAGGCAGGTAAAAGTGTTGGTTTTCGTCATGCGATAATGAACGTCTGTTCGGGCTGTTAATTGGGCATCATTTCGATCGTCGGCTGCTCGGTTCACCGCCGAGCAGCTGTGCGTTTTTTTTTTTTTTCGGAGGTTGGCGAGCGGTGACGATGAATAGCTCGCATTTCCGAGCGGGCGACCTTTTTCGAATAGGAAGGGCAGTGCTTGGCGATGTGTCCCGTCATGGTAGATGGGTATTCGAGTGTGGAAATGGGCACCGTTTTGACTGAGGGTTGGAGCGTGTATTTTGAGGGAGGGTTCAGGCGTGTAACACACGTACACACCGGGCCACCAGCCTCGCCGGACGTCGGCTGTGCGCATCGCTGCCGCTGGCAACGCCGACGGCGGAAACCGGAACCTGATATCTGCTCGGCTCTTCCCTTTTTCTGCGGTGCTATTACGCCCTTACCCCCCTCTCTCTCTCTCTCTGCCGCGCGGGTGACGCCCTGACGTTCCTTCCTTGACCGCCTATCTGTTCCTCTGCGGCCGGGCACCGTATTTCACTGCCTTTTCCTTTTAGCCATTCTCTTTTTTGTCGCTTTTTTTTTGGTCTTCGAAATTTTAATCGCGTTCGTCTGAGAGAGAGAGAGCGACAGTCGGGGCCGAAGTCAGTGACCGACAGCGGTACACTCCTGCTTGGGCAAGCTGTGCTGTGGCTGCCGGCCGTAAAACCGCCGGAGGCTTTCTCACGCGTGGCATTTGCATGCATTGCTGTGGCAACTGCGTGCTGGTGCGCCGAGGCACATGCTCCGCGGGCTCTGTAGTCTCTGAACATTGTACTGCTGGCGCGTTGGAAAAGGTAGAAGGGCGCTGCTTTCATTTTGGGCACAGTTCAGGAGTGAGGTTCTGCATACCTCGT
Source organism: Amblyomma americanum (assembly GCF_052857255.1). NCBI lineage: Eukaryota > Metazoa > Arthropoda > Arachnida > Ixodida > Ixodidae > Amblyomma > Amblyomma americanum. Next base: position 218,894,472 of record NC_135499.1, on the reverse strand, counting down.
TTATTGCTTGATTTCCGTTTTCCGGCCTGCTTGTCTCTTTGTTGCGATAGCACCCGTCTCGGCGCTGGGATGTACAGGCCCAGAGAGACCGACAGACCGTCATCGCTCCTCGCTGAGTAGCTTGTGGTAAGATGATGGCAGCGATAACTAGTACTGCTACTAATAGTAATGACACGATTGTTTCTTGTTTGGACAGTAAGAGTACCTGCTTTGCTCGAGACCGTCGCTTTGCTATGATACCTTTGCTTCCTTCCGAGTGTAGGCAGGAATGTTTCAATGACGTGCGCAAGAGCAGGTGCGCGAGCTGTGCCCGGCAGCGCCAGTGCCGGGCAGCAACCGAGAGCGTGGGCACATGTCCGAGGCTGAAGTCTTCATTGCCGTTCATGTATGGCATGCGTTGCGTGCCAGCTTCCGGTGTGGTTTGCGCCGCAACGCAGATTCGTTGTCCTCCTCGTCGTTCGCGAAAGCCGCGTCCATTGTATGCTGCGCGCTCGTTATACGGTGTCCCTCCTGGGCCCGCATTGTGCGGCCGTATTGTCTGCGGTCGCGCGTATAGATCAAAGCGCGCCCTCCGCGGTTGTGCACACTCCCATTTGTGAGTGCATGGTTCGCTATTGACAGACTGTCGCCCGCATCGTTGGGCCTCATTTCGTGCAGGACTTCGGATCTGGGCTTGCGTATCGCACGTCTGCACCTGCTGCTATGTAACTGCTATGCGGACAGTAGAGCACTCTACCGGTCTCTCTTTCCCTCTCTCTGTTTCATGGGCTTTGAAGTCCCAAAGGGACTCAGGTCATGAGGGTGGCCGTAGTGGAGGGCCCAGGATAACTTCGACCACTTGGGGTTCTTTAACGTGCACTGACAGCGTACAGCACACGGGCCTTGTAAGGTTTCTGGCAACAGCCGGTCTGGTTCAACTGCGTATTCGGCCCGGGACACCTGCAGCCGGGGTCTCTGCACGGCGATAGGCATCTTCGTTCCCACGGCCCGTCCCCGCTTGGGTTATTGGATTCGAGACGGAGGACTCTGCTGCCGTTTGTAAACAACATTGTTCCCGGAAGATCGACCGTGCAGGGCACGGAGGCAGTTAGCGACCGCCAAAACCGAGCAGGGGTTGCTCACCCCTTCAACTGTGCCTGCTCGCCAGCGCCTCGCCCATTGGGACTTCCCGGAAGACGTGTTCGGCTTGACATCATGAGAACTGTCGTTCGGACGCGAAGACAACGCTCTCTCTAGTGGGGGAGATGGTCGAGCGGCACCCTCTCTCTCCGGCAAGACATGTGACGGGGGCGTGTCCCTATGTGAAGTGTGTGTGTGTGTGTGTGTGTGTGTGTGTGTGTGTGTGTGTGTGTGTGTGTGTGTGTGTGTGTGTGTGTGTGTGTGTGTGTGTGTGTGTGTGTGTGTGTGTGTGTGTGTGTGTGTGTGTGTGTGTGTGTGTGTGTGTGTGTGTGTGTGTACGACAGCGCAAGTTAGGCCACGCCCAACGTGGCGAAAACCTCCTCGAACCTGGGGAATCCTAGGGACCGGACCCTTTGAAAACCGGACGACGAGTGCCATGAGGAGGAATCCTCGATCATCCTCAGATCTTCTCAGATCCTCCGACCTTCCCCCATCACCCTCCAATGGGTTCCTAAATCTTGTAAATAATGTAAAATAAACCCCCTGTACAGTTTCCTTCATAACCAAGTCCGACAACGTCATTCGTAGAAGGGACCTGCGGTGCTGAAAGAGTCAGCTCACTCAAGGACCCCTCATCTCCAACAGCCTCTACTAGCATTTCGCCTGCATCGAAATGCGACCGCCGCGGCCGGGACCGAGCCCGGCCGCGTCTTTCGGGTCAGCAGCCGAGCACCATAACCACTGAGCCACCGCAGCGGCTCTGTATAGTGCGCGTGTTCGTTCACGTATACAGATAGCGGCTAGCGTATATTCGTGAGGACACTACGCGTTGATGTCTCGAGGTGGGGAAGGAAGGGGTGCGCTTATTGTCATTAGTGATTTATTTTCAAAAGTAAAATTCATGCGGAAGGAAAAAGTATTTTGCTGGCCGCGGCATCTGCTCAAATGTGGCTTGTGCTCGTGTCCCTTTTTCTCGCTTGCGCTGCAAGTGGCTGCGAGCAGAGATGCGTTCACCGCGCCGGTTCCTGCCTTGAGCTCTCGGTTGTGCCCGCGTGTGTGTGACGGTGCGTGGGAATTTTTCCTCTCCTGCACCGAGACGCGGCGGGCGTTGTTTCGTGAAACTCTGCGGAAGGCGGAAAAAAAAAATTAAAACTGAGGAGCGCGCCGGAGAGCCGCATCTTGCGCCGTGTCCTCGCGCTGTCCCTGGGCGAAAGCGTATACAAGAAACACCCGAACACAGCGCGAGCGGTTTGTCATTTTTCTTTCCCGGGTATGGCGCAGTTGCGTGCGCGTTCAGTGCCCGCCCCGGAAGCGGCGCCGTTGCTAAAATAAAATAAAGAGCGCACAAATTGCAAACCCACGGGGCGGTAGAAGTCGGCGTGTCCTTACCAACTGAGGCTTGGCTGCGTTGAGGCGGCATCGGACCGACGGGGCTCCCAGCAGCTGCTGCGCTGTGGGCGAGCGAAGCGCGTCTTTTTCTTTTCCAGTTTTTTATTTCTTCTCGGACCCGCTGGTATCATCTCCAGAAACGAAGAGCGTGGTAGGAGGAGGACGGCGGCGTGCGCGCCAAGCGAGTGCGCGCTAACGGTACGGCGGCCGAAAGGAGCGCGCTCGTCGGCGCACTTCCTCGTGGCGGCGTCGCGACGTGTGAGTCAGCCGCGCGAAGCGTGGGCGCCGATTAGTGGACGCTCCGAGGCGCGCTGTGCTACCTGCCGGCCGCTCTCGGCTCGACCCTCCCCTCGGGCACTTGCGCAACGGCGACCGGGTGACTGCTCGACGTGATGGGCGCCCTCTCGGTTACGTGCCAAGGCGGACGCCGGGCAGGATATCTGGCGCTGGCCGGATGCGCTGGGTACGAGACGCACGCCCCGGCCGCTCCCTTTCTCTGCCGCCTCCGGGGCCGCTCTTTTTCCTCCAGCAAACGTGGCGGCAAAGGGAAGTTCGGGTGCCTTCGTGGCAGTGCCTCCGTTTAGAGCGGTCACGGCCGGTTCCGGTCGGGAGAGGTGTCATCTTGTTTCGGTTCACTTTTACTACTAACATCTGGGAGCTGTATTAGGCGACCTCGCGGCCTAGGCAGCCGAAAGTTAGTGTCCTTTGGGAGCAATAATGCCTCACCGTAAAATTGAGTTCGTGAAACAAGACGTCGTGGTTGTCGTCACCCCAAACGGCGACGCTGAACGTCTGAGGTACCGCACTGGAAATGCGTTTCTGTGGTCCCGACCGGACACACGTCGTCGCGATGCGCCACTCGCGACGTCTTTCACGGGACACTGCAGTCCATAACGGCAGCTCGTACTGCTCTGAAGATCCTCCCGAAGTCTCCAACTTCTTTTTCCTCCGCGGTTGGTTTGTGCGGAAGGGATCCCCTCGGGAAGCTGTCTCATTTTGCCCCCCGGTGCTTCGTGTTCCGTCCGTGATGAGCTAGCTACTCAGGAGCCCCGTTCGTCTGCCGCATACGCAGGTGGCGCCCTCGCTCGCTCCGTCTCCGTCCGCCGGCTCTGATGAATAATATAGTGCACGTGCTGCGGGAACGGGGGAGCTGGCTGCCGGAAAATTTGAATGGAAATCAGCGCTACTCCGGAGGAGCCTAAAGTAAACGAAATCCGCGCTCGCTTCCTCCTACCCCATCGCTCTTATGCGCAGGGAGCAGAGTTATTCGCGCGGGAGACAAACGAGCCGGCTTTCTTGGTTGCAAATTAGTCTGGCGCGCGCACTGTCGCTGCATGTACGCCGTATTTATCTTTGCCTTCCGTTCTGTTTTCTTTTCCTTTATCGCTCGTCCATTCGCCGCCAGCCCTCGTGTTCCTGCGCGATCAGACGTCCTCGTTTTTCCGGGCCTGTGTAGCGCGTATAAATAAACACTACCGCGGACGGCTTGCGCTCGCCCAAGGCTCTCCGCGAGGAGAGATGGGGCCGCATCGAAGACTGGGCACTCGCTCTGCAGCTCCTCTTCCTCCTCCGCCTGGCGGCGCTCTTCTTGGTCTTCTCTCCTTCTGTACTGCGCACGCGATGTGCACCGCCTCTGTCATTTTACTGCCTTCAGTTCCTTCTTCCTTTCGCTTTTTCTTTTTTTCTTCTCTCTCTCTCGTTCCCGCGCGTGGTGGATTCCCGCAGCTGCTTCGCGCTTCCTCATTCCCCTGCGCGCATCTCAGTCCTTGTTTTAACTCGTTCCGCCCCCGTTTTTGCTTGGCTGGGCGCTGCTGCTGCTGTGCTCGGAACACGCGTAAGCGGATGTGGCTAAAACCGGCGGCTGTCGATATACAAATCCCCGCCTCCTTCCTTATAGGAAGCTAGTATTCGCGCCCGCTTTTCCGAACATCCGTGTGTGTGTACTGCTTTGCAGAGTCGGTTTGCGGCGTTTTTCACTTCAATCCTTCATTTACTCCCCCCCCCCCCCCCCCCCAGTCTCCTTTGTTTAAATTTTTCGTTGCTGTCGATCCCTCACGACGCCTTCTTCCTTTCGCCGGGCGGCACACATCTGTCGAGACACGCACGCGCCCCGCTTGGCGCGCTTCTTTATTAATCTTTGAGGGCCGAATAATAAAGCGAGCCTCCTCGTCCCGTGAAAAGGAAACCCGCCCGCCTCGGGCAATTGATTTTTTTTTTCCATTCGTCGCCCTTTCATTATCGCCTTCAGCGCTCGAAAAGTGCGCGACGGCGTCTTACGTGCGCGTGTCTGTGTGCGTGCATTCGCCCGAATTTCTCGCCACCACCTTATCGAGCCGCTTCGAACTGGAGCCTTTTTTTTTATTTCTTCTAGGTACCTAAGCTTTCTTTTCTTTCTGCGCCCACCTCGTATGGGGAGCCTGACAATTCAGCGCCGCTGATTATAAAGGAGCGCGCGTCTTCCCCGCAGCCATTTCGCTTGATTGCGCCGCGTATTCGCGGCGCCCGGGACGACAGCTGCCGCAGCAGCCTCGATTGCTGGCGCGGCGGAAGTGGCCCGTCGCTCATTTCTGCCCCTTCGCTAATGAATTGACGCCGGTGGTGGCAAATTGCGGCGCCTCCCCTTATCTCGGCGCGGGCCTCTTTGTCAGGGCCAATTTGGATAATGGCCGTCCCACTGTACGCACCACATACGCGCAACTGGCCCTGCTTGCCCGTATAGTTGCGCGCGGGGGCCTTTCGTCGCGTTCCCGGTCGGTTCCGCGCCCCGAGGCGGATCTGCGTGGTCGTGCACGTGACCCGGCTGTGAGCTGGTGCGTGGCAAAATGCGCCATGCGTGCCTGTCTTTGGCTCGGAGATAACCATATCGCCTCTGGATGCATCGGCGCGCGGAGAATGGAGCTTTTTTGGAAAGCGCGAGCAACGCGACGCCGCGTGGGAAGCGAGCACTATAATATACCGCCTCCCCCGTTTCGGAATTTTTTTCCGCGCTCCTTTTGCTGCGTGCGAAGGTGTAATCTGTGGAGGTCAGTGCTGTGGGTGCGGCAGCGCCTAGTAATAGCCAGCTCGATATCGGTGAGACTACGCGCAGCTGACCGACAGTGATGAGCCGCCAACGCGCTATACCCCGCCTCTGTTCAGACAGTACTTCACTCATCGGCTGCATCGACCGCGCAACGCCTACCGTTACTTTTTTTTTTTCGAAAAGGCATGTGGCTAGTGTATATTTCTTTTTCTCTGGGCAGGAGCTTTACTTTAGAGTCAGTGGCTGTAGCTTGCCTAAACTTAGCCCCACCTATAGAAAAGGAACTCCGGCCAAATGTTTCCGGAGCCCTCCACTACGGCACCTATTCTTCCTTTCTTCTTTCACTCCCTCCTTTATCCCTTCCCTTACGGCGCGGTTCAGGTGTCCAGATATGAGACAGATACTGCGCCATTTCCTTTCCCCCGAAACCAATTATTATTATTATTATTATTATTCAAATGTTGATATTAAAATGTTAGACGTTTCGGCTTCCGCCTCTGCCATGGTAGCCGGGTGGCATGCCACGCGGTCTACCCGGCTTCACTGCATGAGATGTTCGGGGAACACGTGCCTTTGTTTGGGCAGCTCCGTGTGTCAACGTGTAGTGCCGACGAGTAGGTGTCGCAAAGGCGGTGGACGAAATGTTTTTGAGGAATTTAATTGGTGGGAGCGTGCCAAGCGAGTCGTGTGAAGAAGCGCTCGTGACACGTAGTACGCGCTTATCGCCTCAGCGTTTGATTCCCAGTTGATAGCGGCGCGGCTTCGAGTTTTCCCGCTCTCGTACATTTCCTTTCGTTCGGCGAAGAGTGCGCACAACCGTATGCGTCCACGCGACGGTCGCCTCTACGCAAGAGGCAAGACTCCAGACATTGACGGAGAGGACGATCTCCGAACGATCTTTGCAAAGAAGTTCTTGGGCACGCGATTCTTTCCCGAGGCAAGTGGCGGCGTGGCTTCCAGAACAGAAATAGGACCGGCAGCGCCCGCTATCGTCGTCCCGTCGAGTTTCCCGCAAGAGTCATGCAGAGGCCGGTAGCTGGGCAAGCATACGTCACTGCCCCAAAGAATAGCAGAAGCTGTGCCAGTATTGTGCGCGCGCCTCTCGAACGCGTCGTGTGCTTGCCCACGACTACACGTGAGCTTCCGTGCTGGGCATCGGGCCCACTGCTTAACTGATACCACGACAGTGTGCGGCCCGATCGCCCCGAACGAAGGGAGAAGACGCGAATGCTGTATGCCTCCAGATAGAGGCGCGCACACGAACGCGATTCCTCGAGCGGTCACGTCGTGGATGGTGTTGTAAGTTGCAAGATTTCAAGAGGTAGCGGAGATGTCAATTTGAACACTTCGTTTTCACGTAGTAAGCGATTACTCCACGACTATATAGCAGTGAGAGGCTTTTTTTTTTCTTTCACAAGGTATAATTTTGCACTGAATGAATGACCTCAGTTAAGATTATGTTTTTGTAGCCTCAGTGCATAGGTAACCTATTTCTTTAGTGTGAAATGACTGCTCACTTTTGTGTTGTGGCTAGCTGTACGTAATCCCTGTTGTTTCGTCTTTCCATTCGTCCTTAATTTATTTTCGATCGCTTTCGCTCGCCGCTGCACTTACTGTTGCTGACCGCGGTCCTGCCTGGATTCAGCAACGCCTGCATGCAGCCACCTTCCGTCGAAAGCAAATTGGTTTTTGTGGAAAGGAAATGGCGCAGTAATTGTGTCACATATATCGGTGGACACCGGAACCGCGCCGTATGGGAAGGTGGAAGTGAAAGTAGAAAGAGAGAAAGGGGTTCCGTACTCGAGGTCTCCGGAATAAAAGGAAATTCGCGCATCGTCGCGGGTACTGCGACCCCGTTGTCCGCGGGCAACGGGGTCTCTCTAGCTGCGGGCGATAGCGCGCTTACGTCACCGCCGCCTCCAAGCTGGAAGAAGCTCCGTCTCTCACTCCGCATACCTGCCCGTGTGGCTCGCGCCGCTTATATGACGGCGCAGAGCGAAAAAAAGCCCAAGGTCCCGTTGTTGCGGAGGCTTCGTGCAACGCACGCCGCTTATCGGGCGCGTTTTCTCCTTCTCTCTCGTTTTTACTTTCTTTTATTTTCCTTGCCAGCTCCGTTGGCGCAGAACGGTCTGCTGGCAAGCGTGCGCGTCGTGTCCGAGCTTGCTTGCGCCCATCCATGGCCCCTCATGTATATTGCAGGCGGCGGCGTGCATTGCGATGCGCGCATGCAGGAACCGTGCGTGAGTGGCGTCCTCCATCTCGAACCCTTCGCGCACGACGGCCGCATCGCCCGGCGGGATGATGCGGGCCTCCAATTAGCGCATTATGGACGCCTGCCGTGTGTGTATGTGGCTGGTTGGCCGTTATTTTTTTTCTCTCGCCGCTCAGCCACGAAAGGGATTTTGCTGCGCACTTGGCGTCGCCCTCTTACACCCCAGTCTCGTCCACGCCGGTGGCTGGAGCAGTGCACGGTGTGGCGTTGCTTTGCTGTGCACGCGCCGGGACGCTGCACTGTATGTAATGATTGGGAGCACACGCAGTGCATGCTCTGCGGAGGTCGCTGCGGCAATCGTGCGTAACGTGCGTGGCCCGCTTTTGATCTGGAGTTTATCGCTGCTGGTTTGGGGCCGTGGTTCTCTCGCGGCTCGCTGCAATCACTGCGGTTGCGCTTGCGGCCTGTTTTAGCGAGAAATATGCAGCGCCGGCTGCGTGATATGTCTGTCTGGGTCGACTAGGACGTCTACAGAGCTGGGTTGGATTCTCGAATGGTGCCGTGCTTGGTGCAATAACGCACTTGTAAGATTTCTCGTTGCATACTGACCAGCTTTAACCATGCAGGTCAAGGGGCTTTCAGCCGAACGCCCTGCGCATGCGATCCCCACGTCTCTTGCGGCTACGTGTGCAGTCAACACGAAAGATGGGGGGTGTTCTTCTTTCTTTTCCTACACTTTTTCTTTTTTTTTTTGCCCTCGTGGTTTATACCATGTAAGCAGTTTCAGCGCGCGCGGCGGACGGTGGTCCGCTTTCGGATCTTTCGAAACTGAATGCTTGCGCGCGTTGAAAGTAAAGGCGAAAAGAAAGAAACAACAGCGATGCAGAATACATATTGCGTATCTGTTTTTTGTGTTTTTGTCTATAGTTTCGTTTTGCCAGAGTGTTTAGCTTCGTGCGGCGTAGGCGTTGCTCGTTTACACGGCACCCACCGCATGCGTCTCTCGCTTCTCGACGCTTTCGTACACACAAGCGCGGAGCCTACTGCAGGTCGCCTCACCTTTCGTCGGCGAGTGGATGCTTGTAGACGTGACACTCGGTATATATCTCGAAGCCGGTCGAGATTAGCTTATCTCGCTTCCGCCCTCGTAACTCCCTCGGCTCGTTAGACGCGCGTTTGTCCCGTTTCCCGCAAGTGGCCGGAACGCGCGCGCGCGCGAATCATTCCGCCATTTACTCGCTCGTTAGCATTTATGCGGTTTACGAATGCCGCGTTTCGGCCCCACTCTGAAAGCGCGGGTGCTTATGGCCCGAGCAGCTGCGCGAGTGCACACGTACGAAGGTAACAAACTGCGGGCTCGGGATGAGCGGCCGCGCGCGCAGTCAGTCGCACACTGCAGCGCGGGGAAGGGGGGGGGGGGGGGGGTGCCTCCTTTCCCTGTGCCGAGGTCGCTCGCATAATTACCCGACGGTAGCTGCCTTGACCGCGTCTCGCCTCTTGAAAATTACTTTGTTCGGCGATTGCTGGCACCGCGTCGTCTTTTCTACCCGTCTTCCCCTGGTTCTTATATTGTTTTGTTTACTCCCTCGCGTCGCGTGCAGCCATATTTTGCGGGCGTGATTATGGCCGTCCGCTTTGTCGCCTCACCCTCGACCTCTCTTGTTTTGGCTACTGACTTGTGACATTTCTCCCAGGGAGGAAGGTTGCCCCGCGTACATTTGCGGCTTCATTTGTGCGCGTTGAGAGGCTCTGCAGGCGGGGCCACGAGTGTGGATGTCTTCTTCCTTTGCGAGGTGACCAACAGAGTGCTGCCCCTCCCCCCCTCCTCCCTCACTTTTTTCTCTCTTTCTTTCCGCTTTTGTGGTTGGGCGCGTGCGCTGAAAGAAGCTCGTTAAGCAGATTCCGCGCGGCACGCTTTGCTCTGTTGTGTGGGTAATCAAGACGGAGCTGTCGTCGAGAGAGGCAAAGTGGATGGGCGTCGACATCGAGTGCGGCATTCGAGTTGCTGTTGAGCCACAACGATCCTCAGTCCGTTTTTTTTTTCCCCCGTCTCTTCTCAGGGGGCAACGAAGTGCTTTGATGTCGCGAGGTTAACGAGGTTTTATCGTTTAAGAACTAACTCGCACTTTCCACCACGGCTGGGCTATACGTATCGGAGACTTTGTACTATGTTTGTGCAAGTTGGGTGCTGTGTGTTAAGCAGCACTGATTCCCTGTGAAGCGCAAACCTGAATTTGTTCGCATGGGATGCATTGAAAGTCGTATAAGCGAGATAGTACGTGTAACCCGCAAAAGCTAATCGTCGACCGGCACAAAGAAAACTGCTCCTCTCTTTCGAAGAATTACTGAGACGAACTTCGTAGTTTTTGTTCTAGTGCTGGAGTCAGTGGATAATCAAATCAAATCAAATCAAAGTTTATTTCCCATCTAGCACTACAGATGGAGGAATCGTAGAAAAAAGCTGCCCTTGGGCAGCTTGACGAGTCTACAATCCTAATTATTGACAGGGAGGCAACACAAGAGTTTATACAATTAAAAAAAAAAAAACAAGCACATCAAGGAAGCACCGGAGAATACACGAAACAGCAATATGTATACATAATGAAACTTAAACAATGTTATTCAAAAACAAATTATGTAGTTCACGACGTGAAAAAGAAAACAAATCGAGGTTAATGTGGATATACCTATTTAGAAGAGATGGAAGTGTGTACTGAAGGCATTCCCTACCAAGATTTAGCCGAGGTGTTGGCACTGTCCATTCTTCGCCACGTCTTGTTGGATAGACTGATTCTTTTTTCCTTAGTTCTGCTAAATTTTTAAGATTTGTTACATTCTTCTTGATTTCTGTTTTAAAAGTAACACTGAGGCGATATTTATAAAGATTATGTGCTTTAATAACTCTGGAATGACAAAAGAAAGCTGCACTTGGATGTCGGAACGGTGAATTATATGCATTTCGGAGATATCTTTTTTGCATTAAATGAATACGTTCAAGGTTAGTGAATGTTGTAGTGCACCACACCAACTGGCAATAGTTTAAATGCGAGTTGAATATTGAATTGTATACCAGCATCTTAGTTTTTGTGGGAAGTATGTATTTTAGACGGCCTATAACACCAGTGATTTGAGCTATTTTTTCAAGATATAATTGACATGATAATCCCATGACATACTGGCAGAAAATATGACCCCAAGGCATTTAAACTGCTCAACAATTTCTACAGCCCGCGAGTTTAATATAATATTATCGTGCGGTGGGATAACTTTATTTTTCGGCCTAAATATGACAGCTTTGGTCTTACTCTCGTTTATTTGCATCAGGTTAACTGCAGACCAGACCTCAAGGGCTTTCATTGTGGCATTACATTGTTTGATAAGTTCATGAACATTTTCACCCGAAAAAAATACGCTCGTATCGTCAGCATAGATGAAAAACTTTGTATTATCGCTAATGTTGACAATATCGTTTAGGTAAATATTGAAGAGTAGAGGCCCTAGCGTACTGCCTTGGGGGACACCGCAGAAGAGCGGCTTCGGTTCAGACCGTATACCATTTATGTACACCACTTGCTGTCTAAACGACAAATAAGAACTTAACAATGAGAGCGCTTTTCCTCGGATACCATAGTAGTGTAATTTGTTTAGTAAGATTTTATGATTTACCAGGTCAAAAGCCTTTGAGAAGTCCACAAATACACCAATGACAATAGCTTTGTTTTCAAGTTGCTTTATTATATATTCCTTTTGTTGGAGTAATGCAAGTTCAGTTGATTTGCTTTTGCAGAAGCCAAACTGAAATGGTGTTAGCAAGTTAAATTTATGGATGAAATTTGACATTCTTAGATGGAGCATTTTCTCAAATGCTTTTGAAAACACTGGCAAAATAGAGATTGGTCTGTAGTTGGCGAGGGCGTTGCGATCTCCTTTTTTGTAAAGAACAACTTTTGCTAATTGCATTTTTTCCGGAAAAACTGCAGTTTCTATCTAAACAGATGTTAAAGATGTGAGCAAGTATGGGAGCAATTATGTCAACTACATGCTTGACTGGCCGTATTTGGATATCATCAATATCACAGCTACTGCTATTGTTAAGATTTGTTATCACCGACACTACTTCGTCTACCGTGACTGGATGCAGAAAAATTGTTTCATCATTCTGAATTCGAACATATTTGCAAGCGTCAGATCCGGCAGCACGTGTTACAGCACAGGTAGCCAAGCTCGTTAATAAAGTATTGAATACATTAGCAAGTTCAATGCCAGAAACTTCCTTTCCATCAATATTTAATTTTGTTAATGCAGTGCGGGAACTGTCCCGCTGCAGAAGTGTATAATGGCCAGTAGCTCGTTCAGTGAACTACGAATAATCTCGTCATAGTATAGGTAGCGACTTGTGTCGGTCTCCGTTGCGAAGAACACCCCGCTGGACAGTCCTCAGCGGCCTTTCCATTTGATCGCCGTGCTTGCAGATGCGTTCCTCAGCCCTTCACTCGAGTCACGCGCCAAGTCTTGAAGCCGTGCATCCTGCTCGACGCAGGCGTATAGACACGCGCCTGTACGTGCGCGCGATGTCCGCGTGGGCACATCTTCGCCGCGTGTCGAATGTCACGACTCGGGGACGTACGCGACGCCTACAGGGAGGGCGGCAGGAATTGCAGCGTTGCCCAGCGTGTTGATTGGGAACGCGACTCATCGAATGCAGCCTTGTCGGCGACGTCTTGCGAGGGGTCGCCCGTCCTCGTTCTGCAGCGTCAACTTCTAGGGTACGAGGACGCCTGCTGTCTGCGTGCCACAGTATACTGATCTCACTGCGCATGCGCACAGCGCTATTTCTGCGCCGCCTTTGTAAGCTCTCATCGGCTTTACCGCCGTCTTTAGTTAGGCGTGCGGTCTTGCTTGTCGGCGTTGTTCATAGCGGGCTTTGTGTTGCGGCTGTACTGGTATAGGTCAGTAAAACACTTAGCGGGGCCAAGCGCAACGAAGGCAGCAGACAGAATAGAACGACGGGACAGCGCTACTTGGAACACTTTATACACTTCAGAAACAGCTGCTTAAATAGCCTCGGCGGGATGGTGGAAACTCCGTACCCCCCCTGAGGCTATTTAAGCAGCTGTTTCTGAAGTGTATAAAGTGTTGCAAGTAGCGCTGTCTCGTCGTTCTATTTTGTCGGCTGTCTTCGTTGCGCTTGAATTCTAGATACTGGTCGGCTGCTCTTTGATAATAAAGGCAGAAATAAAGACAGGTATTCTCGCACGCACCACTATATAAATGTACCGTCCGTTTGAAACTTAAAGGCCGCTGTTTTGAGATCTGCGGTCCCAACCCCGGTTGCTGTTCGGTGTCTGCTTACACAGCCACTGACATTCCCCGCTGCGGTAGTGGCGTGCTGAAACTCGTAATGGGACCTGTCTGTTGAAAGGGCGCCCGCATCACACTGCTTGTCCCCCTTCGCGGTTTTCTGGCCGTTTTTCCTCTTTCGCGCCATTGGAAATGAAATTTCGGCGCTGGGCGCGTTCTTGTCATACGAGAGGCGAGCGCGTCGGGTGCATGATTGATTGGCCGATGATTGAGGCGTGCGTTGCTCGTCATGCTCAGGGTCGACTTCCTGCCTCTGCGCAGTGTGAGAGAGGGGACGGTCGTCCGTCGACGAAGATCGTCTCCGCGGGGCCGACAGAAGGGTGCTCGGCGCAAGCGTCGCACCAATACCGTCGCTTACGCCCCCGTGCGGCAAGAACGGGCCGAGTACAGGGAGACGGGAATAAAGCGAGCGACGTTTCATCGAATCGCGTACAGCGTGGCACCGTGCAACTTCCATCATTCGCTGTGTAGACCGCGTGCCGCGCTGCTCCCGCAATCAGCGATTCCGCTGCTGATGGGCGCTTTTCTGTTTCTTTGTTTGCATGCACGTTTGCTTTTGGCGTCGATACCCGGGAATTTCTCGCGAGAGACGCGCGTGCTCCGCTTATTACGCGTTGTTTCTCCGTTGTGTTCCCCCGCAGGAGGGCGCGCGCGTGTCTCGTCTCCGCGAGGGCCGGAAAAGAAGGCGCTTGATGGACGAGTGGCGGCCAATCAGAGCTTGTTTAAGGGGGCTTAATAACGCCGTGACGAAAATCGTTTGCCGCCACGCATCCAATCTGTGTGTGTGCGTCCCGCGCCGGGCGTTATTCTTCGGGCGTGCGCTGCAGGCGGTGCTTGGAACGCGGGGATTTTTTTTTTTTTTTGTAGCTGTCATCGTCGCTGTTGTTTGCTCCCACGCGTATAGCGTGCGATGTACAAGGAAAAATAATGCTTCCGTTCGGGTCGCGAGGCAAATTTGACTACGCCTGGCATATCTTGCATGTATACGGCACCCAGCGCAATGAAGCGGTGTCTTATTCATTTCGACTTGAAATCCATACGAGGCGGGAGGGCCGTCAGTCAACAGCTTGTAACGCGACTGATGTACTGGTGCAAACAGCATGCAAACGGACAGCTTATAAGCTTGCATCCAATGATTACTGGCAAGTGTGGCTGTGAGACATGCTATTTTACATAAATATGTAGCGTTCCTGGGCACGAATACTCTCGCAGTAGTCTCAATGTTTGTGCAAAAGTAAAAGTGAGTCGGTGCCTTCGCGCAAGCAACGCGCGTCGTGTTAACAAAAAAAAAGTGGGGGGGGGGGGGGGGGGTTGCACGATCTTTCTATTCCGTGTATCTTGAGAAAGGAAACCGCAATGCTTCGTTGGTTCAGGTCGCTGCAGGTTTATCTCGGCCGTGTTTTGCAGTGCACGAACACCTACGGCCGCCCGTATCGCGCGCGACGTTGCAAATACTGATGCATGCAAACACGCGGCGGCAGCGCTAAACTTTGATTTTTCTCCCCCATTATGTCTCCGCGGAGAACGTTGTCCCTTGTGCGAAAAAAAAGAAATAGATAACGGCCTATATGTACTTCGTGCGGCGGAGATTCAATCTTCTCTCGTCAGCAGTCTCACCATCATTCTTGCACACTCGACAGAAACTGAAACGGCGTATCCGCAGCTGCCTCTTTCCTGATTTTTTTTCTTGTCCCTCCCCCATCCTCGCTGTATATTTTTACGAAACTCGCTGTATACTTCGCTTTCATTAGGTCTGCACGCTCCGCCGCGCCGTGGCACCGGCGCGAATGATGGATGCGCGCGGCTTGATCGATGTGTCCCATCAAACGGCTTTTAAACTCCAGGAATGTCCCCGTGCGATATCTTTCAAAGGGTGGACCGATAGAGAGAGGGCCGTGCAGCGTCACGCGCGGGGCCCTGCATGTTCTCTTTTCTCTCTATTGTACGCAGTCAGTGTGTCCCTCGTTCTCTTTCTTTGTGTTTGTATGTGCCAGGCGGATGGACGAGGAAGCGCTTATAGAATGACGCGACCCTCTTTTGCGTCGTTTGGCAGCATCGCTATCGATTCACGCGCCATTAATCCCCGCTGTGAGGACACCATCGTCCGCGGCCTCTGCGCTCCTTGTCCGAGATGTGTAGGCGTGTCCCCCCTCATCAAGCCTGCGGCCACGTGTTCTCTTCTTCTTGTCCGAGTCGGCCATGAATATTGAAGAGCTCGGCAGAGAGCGCGCCTCGCCTTTCGACCGCGTCAATCGCAGCGCGTGGAACACTGTTCGGAGACACGCGAGCACGGCATTCATTATCGCCTTTTGTCTTTGGGCCCCTCCCTCTCTTCTGGCTGGGCCTGTAAGCCGAGTCTTGGGTTTGCGAGTGCGCCCGTTTGTACACCGTGCGGAAAGCGTGTGCGAGGAACCGTTTGTGGTCAACGTCTCCTCATGTGCCACTAATACTGTGTGGTAGCGGTTTGGGCTAGTTTGTGGTGAGACGTGGTAAGGGTTACACAGCGCGGGCTGAACATGCACCGGAGAGGAGGACGCAAGAGACATCACTGTAATAGCTTTCGTTTAGTGAGGTGCGTCGGTAGTTGTGCTTAGGATGGTCAGTACTATCTCGCGGCGTCTGGCGATACTTTGTAGCCTGGAATCACTGCATACCCGACGCCGGTTTTTTAAGTCTCTCATGTTTTGTGCCTGGCATGCCGGGGGTGCGGACCCCCGTGTTGCCGGGTGCCCACCGCTGATGCAATGGTTACGTGCGTTAATCTGGCCTGCTGCTCGGATTATCGTGGGGAAGTTCCAAATGGGACCTTGACGCCACCTTGAGTTTTGTTGCAGATTCGTTGCAGACTAAAGAGGCATCATTGTGCCTAGAGAGAAAAAAAAAAGAATGAAGGTGTTTTATGGTGCTGGTGTCACTATATTTGACCAGTGCGCTGAACTCAAAGCCACAGGCAGGCTTCATGCTTAGAAAAAGAGACGCAGAGAGAACTCTGGGGTATGGCTGGTGAAGATATATACTGCTGGTGACGCGTTGCGCTTCTGGAAGTGGTCCGCACCTGAGGCGTCGATGTGGACGTGCGGGAAATCCGCAGAATATGAAAAAGGGTGGCGAGGAGTTCGCTCTATTTTGCAGCATCTGTTTGAGAGGCCGTAAGCCGCACTCTCGTTTCCCGTCTCTGCCTAAAATTCCTTTGGGGAGTCTATGCACTGTCTAGGAATTTTCGTAAGGACGCAGAAGCTTGCTTGGAGGTATACACACAACTCTTACGCGGGTGCCAAATGAATAGAGCAACTCACTTGCGGAACGACTCGTGCAATCCTTCTTCTCATCATCGAACTGCGCAGCCCGCAGATTGCCGGTTGGTGACTGTGTTCGTGGTAGAAAAAAAAAAATGGCGTTGGTTTAGCTCTGGTTAAACCTGGAGTGACGCGATAGCTACTAGTGGCCGAGTGAAACTTGGTCACCTGACCAACCACGTGATCAGCCACTCCGCCGCGCCGTCGGCAGCTGCTCCGGACCACGTGATCAACCACGTGACAGCGTGGCGGCGCAGCCACAGGGTGGCAGCGCCGCCACCGCCACCGCGCCGCCATGCTGAAGGCTACCGTAATGTAACTGTCGCTACAGGACGGAAGCAAAAGGGATGGCAGACGAATGGAGAGCTGCTGCCTCTTCTTCCCGGCCGCACATATGCACGCGCGGCGCATGCAGGGGCAATAGAGAGCGCGTTGCTGATGGATGCGCGCGACGCCCCGCATCCGGTCATAAAGCACACGTCGGCGGGTGTACGCGGAGGCATAATGCAGGCGCCGTCTGCGGGAGCCCCACGTGTGACGGTCCCCCCCGCAGCATGTCGCGCAGTTTGATTGCCACCGGGCGATTAATCTGTCACGTACGGAACGGGGGGCCTGCGTGGCACGAACGCATCCCCGTGCGCTGCCCGCCTGCCGCACCTGCAGCCCGCCTCGTTCGTCTGTGCGCGCGTGAGTGTTTGACGTCGTCTCGGCTGCTGCCGATAAATCAAAACCCGGGCGCTCTGCTCTCCTTTTGAGAAGCCGGACGGGCACCTATCGGTTCTTGCTCCTCTTCGTCTGATCGTTCTTTTCTTCTCTTTTTTTTTCTCATTTTGCCTGGCGCCTTCAGCGTGCGCGTCTTTAAACGCGAAGTGCATTTTATGGTGGGCGGAGTTTTATGGTGGGCATTTTATGGTGGGCAAGGTTCTATTAAGATTGCAGTTTCTATTTACCAGTGAATGAAGAAAGATCAATCGGGAACTTTTACATCATATGATGAGGGGCTGTATTTATTGGCTGCCATTAGATCACACGCAGAGTCAATATATCCGAATTTATTGTATTTAAAACGGATTGCACATCCCTGTACTTTTCCAGTTCTAGAACGTCTTTGTGTGTGTGTGTGTGTGTGTGTGTGTGTGTGTGTGTGTGTGTGTGTGTGTGTGTGTGTGTGTGTGTGTGTGTGTGTGTGTGTGTGTGTGTGTGTGTGTGTGTGTGTGTGTGTGTGCGCGCGCTTTTTTCGGTGGTGTAGTACATCACTGCAACGGAGGTGTGCTGCACTCGCGTTTCGTGTTCGCCTCGTGTACCTCCAAAGTGCAGGAACTACGTATATGTCCCAGACGATATCTGCATATTCGAGAGTTGGCCTAATGAGCGATATGAATGCTAATTTGTTAACGCTTCTGGGCGTTCCTTTCAGTTTTTGTCTCAAGATGCCTAGTTTTCTTTTTGCAGGCGACGTGATATAATTAACGTGGTCAGTACAACTAGGCCGGGAATTAGTTATCTAAAGTCATGTGCGCTTGCGAATGTACTGTACATTATTATGCCCATATTGGCAAGCGATTTTCTCCCTGCTGATCTATACTTTTTTTTATTCCTTAGATGGAATGTCCCGGAAATCCGCAAACCTGCAGGAAAACATGTGCATTGGCGTGTGGCCCAGCAAAGTGGCTCGTTGGGCCAGTTGGTTGCAAGAAAGTGAAGGCTTCCAGTTGTTAGTTCAGCGCCGTGTTTGTGCCCGTTTCTCCTCCGTCCGTGTTTTACAGCGCTACTTTCAATTATGGTTCAGTTAACCTCGTTAAAACGAAGTTCAAGGAGCCCGGCGATTATTTCGTCATAGCCGTAGCTTCGTTATAGCCCGTATTGACCGAGCTTCAAAGGGAAATCGTCATTCCTTCGTTATATCCATTATTTCGCTATAAACGGTTTTGTTATAACAAGGTTCGTCTGTATATGGTTTGAAGCCTGTAAGAGTGGTCTGTCTGGCTAGCAGGCCGTTGTCTCTCTGAACTTCCCCACAGTTTCGGGCCGGTCCTGTGCTCTGCTGACCCAAAGAGCAATTGATGTTCTGATATGAATAGGTCTGCGAGGGTAGAATTGATTGTTTACGCTCATTCATTATCTTCTCCGTCTGCATGTTGTAGAAAAATTTAGTTCGAACGAAAAGGCATATATATGTGTGTGTGTGTGTGTGTGTGTGTGTGTGTGTGTGTGTGTGTGTGTGTGTGTGTGTGTGTGTGTGTGTGTGTGTGTGTGTGTGTGTGTGTGTGTGTGTGTGTGTGTGTGTGTGTGTGTGTGTGTGTGTGTGTGTGTGTGTGTGTGTGTGTGTGTCACCACGTGTTCTATAGTGATCGTATGGCACGTAGGAAGAAAAGAAACCGTGAAAACCAACCCTCCAATCTTTTTGTCGGCAAAGCGCAGGATTTTCACGCGAAAATGAAGTTCGCTCATGCTGCTCAGGCTGGCCACTCACTCCGCGTTTTTTTTTTTTCCCTTGCCAGCCGAAAGCCACTTATTCTTCTAAGACTGCCATGAGCGCATTGCCTGCAGTCGGTTCGTCACTTAATTCTTAATTCCCAACTTAATCCTTTAATGTCACTCGTACATCCTGATCGGAGTACGCGCTTCGCTTATGTCTTGCCCAGTAATAAACAAAGAGCAATCGGAGCCGCTACCTACGAGTACGCGTACGCATGCGCGTTAATGCCTGGCCAGATGCTTGGAAGTGTTCCGTGCTCGGGTGAAGCAGCGAGACAGCGCGAGGAACCGCGAGCCACGTTTGTCGTCGGAAACTATTGGCGCACGCGTCACAAGGCGCGGAAGACCAGTGGGGAAGCTGGCTGGCAGCGCTGCTGTGAGGCAATCGTTGCTCCCTCCCTCTCCTTTATTCGTCACGGGCGTCGTCCCTTGCTGCAACTCGGCTGTCGGACAGCGGGCGGTTTTCTCGGAGGGGCTCTCTCTCTTCCTGTCGTCGTCGATGCGGTCGGTTGCGGAGCGGAAAAAGCGGACGGAGAGCAAGGAAAAGCGGGAGTGCGAACGACGAGTGGCGGTGACAGTGAGGCCCGCATCGGCGCAGAGAATGGCTTTCGCGCTGGGGCGCTCTCCTCCGTCGCGCACACCTCGGAGACGGCGCGGCCTTGTCGCGGTTTGTCGTCGCCAGAGACAAGCGCGCCACGCGCAAGAAAAGAATGGGAAAGTGGGTTAAACCGACGATTTGTCTGTCACGCAGAAATACGCGGCTCTTACACCGGCATATATTGTTCTGGCGTCGCGCTCACCCTGTTTCGATTTCTCTCGCCGGAATCTTCGGGTGACATCTTTTCTCCGCTGCTGCTGCTGCTATCCCTGGTACTCCGCCGCCGCGAGTTTCCGAAGTTTTTCCCCGTGTTCCGCCCTCTTGGAAGGCCGCGTTTATCCGCAAGTCGCCCCCCGTGTGCCTCTTTCTTCTGCCTGTCCTCCGTGCGTATGTTTCCTATCCTGTCGTGTGGAGCCCTTTGTCTTGCGAGTGGCTGTAGCTGTAGCTGTGGCTGTGGCTGTAGCGAGTGGCTACAGCCCCCGCACCCACCGCCATGTTCCTTGCGCGCGCTTTACGCAGCACAAAGCCACGTTATTACGACGAAAAGCGCGGGAACGCGAGGAGGGAGG
The DNA here is from genome assembly GCF_052857255.1 of Amblyomma americanum. Classification (NCBI taxonomy): domain Eukaryota; kingdom Metazoa; phylum Arthropoda; class Arachnida; order Ixodida; family Ixodidae; genus Amblyomma; species Amblyomma americanum. Next base: position 218,874,428 of record NC_135499.1, on the reverse strand, counting down.
AAACGGAGGAGCGTTCGCGCTAACGGTCTCGGGACTCTCCGTGTGTCCCCCTTCTGGGCCGCGCGTTGTGTGGCTGCTTTGTGCAGCAAACGCGCGCACTTGACGAAGCGCTTGTTTGGGCGGCGTCGTCACTCCCCGGCGCCGCTCATGAATGTGAACATCCGTTACTCAAACGACTTGCTGGCTGCGGCGCAGACCCTGGGCCACGTGTGCCGGCACACGTGTGTAGTGTCTCGGCAGCCCTCGGAAAGCAGGTACTGCCATCCCGTAGTGGCACACTGTTCTGCTGCGTATACTGTCCGCCCAAAAGTGGCAGCCACTGCGCCTTTTATTTCCTGCTAACCTCCTCCACATGGTATTAATGCGCAGGTATCGGCGAGATGCGCGTGGTATTCCATGCGCTGCTGCGAGCGCTGTCCGTTTCCTGGAGAATAAATGTAGCCGGTGGCTGAGGGCGTCCATTATCCCGGGCTGTACTAACCCGACCAGCCGTTCGTTATTTCTTCCTGCTCGGCGCCAGTGACTAATAAAAGCTCTCTCTCTCTCTCTCGCCGCGCATCTCTGCGGCTTTGTCGCTTTCAGCTGCGGAGCTCAAAATGGCGCGTTCCACATCTGACTGTTGTGGACAGCAGCTGCAGTCGAAGCTGCGAGCTTCAAACACTTTTTTTTTTTTTTGCTGTGTGCATTAACGTACTACTGGTTCGTATTGTTTCTTCTCCATTTCTCATAATTTGTACGCGTTGCTTTGCGGCTTGAAGCCGTGCGCAATCTCCTGTCGTAGGTTTTTCAAATGTTTCGCACAAAGCCACAAGCATTACAGGGGACGTGCAGGGTCGCTCGGTATGAAAGGGAACACGCGAGCGCGTGGTCACCGGGAAGCGCTGCCACCGAAAGCCGGCGAGGAGGCCAAGGCGCATGCGCAGCAAACTTGGTCTTTCCGTACATGCGCCTGGTGTAGCTCCTCTCCGGCTGTGGAGTGTAAGAAACGCATGTACGGTGCTGTGTCAGTGACGGGGAACTGTGAGAACGTGTCACTTGGAAAAAAAAATGACAGGTTTTGCCCTTTCAGTGCAGTAGAAAGTGCAAGTCCGTTCATAAACCAGCAAGGCAATGGCTGCCGTGCTTTGAAATCGCGAGACGTTCGTTCGGCAGCCTTAAAAGGAAGCCCCGGTGTCACCGAGTATAGGTTCGCGATCTTTACTTCGGATGTCGTACGAGTCTTGTGCGAAGCATATTCGTCATTGTCTGCACGGTCTGAAACGATGGCGCCGTGCCGGCGTCAGAACGTGCCACAACGGCACTGCTAAGCCTCCCAGGTGCATCTATCTGCCCGCTCTTGTCAGCACACGCACGGGAACGTGCTGGCGAAGCTTAACCGCGCGTTTTCTCACGCTGACGTCAGCAGTCGTCGCCGCGGTCTCGGATGCCACGTCGAGTAAAACTTATCAAGCGATTCTAGCATGAACGTAGTATTCGGCTCCCTTCTGCGAATGTCACTCACCCGCCACGTTAGCAAGTCAGGTGCATGGCTCGCAGGAGGTTACTGAAACATCGGCCAGATATATAGGCCCACTCGCTGTGTGCGGCCGCAGCACATTACAACGCAGCTGAGCCGAGCACGACGGTCCAGTCCCGCTCAACAATGTGGCGAAGAAGGCCTTGTGGCTGCATGCAGGCTCCCCCGTGCGGCGCCTCTCGCTCGCTCGTCCCGGGTGAAAGGCATTCCGTTGTGCGGCATTCCGATCGGCGGGCATCAGCTGACCCGTCGTCGACCCTAATGGACGCGCTGAAAGAAGGCTGGCAGTTCCGCCGGCGATAAGCGCCTCGGGGATGAGGCCCCTGCGCGGTGGGGGCTACACGAAGCTCGCCAACGAACGAGCCGAGGAGAGAGTGCCTTGGCGGCGGCGGCATCACGCACGCGAAGAGAGGTCCAGCGCACCGGCCTGGCGGCTGTGATATGCGTTGAGAGGGGACGGCGACGACACAGATGGCTTCGCTGATGAGGCACAGGCCCGCTGGCGGCTGCATTCCTTCGCACGCCTACGGGGAAGCAGTGACCAACGAAAACCAGCGTTACCGACGTTCGGGATGAACGCCGCAGGCGCGCACTGCTGGGCGTACTAATGGCGGCTTGCGGCAGTTTTTTGGTGTGAAACTTGTCTAGAGCCACGGTAGTGTGAAGGCCTTCGCAACGGTGTGCAAAGTGGACCGTGTTACGTGAAAAGCCGCGGCAATCGAACGCCCGCGCGCGCAAAGAAGACGGCACGTTGCGTTCTCGGCCAGTCGCCTCAAGGAGACAGTGGCAGGAGCTGTGCGGAAGCCGGTGGTTTACCATTCGGTTTGCAGCCGTAATTTCCGAGCTCTCTAGACGGGGAGGATGAGAAGCGAGGCTACCAGGCGACCTCCAGCGGCCGTCGTCGAGGAGGCGCGTGGCAGCCCGAATGCGGACCACTGCGCGCGGGGACAAAACAGGTCCGCTCGGCTCGTGGCCGGCCGCGCGTGCTTTGCATATGCGCATAAGATTGCGCGGCGGCGGCATGCGCCGGGGTCCCGTGGTCGGCGGTGGCAGCGGGTCAGGGCGGCCCGCCGAAAGAGGAGGCCGCATCGGAGATGGCGTCCTTGCCACGGCCGCCGGATCGTGCGCGCGAACCCGTCCTCGTCCCGGTGACCCGCACCGCCGACGACCAGGCAGCCCGCGCGCACCCAGACGCGCACTTTCGCCTGCCGGAGGTCGCGGCGCTGCTCGCGTTTCCCGGAACTGCGCTAGCCTGGCTCTCTGCCGCTCGAGCACGCTTCGGGGCGGCGACGCGTGGCTTTGCACCGCCCGGGCTGGTAGCGCACGCGGCGGCGCCGTTGTGGACATCGGGGTCGACGCCGCACACTTCCGGCGCCCCTCGTGTGTGGCGCCTGTATCACGTGGGGGCCCGATTTTGCAGCAACGTGCTGCAGCCCCCTTTTAGCGGTTTGCAGTGCACGCGCGTTGGCACGCCGATCCCACCCTCCCTCTGCACGCGTCATTTGCGTTCAGGAACGCCGCGTGGTTCCGGCACGCTCTGGCTCCGGCGAGAGCTGATAACGGGGCGTCGCACGCAGTGGTGAAAAATCTGGAGGGCGGAACGAGGACGGTCGTGGCACCCCGCGGTGTGCGGCCGAAAAGAGCGGTGTTGGTCGCCGGCAGCAGCCGCGCAGGTGGCCAGTGGCGCCGAGCGTCGGTATCGCTCCCGACGCGGCCTGGCCGCCCTTGAGCTGCGTGACGCGCGCGTGATGAGCGCGTTTCCGCGATGCCCGCACGCGAAGGAGCCGGCAGAGGCTCGGTGAAACGCGCCTGCGATGCGCCTTTTCGCGGTGTGCTCCCTTTGTGAGCCCCCTTCCGTGCTTCTAAACGGCTCCGTGCACCTGCTTTTTTTTTCTTTTTTTTTTTGGTGGTGGTTTCGTACGGGGCAGGATGAGCAGGAGTTGCCGGACGGGGACACTCACTCCTTTCCCTGTCCGAGGAATTCGAGTGCTTGTAGAGGCTGCTCGTGTCGTTGTTTTTAAAGGGTAAGTGCATTTTTGGACATGGGGCGGCACTGTTTGAGCGTTTCTTAGGAATCCGCCCCCGGCTTCGCGCCAGGCTTTGTCAGTGGCCAAGGAAAATTTAATCTGCTAAAACTGGGACCAGCGCTGCCGATGGAGAGGGATGGAATGCGTCCGTTGGAAGTAAAAAAAGAATATTAGTCGGGTCCTCGATGGTGCTCGTTAAATGAGTGAGCATGTTCTGCTCATATGTCTTTTGCACTTTTACAACACAGTGTACCACTTATTTCGGAGCTGCCGCGGCCAAAGCGTACACGTGTGAGGTATACGGCTAAGGGCGATCGCGGGCCGCATAGCCAACGAAATGGTTAAATTGTGCGACACAGCAAGGATGAGGAAGGGGCGTTGTTGGTGTGTTTGCAAAGTGACAGTTGCCACCACCCCATTGGAAACTGTCCCAACCGCGGGTCAACCACGGCGGTGCTAGCCGAGCGACACCAAGCTATCGTTGAACTTTTTTTTTTTTTACTGTGTGCTTTCGGGGGAGCGGGAGAGAGGGCGGGAGATTGGGGGGGGGGGGGGGGTAGGCGAGGAAGTAGAGGTGTGTTTGTGAAACGTATTCTATATGGCTGGAGAGCAGGAAAGAACACAGAAAATTTGTATACGGCGCGGCTTTGTCGCACGGCGACACTTCCGTTCCTGGTCCGCTCGGCGTCCCTTCTAACCAGCCGCGCATAACTAAAAAGGCGATTTCTTCACGCCGAGTGCGCCGCTAATCCGCGGTTCAGCGTGCTTTTTCTTTTTTTGTCTTGGCTTCGTTCATTTGGCGTTTCCGCTTGCGCGCGGGCGGCGCTGCTTCAAAGAGTCTCGGAGAGCCGCGGCTCGCGAAAAAAAACCCGAGGGCTCGCCGACAGCTGCGTGACCGCGGGCACCGCTTGCAACACGTCTTGGTTCCCGAGTGGCCGCGCGCGCACGCGCGCGCATCGCCTTTGACACGCGTGGAAAAAAGCGCGGGGGACGGCCCTTTTGGCGCGCATCAAAAGGCCGAGAGTCAAAAGGGAGGCGAGGGGGACGATCTGCGCCGAAAGAGGCGCGCTGTACTGTTCCTCTCTTTGCGCCCACCACCTTTGAGAGCCCCGGGCTGTGGCCGCGAGCCGCCAGCGCCTGCTCGTATTCTGCCTCCCCGCAAAGGAGGCACGGTGGCCGGCCGTTTAAGGCGCATTCACGGCCATTCAAAAGGGGGGGACTCGCTTTAATTGACTCGGGGCAGGCGTTGCGGCGCGCCTTTGCGACTGGAGAGCGCGGCCGGTATAGTGGCCGCAAGAAACGGCCGGAGGAAGGGGAAACGGTCCTGAGATGAAAGGCCGTTATATATAAGCGTGGCTTCGCAAGCGTTATACGTATAGTTATCGCCAGTGCGGTCTTTGTGGGAGCCTATAGAAGCTTTGGCGTAAGGATTGTTGCGGCAACGGAGAACGAATGAGGCGGAAGGTTCGAAGCGGCGTGTTGAAATCAACCTTTGCCTTCTTGTCCGCCCGTTAGAAATAGGCGATGAAAACTTGAACTGGTTTTTTTCTCTCTCTCTAAGCTTTGCGCCCTGACGGGTCACGCGACGTCTGCCTTGGCGAGCAGCCTGAAATGGACGCCCGCACATTATCTGTGCGAGCGATGGTTACGCTAGGTTAGGTTAAGTGAAACCCAACGTCGCATTGCATATCAAGCCGTGCGGTTCATTCCCACTAGCGCGCTGCGAGCGCTTAGGAATCCGGCGGCGCACAGGGGCTGCCTTCGTGAAGCCTCCGGCCTTGATATCCTGGTGTGGGTGATCAATTGTCTGCGTATTCTCCGATCCCCGTCTGCAAAAGAAGAGGTTCTTACCTACACGCATACACGAATGGGCTCAACAGGCGCACCGCAAGTCAGTGCCGTTGTCTCTACTCCCCCTCCCCTGCGACCCATTCTTCCGCACTGCAGAACATTCGCTCGGTGCTGAGACAGGCCGCTATTTTCCCTTATCTTCCCTGCAGGCTTTCTCGAAGACGGCGGCGACGTTGAGAAATGCGATTTCAACGTCCTCCGTGCCGGGAGGAATGTGCAGCGCGGAACGGAATGGCGCGTTGCGGTGCGCGGCCGTCGGTATCTGTCTCTCTCTTTTTTTATATATATATTTATTTGTTTTCCATCCTCGCTTAAATAAAAAGGAGCGCACGGTCCGAAGCGCTTCGCGCGCGCGTCTCCCTGGACAAATGCTGAGCGAAGCTGCTGCAGTGCTTTTCGGGCGGCTCGAAGCCGACAGACCGTGGCGAAGGAGGCCCGTGTTTGTGCACTGAGATGTGCTTTTATGGCGCGTCGGATGAGAGAGTTCAGGACGCTCGTGTGAAGGATGCGGGGGGAGTTTCTCGTGTGTTACGCGAAATAACGTTGGACTGGCGATTTGGTGATGAAAAAAAAAAAAGAATAGCGTGCGTGTGCGCTGTATGGTGTTGTTTCGCTGGAATTTTTAAAGATCAGTTCCCTCTGTCGGCTGCCACTAGGTTGACTTCAGCTCGGAAAATCAGAGCGCGAGGCTACCGATGGAGTCGCATTATTAGGTGAAATTAAATGCACTGAGAGATATCCTTGGTGCAAATGCCGCTTGCTAGGACGGAGCACAAGTACGGGGACATTGCACGACGTCCTTTGTGCAAGCGCTGTCTTCACAACAAAGATCATGCGTGCGCCAGTTATAGGCCCACCCTTTATCTTGTTAGAGCTTCAAGGGAGCCGTTAAGGGCCGCACGCGAACGAGCTACTGAGACGATCACTGAAAGTAACTGAGTTGCCATTAGTTTCTCTTTAGAAAGGTTATAGCAACGGTGCTGGAGCAGCTTAGGCGGAAGTGGGGAATGAGAACTGCTGCCTGATTCGTTGCCGGGAGTAGAACTAGCTAGGTACAATTAACTAGTAGGTTTTTAGTTGCTGAAGCAACTCTGGGCCTAAGGGGACACTTGTTGCGCATGACTCGGAAATGAATTCGACCACTTTGGGTTTGTGCAGCCCATAGGTGCGCTGAAATCTCGACACAAGGACGCTTCTTCGTTTCGTCTCCATGTAAACGTGACGGTCGTGGCCGGCAATCGAACCCGCGCCCTCGTTTGCACCAGCGGAACGCCAAGCCTCTGTAGCGCTTGTATTGAGAATAATGCGGGTAAGTATGAGACCGTTAAACCGGCACTGTAATCCGGCGAATGTGGGGAGTGAGTCGAAAAAAAAAGTTCTTTATTGAACGGCCCTTGAGATGCGCACAGTGTTCCTGTTGGCATCTGTGCGTTAGTGTGACACTGCCGCTGTCACGGCGGGCGCGCCTCCTCACCTGCCGCACGGCACGAAGCAAATGCGCCTTGCGGAACTTCTGTTCAGTGCCGGCTTCCCGCGGCGCTGCTCCTCGCGTGTCTGGCGATCGCCTCGGAGGTCGCAGACACTGGCGGACTCCGCTATTGCGTGCACTTGTGCCACAGGTCGCGCCTGCCGTTGTCGTACCCTACCGATTGGCGGGCCCGCTTTGGGAAAGCCTTATTGGGCCGATTGCATTGTGCACTCCATTTGGACGGACGACTCACGTCGCGAGGGGCGCTGTACAGACAAGATTCGTGCGTCTATACCTGTTCAGAAACGAGCAGTGCACAGTGGTGCGTTAACTGTGCTAACCGGTGCGACGGTATCGCTGAGAAGCTGCAGGTAAGATTCACGTCACTGTTTTTCAGAAGTAAACGGATCGCAGCGCTACGCGTTATGCTAAGCGGTACCTGACAGACATGCAGAGGCTTATGGAATGTTGTTTCAAACCCGCATTATAGCTCGTTGCGCTTAAACAAACACTATGCGAAAGTTGCAAGATCGCTCGTCACGACATTCCGCGCATTACACTTACTTTTATGCGTATATGGCATTATGGCCGAATATCTAGGAAGTGCGGGTTTTAGACTCGATTATGTTGACCCGGTGTATTGTCTATCGGACTGTGTCCGGGGCTTCCTGCTTTCAGCGTTTCCTTCGAAGAGATCTTCGCTCGATCCCCGACGCAAGCTGCTGCCACTCAAGAAGAGGCCCGTAGCACTCGTTGTGTGCCAATGCCCGTGCGATAACCTTTGCAGGCTGTTTCAGAATTGTCTCGCATTGTACGTCATATTGGCCGGCCACGTTGTCTGAGAAGGACGCCCCGAAAGGTTATACGAAATGGGAACGCTTTGAACAAGTGCGTCCACGCCGCCCCTCCTGCTGTACTTCGTGACGCGTGTGCATGCGTGAAGACTGACTGACGCAGCAGTGCAGCGTTTAAGAAAAAAAAACTAAACGCAGTACATCCCGGTTGCACCATTTTGTCTTCAGGCCGTGAGCGCGCAGTAAAAAAAAAGGGTTGGCGTACAGGCCCAAGCATTGTTGAAAATAACAGTCGATTGTGCAGTCAACGATACCACTTCCAGTATGAGTGAGAATCACGTTTTTTTCCCCTCCTAAGCAGCCTTTCTTTGGGCGCATGATCCAGAAGCAGAAAGAGAGAAATATGCCTCCTGTGTGCCGAGTAAGTGTTCCCTCCAATACCTGTGCACTGCCTGGTGAATTTCAGCGTTGAAATGGTGCGTTTTCCGCTCTGGTTGTTCACGTCCAGACTGTACACTCTTAAACACGTATACTCCCATATGGGAGTAAAAAGGGAATAAAGTGTTCTCTAGCGCCCTCCCTTTTGTGAAAGGGGGTGCTGTAGATTACTCTCTTTTCACTTTCTGTTTAGAGCGTAGCGTTCGCATCCACAGCGCTGCTTGCCCCGCCACATCTCTGTCGTCCCATCGTGTGCACAGCTCCAGCGAGGGCCCGTCTCACGCACACGCGATGCGCACCCAAGTGTGTATGCATAGCGTTCAACTGTCCTGGAGCTGTTCGGAGGAATTAGGCCGATCGTCGCAACAGCGGCGAATGGGGGAGCGAACTGCACCGGGGCGCCATTAAGGGGGACCCGCTGGATGCGCAACTTTTCTGCTTTCGCCAGAGCGCGCCAAGACGCGTTTTCGCTGACCATGTGGGGTACACTGTATGCGCTCACTTATTTCGCTGTTAGCCTCGAGAGCGCACGCGCAAGGAGGGAAGCAGCGGAACGGGTGAAACGAGCCGTGCGAGTTCATGAACGGCGCCAGGTCGCGCCACTCGTGCGAGCTGCAGCTTTCTCTCTCTCTCTCTTTCTCTGTGGAGATCTTCTCCGCAATTAAGTTCCGTGCCTTGCGCGTGTGTGCATGTTAAGTGGTGCGTGCGCCGCCGCCAGACGATCTCGAGGAAACGGCCCTCGGCAGAGTGCCGCCGGTCGGGCCTTTTCTTTCTCTTCGGACAACAAACGGTGTGCTGCGTGCCTTGCGAGTTCGCCCGCCGCCGCCGCTCAGGCCTCCACTGTGCTGCGCGAAGCACCGTGCCCTTTCAGGGGAACAACCCTCGGTCCCTCGCTTCGTCTCGTCAAAAGCGTGCAGCGGATAAACGCGCAAGTTATATAGCGCCCGCTGATCGGGGAGAGGCGCCGGCGAGTTAGCGAAGCTTTTCGCGAGCGAAGACGCGGTTTGTCGACAGTTGGTTGGCGAATGAGCGCTGATTGTGCGGTGATCGTCGTCGTTAAGACAGGCAGGGTACCGGTCAATCACGCGCGTGCAGCATAGTGAACCTGGCCTTTGATCGGTTCACACTGTAGCTGAAGCGTACGCAAGCAGCGCTGCGCGCTTTTGGCGGCGCCAAGCTGTGCGGTGCTTTCGCGAGCTTTGCAGGGAAGTATGCCGGGCGGGGCTCATCCGGGACAGGGAGAGTGTGTGTGTGTGCAGGAGCGGCTGGTTTTCGGTGTTCTGAGCCCACTCGATGGTCGTTGCCTGATGTCGTGGCATTATTCCTGCTGCCGCTCCTTTTTGCCTTGCTGTTTTCGGGTCGTGGCGCTCTTAGTATTGTTCCGTCTCGCTTTATTTCTCGATTTTTTTTTCTATTGCCGCATTTTTGTTTCCGCTTTCACGGCGTCGTAGTGGTACTTACTCTCGCGACAGTAAAAACGAGTGGCGGCTTTGGCGTTGGAGCGGGTTCACACTTGCCGTTTGGAAACCTCTGTTCATAGGACTGCCCTTAATGTATACCTTTAGCGTACCGTGTGCGGCGTTACCTTTATTGCAGTGCACACCAGTGCGCATGCGCGACTTTTACCGAATGCCGGATGGTAAAGCTGAGCCCAAGTAGTAGTCCACGCCAGCGCGCTGGCATCCTACAGTTCTCGCTGTGGCCAGAACACTTTTTTTTAACGGTCGGAATTTGCAGTCTAGCTGCTCTAAGCATCGTGCACGGAATGTGCATTTGTAAACTGTTACGCAGATTAAAAGCAACCTTAAGGCATATCTGAGAGCCAGAAACATCTGACAATTGAGTTTCGAACTGAAGCAAGTGCATAATCACAGCGGCGTTTCAGCAGATACCCTTAAAGTTTCGGTTTCCAGTTTTCATGTTCGGAATGCATCGTTTTTTCTTCAGCAGCATTCCCCGTTGCGTTTGAGAGCGAACGTGCTCACAGTGCTGCACCTTCGTTCTTAAAATATCGCTACAGACGAATCCTTCTCTTTCTAATTATAAAAAAAGCTAACCGAAACACAGTTCTGAAGAAGCTATAGTATTAATGCAGCAGCCCCTTTCCGGAGCTTTCCTCTGAGTCAGTATAGTAACTCTATGCCGAAGGTGACCGCTTTTCCGTGACGCCCTTTTTACCGTGATCAGGGTACATTTTAAGGGCCTATAGCAGGACCCTAGAATGGCGGTTCTGCACTATACTGTAAATAACTAAATACAAAACAGCGCAATGGCCGACGGTTTGCGCCTTCATCCGAGCACAAATTCGCGCTTTGTGTCCGCTTGTTTATCGCGAGAACATATCTTCATGTTTCCGATGAACTGTGACCTATTCTCGGATCGAAGCTGCAACTCCGTGCTATGTCATATGTGCACAGGAAAAAGATGCCCTGCCGATAGTGCGGCGACTTCTCAAGCGACTGAACCCATCACGATGTGCGCTTCAACGATGACTCACAGACTCACTTGGTCAAACGACGTAGACTCGGGCGATAATTATCTTCTCTGCTCTGTACATCCACGTGCTTTAGTTACCGCTGTGTGTACTCATCGCGATATCAGGACGAGTGAATGCGCTTCGTCGCTGGCAGGGCATGGCTGGACGGCTGTGGTTGTACTACTGCGAAAAAGAGCCTTTGCAGGTGAACAAGCGTATTTTATACAAGGCTGCGAAGGAACTTTGGCGCGAGAAGTATGTAAAACGCAGACAACTGGTCGCTTCGGGGGCTGAAATAAAGCAAAATCAAGACGGTGAAACCATATAGCCTGCCACTACAGCCCCTCCCGTCGTTTTAGTCGAGGGGTAGAGTGTACGTATCCCACTAAAAGATCTGCGGTACGATAGCCGCTTTCGCGTTTTTTTTTTCTTTCTCGGCGCTTCTATTCACTGTACAAAGGTAAAACAAGTGTGCTTAGGCTTAGGTTAAGCGTACTGACAACGGCAACGCCGCAGCGGTGTATTCGGCGCCGTCTACGAAACGCCGGCGCCCGTTTTGCCACCATAGATTCCCGACGTTGTGCGGTAAGGGATTACTGTATACTGAATGTCTTTTTTCAGGCGACTTCTTGTGGTTCAGGCCGGCGCCTGCGCAGTCTGGCTCCCGGTGCTCCGGTGACTTTAACGGTATGGTACGGTGCACGCGGTATCCTCTGTTGATGGAATCTGAAACTCTGCCTCGAAGCGACATTTGTAGGGAGCGGGCGGCCACGATACATTTGGCCAGAGTCGCGCACGTGATCACCTCCTGGCTAGCTCCACCTCTGTGGATGCGGTTCGTGTATCGTCCCTAGAAGTGCTACAGTTCGTGTCAGTGGGCTTTGTGTTATACTCGCGGGAGAGCGCTGTTTTCCGACGCCCGTTTCTCCGTGGTATAGCCCGACCAAGAACCCCCAGCAGCGCGCATCAGTTCGCCGTATACCTGCGAATTATTCTGGCGTGATCAGCGAGTGTTGCTGGGAACAAACAGCACGCACCGGTAATTTGTGGCGCTCCTGCAGACGCGCACAGGCACCGAGGTGTGCCTGATGGCGGTGGACTTGGTCGTCAGTGCATGCACCTTAATTCCTTTCGCCGCCGGAGGAGCATCGCGCGGGTGGGCCGCGCATGAACTGTGCGCGGCGCGTGCCCCCGAATAGCTGCCGCCTGTCAATTAGCCCCGTGGCCCGCTTAGTGTACACACGCGAGCGTGGAGGTGCGCGCGCATGCTTAGCCCTTCGAAAGGGAAGGAACGACGAAGAAATGAAAGAAGCACGCGGTTGAAGCGAGACGCACTGATTACCCTCAGCCGAAGAGGGGTGCGCTCTGTGGTCTTTTTTATTTATTTCATCTCTCTCTTCGGTGATTAGGCGGCGGCTTATGCGCGCAGCTGCTGCGATGTGATTAATTGAGACCCTCCCCTCAATTTCGGCCCCCCTGGCGCGCGCTTCGTCCCGGCGTTGCTCCTCGCACTGTGCGCGTGCCGAGGCGTAAATGCGGCCCCTGGATGCGGAGATTAACCGTTATCCTCTCGGCGCGGCGCTCGCTGTTGGTACAGTGTTAGCTGCGTGCTGTGCGCGTTGGCGCAGCGGACCGTGTGCATATACTGCACAGGCGTACACAGTGTGTCTGTCCACCGTCGCTCTGTGCTTTATCTCTCTTCTCGGGTCGTCAATCCTTGCTGTTTTCCCGAAGGAACCTTTTGCGCGTGTTGGAGACTGCTCGGTGTTGGCCCTTCTTGTTCTATGTACACTTTGTAAGCATCTTCGTCTCGCTTCTCGGTGTGAAAGGGATTGTGGCAGCTTTGGCTCTTTTGAGGTAACTGACAACGGGATGTCTAAAAGCATCTTGCGTGTTAGGTGCTAACGGCGAGACTGTGTACAGTTGTTAAAGTGGTGGATTAGTTTCGCCTGCTCGAATTTGGTTGCATGTGCGCTGTATTTCTTTGTTTTTCTCTTTTAACGTGTTCAGTCATTTGTTTGCACGCGGCGGCATTGTAACTGCCTCCGGGCTTTGCTGGCAGGGTATGTCGGCCACGGGTAGCTCTCGGTCAGCGGGTTGTTTGTTCCCTACACAAGAAGAACCTTGGCCAGCTCAGGAAGCGGAGGAGAGGAGAAAGAGGCCCTGGACAAAGGAAAACATAATTAAGGCCACCGGAAGGACGGACGCTGGATGGAGGGTCCTTCCGTTCTTGTTTATTGTCCTTCTGGACTTTTCCTTTCATGTTCTTTTTTCATTTATTTTTTTATTTATCGCCTCCAGCTGTGCTCACTTGTGGGGGACATCCTCCCGTATATAACGTGGGTTCGGGATGATATTTTGTCATGCTTTTTTTTTTTGTTACCGAGGAATTGTGCAGTTTGCGTCGATACGACTGCTATCCATATGCTGCCGACAGGCAATTCACATCTGCGCGGGTGGAAAGGACGAATGCCTTCGCTTAACTGAATTTTTCCTTTTCTTATTTCTTTATTTTTCGCGCGCCCTGAGTGATGAGTGTAGTAGTGCCGCTCCGGCGCTTTTTCCATCGGCACGTTCGCTGCCCTAGTTGTGCGCCCAGATGATGGAGAACCCAGTGCTGCGCTCTAATTTTGTCTGTCGCCCTGACTCCTGAATTTACTCGTTTGCGGGGTGCATGGTTGTCATCAGGTGTCGCCCGCACTTTACCTCTCTGCTCTTTGCTCGTGTGTCTCGAAACCCTGACTGCTGACTGAAACCAATCTGGGCGCTATATACGAGTGCGCCGTCCCGCTCCTCTAATACGCGCTGCTGCTGCGATGCCTCGCTCGCTGCTGTCTCATACACCGTGCTGGGAGCGGGCAAATATGAGGGTCCCCGGATATACACACCAAACACTGCGTGTTTGCTCCGCAAATATACGCTGCCTGCGTCTTTCGCCGTTCGCTCCCGAGCGGAGCTCTTATAAGCAGTCGTCTCGTAGCGCGGGTCATTTGGTTGCTGCACCGTTGCGGTGACAGAGGGGGGGAGCCTTGGGAGGAAAGGCAGCGCTGTATATGTCATGCTGTATATACGGACACGCAGCCGCGCAGAACGTGCATACGGGTGTCTTTTGCCCGCGTTTCGCTCATTCAGCGTAGATGGGGCGCGAGCGGAGCTTTTACCCTCTTTTTCGCCTTTATGTACACCGCTTGGCGGTCGGCCTGCGATGGGAATGTGCGTAAACATCGGCTGATGAAAAGGAGGTGATCTCGGGTGCAGGATTATGTGGCGTCTTGCGCGCTCCTTTTTTTGCTGGTTTTGTTGTGGTAAAAGCGCCCGGACGCATGAACTCTATACAACACACGCATTGCATTGCGTTGTGCTTCGTTGTACTGTATTTTATTGTCCCGCGTTGTGGCGGTGGTGGTGGTGGCGTGGAAATGTTCGACATTACCTCGTTGTATTGCGTTGAAATTTATACCGTACGTTTCGTTGGAGGCAAGATAAACTGCAGATGCCGCTTGGGAGCACCTCGCCTCCTATCAAATTAGGTCAAGTGGAATTCGCTGATAGCGGAATGCGCGAAATATCATGCATTTAGCGTACATATTAAAGAAGCAAATAGTTACCGGAACCAAGGAAAACATATATGGAATTCCCCCCCCCCTTTTTTTGGGGGGGGGGGGGGTTGTCAATGAAAAATTAGTACTGTAATTATTTTTCAGCTGAAATGTAATTAATTAGGAAGTAGTTTAAAAACAACCGCATGCCTTAGTGGGATCCGAACCCGCGACCTCCGTATGTCGCGTACAGTGCTCAATCTTAGCTGACTACAGAAGTTCGCTTTTCAAGAGACAGCCCCATGTTTATGAGCGTTGAGAGAATAATAACTTTTTTGTATTTTTTATTCTTTGATTGGCCCGTACGGCCGCAGTAAGTTGCAGTTCGTTCGAGCCTGAACGGTAGCCGTGCAGCAAACGGCCTCTTCGTTGTACCGTTTTAGTTTCGGTCAGGGGACTAAGCATTGGCCTTAGGAGGTTAAACTGATATGTTCACAGTTATTAAGGTCACGGATTGGGCTAGTCGTTACCGATCCGTCGTTAAATAGAGCACCAAAGAGACGAAGACATCAGCAGCACTCGTCCCGCCCTCCTGTGGCCGCTCTCTTCGTTTCACCGGTGCTTTTGAACTGTATAATACAGACCTCGTAATTGACATCGGCGCGATGCGGCCAGTGTGCAGATTGCGAAATTTTTTAGCAGAGCAGTGAAGTTTGCTCGAGCGCGTTCAGGGGCGGATTATGGGCAGCTCGCGGAGAGGGTGGGTGGGGAGCGGATTTGTGCGCACAGTTAATTTCGAAAACTTTATTCGTCAGGGAAAAAAAATGAGGAAAGAGGGGGGGGGGGGGCAGTACGGTATTATTTCCCGTAGAAAATCTGTGCCTGGGGCGTGCCGGAGCCCCCCCCCCCCCCCCCCCCCTTTCTCGCCTTTCCGCCTCCCTATATACTAGATGAACTTCTTTTTAAATCCATCTGCACCTGAGCCCGTTAACTGAGCGCAGCTGAGCACTTGAGAGGAAATTAATAGGTGCGACGATTTTACTTTGCGCGGGGTGCGCCCTCCGTCCGAAGCTCAGGTGCCTCTAGTCTCCGATGGCCGTCAGCCGTGGATCGCGGAGGCACGGCACTGCGGGCGAGCTTCGGGCGCTGTTGCGGGGACCACCTGTAACGGCAGTGTACGCGAGCTGGCTGCACCGCGGACCGGTTCGCGTATGACCGGTTGTACGGCGTGCGGAACAGGACACCGCTCATTTTCCTCATTTCTCGACTCGACCGCGTAGAGATTGCGTCGCTCAGGCTAACCACGCTGCGTGAAAAGAAAAAAAAGGACCGCGCAAGTCGTGCATTTTGCGCCTGTCCCTCTGACGATTGTCCCTCCTTTTTTCTTATAGCGCGCGAACCAGTTCTTGGGTTCGGCAGAAAAAAAGCGATCGAACCGAGGATTACGCATGCGTCTTTTGCTCGATTGTGTCACGAGAGACGTTTTAGGAAATTGCACTGGAAACGGGTGCGTGCCACCTAGTTGCGATCATTGTCACAATGCGGTCCAGCATTATCGTTAACGAGTTAGTGTTGGAGAAGGTTGGTTGGATACATGTGCTAGTTTCATTCTTGAGGAAAAACTTTCGTGTTTTTGCTTATTATTATTATTATTATTATTATTATTATTATTATTATTATTATTATTATTATTATTATTATTATTTTCCAAACAGTTCGCGCCAGAAATCGTTTGACACCCGTTTTCACTGCCCCCATGCGGCCGTTAGAACGGCCACGGAAGCGGCGCCATCGCACAATCCATTTTTGAGCCTTTAACGCCCAGTTTCAATCGCGGCACATCGTTTGCACGCCGTTTGCTCATTACTTCACGGAGCTTGCGTGCGAAGTGTGATGCCAACGTGTTCCTACCAGCCAGCGCTCTCCGGTCAAAATGTTTGGCGTCACTGCGAGGAAGCGCGGCAGGAAAAGCAGACTTCGGCTTCCAGCAAGACAACTGTTGCTGGATAAAATAGACGTTTGTGGTTTGATTTCAGGTCTAGCTGCACAAAGTGGACCAAACACCAATTGCTGCCAAATATCGACATACCTGTTCCTGAAAATTTACCCGCGCTAACAAATTTTTTATATTGCTGTTAAGTGTTGGGTACATTAGCTTGCATAATGTAGTGGTAATGATTTTTTTTATTCCTTTATAATATCTGCATTGAAGGTTTAAAGCAGTGACTGCCGATTGAACATGGCGGTGAATGAGATGAATCTGGGATGAAGTTCTACGGTTTAATGAGTGCCGATAGCGATCACATCAACTGCCTCGAAAAATTTGCATCTAAGGCGCGTTTTTGTTGCCGCTTAGGACATATCTCGGAAAAGCTAAAGGACATCCAGACCCCAGCTTCAAAAATGGTGCTTGGATAACCGCGATGCGATTATCAAAGACGCCTAAAATTCAGCGCGCTGCATTGAACGGGCCGCTCCCTCCAACTTGGGAGCCGATGATTTGAAAAAGTAAAGAAGTCTGCATAGAACAAGTGCGTTTAACTTGTGTATTAATTTTGTTTTTTGCGCGGCACGCTCCCGGGCAGCTGCCAGATGGCGGCAACTGCCTGCTGCTATCATTATCTATAGATGTACTCGAAGTGTGGATGGCAGGAGCCGACCTCGAAGTGAAGCTTGCAGGCCGGCTATGAACAGCGCCACTTCAGCTCGTCTGCGCCTGGATTTCTGACTAGTGCATGGTGTGCAGTGTCCCTGGACATTGTTGTTAGAAATGTTAAAGTTACAGGAATTGCAACGCAGTGTATGGAACTGAACACAACATTTACAAGAGTTGTGAGGAGCCATGGCCCAATCAGCGGCGAAAGCGAAATGGAAGAACCTTGAAGGTGTCAGTTACTATGTGCCATATGTGTGGGGTCAGAGTGTATCGTACAGTAAATCATTTTGCCCCAGATAGAGCCGCAAAACCGTACTGAGTACTGCTGCTTTCGTGTAAGCGCCGCACCCCGCCAAAATTGCGAAAAAGTGCGGCCCTTAGACGAGTGTATATGGTATATGGGCAAGTAACGTCCACTGGATTGTTTTCAATACTAAGAGTTCGCATTCACCTTTTTGGTCGCGTTTGTTTTTAATCGCTTCGGCTAACTGTTGAGAAGAGGGAGTGGAGGGGGGGGTGGGGCGCAAGATTGGCTCCCTTTAAGCAGAACACTATGAATTTGGAAAGAGCAGCAACTGCTTCCAACTGTTGCTTGGTCCATCTCTCGCTCTTTGGTTGTAGGTGGTCTTACGTAGCGCTGCTCACTGTATAACGGGTATATAATGTACTATCGGCCACATAAGTTTACTGGATGCGGGTGCGCGGGAACATCTCTAAGCTGTCATCCTGAAATGTCTGAAGGTTTATGGGAACGATCGTGTTCCATCCAGGTGGTAACGTTACCGGGCGGCTGGGTCGCGAGGCAGCGCAACAACTGCAGCGCTTTTTTTTTTTTTTGTACGAGAACACGCATCCCGTCGACTCTTGTGGACGATAGCGCGTGTACCCGGTGGTTGCGAATTATTAGACTGGACAGCGTGCAGAAATTGTGCTCTCGCGCTTCAAGAATCGCGCTTCCTTCGAAGTCAGATAGGTCGTGTATTGTAGTGTTTTAACACTCCAGCATTAGCGTTGGCGTGGTGATTCCGTGTGCCCACGCATGCAACATCATCGCGGCAAGTGTGACCGTGTACTGTGCATTGACGCTCATCACGTGACGAAAGCCAGTCGCGCACCCTACACCGCGGGCTGTAACGACCCTCTCCCCCTTTCTCCCCAAGAAAAAGAAACTATGCCGTGCCGCTCCGTGAGCCATCTCTGTCTGCAGCTTACTGCAGCTCGGTCTGCATGTAAGGGGTGGTGCAAATAAGTGCGTCATTCGGGCTCAGCGCTGTCGCATTACCTTCCATTTGAGTTTTTGCTTGCGTGACGGACACGAGCGAGGACAAAGGTCTCTCACCTTTTCCCCCAATTCCCGCCGTGCGAAGTCCAATTGGCGCGCGTTTCGGTCTCTCTTCTTTCCCCCCGGAGCGCGTCGCCCAACCGGTCTGCTGGGAAATCAACTGTGCCGCTCGCGCCGACGGGTTTATTTCGCCGGAATAGTGCGTGCGTCCGCGAATCGTCGAGCAGCGCCCGCCGCTTCGGCGGCGCGGGATTCGCTTCGACCAGCGCGCGTCTCTGCTGCCGCTGCATGTCTCGGCGGCGTCTGTGATTGATCAAATGAAAGTCCCGGACTGTCACGCTTCGGAGCTTTGCGAGGGAGGCTTTGTGCAGGGCCAGGGTTCCCGCGCAGCCTCGTTCGATTGAAATGAGAGCCGATTCGCAGAGCGCTGCACGCGAAGATCAGCTTTCTTCAATCAAGGGGCGGGGAGTGATGCGTTTCACGGTAATGAAACTGGCGCAGCGCACTTTTGTAGCCAATGCGCGCGTGGTTTAGGTTTTAGTGATTCTACATGACAGCGTTTCTGCCGTTGCAATATGCATCCGCTTCAAACCCCCCCCCCCCCCCCCCTCTCTCTCTCTTCCCTCCCAACGCACACTAATATTTCAACAGCCATAGCTTAGGTGTCGTGCGTCGGCGTCGACGAGGTATTAGGTCGCAGACCAATCAATGACGTCATCAGTCTGGGACCACATACATGTGGCGGGGGTGCCTCTGCACCCGCTTTTTAAACCGGACGAATTCTGGCTGTGTGTCTCGGAATATGTTTGCCTTCTCTACGCAGGCGAAGAGGGGTGCTAAGCATTGCGCTTGTGTACGGCCGCGTAGCCGCTGACTTGGCTGCATGCTCACAAGGCAAGAACGGAGGCTAGACAGTTGCTCATTGTGAATGACAACCGCGCCAAACTGGTTGAGAAGAAATGAAGGCAGACACAAGGGAGCGGCTGGACAGACGTGCCTATAACACTCATACCACAAAGATTCTGAAACCTAGTACTAGGAACAGAGCTTTCGACAGCCTCTTCTAAGGTCGCTAGAGCACCGTGCTTGGGTACGCTATACTGTCGAGCCCGGGTATATCAAATCCGGATATTTCAACTTATTGGCTATGTCGACTACGCCGATCACCGCCTTGAGACTCGTGTAAAAGTGTAGGCAAGTTGCCTTGTATATCTAAGTCCAATTTCGCTGGTCATTCGATGTATCGAACGACGCCCCTGCAAGTAGCGCTTCTCTTAACGGCGCTTTTCGATTATTCTTCTCAAGCGGAGATCGACGGGTCGGCCGCGAGGCCTTGGGCGTCTGCTGGCAGCGATAGTGCTGTGAAACTTCGTAACGAGGTTAAAGTGGGGTATGGTTAAGGGTGGCCTTCCGTCTCTTGTTGTCATTTTCCACGCCACATCGCTGTCATGCGGTGAAGCCTATCGGTGGACCTCGCCTGTCATGCTTCGCTCGCTTTGCTGTACCGAAGGCGTTGAGGAAACCAGCTGTACCTTAATTTTAATGGGATTTTACTGTTTGTAACATTTGCTGCTAACATGATTAGACATCTTGGCTAGTTCTAAAGCACCGTACGCTGCGACTTCGATGCCAAGCAGGTTACGCATATAGCAACGCCCAGCGAGCTGTGCGTTGCCAGCACGCTGGCGGGCGGCATGCCGCTACAAGGAGCAACTCACTAACCTGAGTTCTGTGTATAACGAAACGGTTTATTACGAAATAATGGATATAGCGAAGGAATGACGATTCACCTCGGAAGCTCGGTCAACATGGGCTATAACGGAAGTAATCGCCAGGCCCCTTCAGCTTCGTATATGTAGGGTCGATCGCTGTGCCACTGTATGGTTGCGGTATAGAGTCGGCATGTGTGACGAACACAGCCATGAGCACATATTGTCATTTTTTTTTACGTCAAAACGATCACCGTCGGGTTCGGTATATCCGAGTTCGGCTGTAATACATATACTATTTCGCATGTATTTTCAACATATGAGCTCCAGGCGGCACGAGGATATGAACCCTGTACCTTCTGAGTATACGAGGCTGGCTCTTGTGCCACCGTATAGTTGTGGTAAAGTCGCGTGTGCGACGAACACAGCCATGAGCACATTTCGCCGTCATTTCGCGGAGATGATAGTTTACCGCTCTCACTTTCTACGTTGGATGCGAAATGACGCCGACACATTTTTTTTCGTCCGCACATTTTTTTTTCGTCCGCACATTTTTTTTTCGTCCGCACATTTTTTTTTTCGTCCCCTAATTTTTTTCCTCCTCGCGTCGTGCGCGTATGCACGTCACCGCGGCTACTAACAACTGACTGTGCCGCATACAGTGTGCACGCAGTCCAGCTCTTCGCAGATGCGATGGCGGATCGCACGCCCGCCTCGCGTTTCTCGCTCCGACCTCTCTCTGCTTCTGGCCCGCGTCCAGGTGCCTTTCTCCCGCCGCGGTGCGCGCGCAGACATCGGCGCGTCCACAAGCTGCGGCAGCGTCGGGTGGCATTGCATGCGCGACACTGGATCCCCCTCTCCTGAAAATGGAGCCGATGGGAGGTGGTTTGCTCTGGTGCTCATGCATGCATACGGCGCTGCTACTTCGGCATTCCGCGAGCGTCGCCGCCGCCGCTCTCCTTTCTGTCGCATTCGTTGTGCCTTTTCTGGTCGACGCCGTTATTCTGTACAGCTCTGTCCGGTCCTTTCCTTCGCCCTGTTTTATTCGTGAGAAGAGCGCCATTTACATTCATCGCTTTCGTGCGGTCGCGAACGTGCGTCTGTCGGCGAGTTTCATATATTTGCCTTTTGCTTTCGGCCGCGCCGGCGCGAAAAACGCCCGTCGTGTCTTAGTAACTCCGTCAGGTTAGCCTAACCAACGTCTTTCTGCGACCGCTGTGCGAGGTGCACAGCTCTGCGCCACTTTTGATAAACGAGTTTTGCCACTTGCAGCTGTCGCTGTTTATACTTGATCAGCGTAAAATATGCCGTCCTTACCGTCGCGGAAATTCAGCCGGGGAGATATTCTATTATGGCCTGCCCGTAGTATACACTTGTCCTTATGATTTGCGCATTTCCGCTGCGAGTGGATTTTGTCATTGATTTTGCATCGTATTCGTATAAAGTGTATCAGAACGGCCGGGTTTTCCTTTTCAACGAACGATTAATATAGTCTATCTTCTCGAAGGCCGCAGTCCAAATCTTGATGCCGTTCTCCGCAAGAATAATTGTAAACGAACTTCTGTGGACTGCGGGCTCAGTAAACGTGGTGCGCGTTGGTCGGTAAGTGGTGTCCCATGCACTCGCCCTTCTGAGGAAATGCTTAGCGTCGTATCACCCGTCATTTTCGCGACTGCCGGCAGCTCATATGCACGCTGCCGAGGAACCCGCATGCCGGCAGCCTTGTCTTCATTTCGGCGGAGACGCGATAAGGTAGAATTAAACGGGACAGAAATGTAGCGAAGCTTCAGTGTGCTATAGAGCTGCGCTGCCTGCCGCGCATATTATTAGCCTTATTTGTGAACCTCATTTTTTTTTTGCCCCGTACCTGCGGCGTTGTGATAAAACTGCGGCTGTGACAGCTGGGCGTGCTTCATAATGCAGCTCGTGTGGTGCTCAATTTGCCCCGTGCTCTGAACTCTTGCCTCGCAAAAGTAGCACAGCTTTGCGGGAGCCAGAGCTGCGCGAAAGGCTGTTGAAACGAAAGAGAGGCTCGTGGCTCATGCTTCCAACGTCGTTGCCTAGCTGTATAGTGCACAAGAAGAAGAAGAAAAAAGAAACGCTGGACGGTATAGACAACACTTAAGGATCCTGCACTGTTTGCTTTCCTGCGTTTCTTATTTCCTCTGCCGGGCATCCGCGACGGTAAAAGTACGAGCCATGAAAAGTTGTTCAGCTTTTTATGTGCTGTCGGGAGCAGAAAGGGTACTGTAACACTCGCGGTTGCATGGTGCGCTGTTCTTGTGGCGCGTTTCCGCGTTTACGCCAAGCTGGAGCCCCACACGTCGAAACGAGCGAATGACATGTCTCTGGCTCTGTCCGGACTGTATGTGGACGCTGCTGGAAACAGGCGCGGGTATTGGCTAACCGAAGCGATAGTGTTATACACCACTTTTGCTCCTGACAGTACCTTTGCGACCCGTGTATGGCCGGTGCATCTCTTAGCTGCCAACCAACAACTAACGCCAGTAAAGCTATTTTCTGCTCGAGTTGGTTCATTCTTGCTTGAAGACTTGGCAGTCGCACAGAGAAGACAGAGCCCCAGTGGGCCTGTAGGGGTAAGTGGGTCTTTTCTTTCACGCGATTTGCCGCCTTTTGCGCGGTGTTTTCAAGCAACGACGAATGGTTCTTCCGTGCGGAGAGCTCAGCTCGTGGCCTCATCAGGTGACGCCAGCTTTCGCAGCCTCGCGTTGCTTTCGACGAAGCGATTCGGTTGCGGGTCGGCCGTTCCTGGCCATGGTGTTTTGGCTGAGCCGCTGCTTTGTTCCGCTCTGTCCGAGCTCTGCTTTTAATTTTTTTTGTCCCCGCCGCGGTGGCTCAGTGGTTAGGGCGCTCGACTACTGATCCGGAGTTCCCGGGTTCGAACCCGACCGCGGCGGCTGCGTTTTTAGGGAGGAAAAACGCTAAGGCGCCCGTGTGCTGTGCAATGTCAGTGCACGTTAAAGATCCCCAGGTGGTCGAAATTATTCCGGAGCCCTCCACTACGGACCTATTTGTTTATTTCTTCTTTCACTCCCTCCTTTATCCCTTCCCTTACGGCGCGGTTCAGGTGTCCAACGATATATGAGACAGATACTGCGCCATTTCCTTTCCACCAAAAACCAATTATTATTATTATTATTAATTTTTTTCATTCCTTTTCGCTGGCGTCGCTTTTAGTGCTTCTTTCACCGGTCTCCGTCGAGAATGAGCCGGCCGCCAGGTCTTTAGTAGTCAAAGCATATAGCGCAGTGTGTGGCTTGCGCGGTGCAGAGCTGCGCGCGGTGCGAGCGGCTGCCTGCCAGTCGTGGCTTGTGTCTTAAACTTATTGCGCGAAATAACGGCGCGCCGGTCGTGCGTCCGTCAGGTATACGCGAGTGCAGTCTTCTAGCGCATTCTTTATTCTCTTCCCCGCCTCTCGCGTGTATACCTGTTTTACTCGGCTGACGCCCGGAGGAACACCGCTTGACGCTCCCCCATCCTGCGCTTCATTACTCTGCTGTTGTTTCTCCCTTTCCGGCGGCGTGGTGCTATGCTGGCACAGCAAGTGTTCCCAGTCACGACTTGCAGCTGGGCTGGGGTCCTCCCATTGTGCCGTCGCTTCCTTTATTCCTCCTCTCGTATTACAGGGCGCATGCCTTCCTAATTTCTGACGGTGCCGCAGCTGGGCGCAATCGTGTAATTCTCGCCGCGACGTTTGCCTCGTTGCACGAAATTGGACGGGTATGTAGCATATACACGGTGTCCCGCTAACCGCGCTTGATGATGAGCTATATAGGGCGGTTTTAAAGGAAACTTTCGAAGGAACGCAGCGAGCAGCTTTAAGACTGTGCAACTATACGTACGTATTTGCGATCGCTGGAACGCTTTGTGTGATTAAATGAGGGCGCTCCTGCCTCTTCTGGTGTCTGGTCCAGCCTCCACGCTTTCCGAGTCACCTCGCACCCCCCCCCCCCCCCCACTTCTTTTTTTGCTCGAGTGATCGGCGAGAGAAAAGAAACGCTAAATACGCACGTCATTCCCCAGCCAGGTGTTGGCCCAGGTGGGAGACTTGCCGTTTTCTTTACACTCTAAAATGAACCTGTCACCTGCCTATTACTAGTGAAATAAGCCTTTTTCAGAGGGCGACCCCTTGCGCTGTTTCGTTTAGTCGTCCGCGTCTTCCTGGGCTTAAAAAATGCGGTCGGAATGGCGAAGGCAATTTGAGTGCCCCCCCCCCCCCCCCCCCCCACACACACACACACACACACACCCTTCGCGACTTCTAATTCATCCTGCCTCCACCGCCGCGGAGCAGTTAAGGTGTCGTCCTAATGGGAGGCGGGTAATGGCACTCCGAGACTGTCTGTCATTCCAGAGCCAAGAGCCGGCTTCCCTGTGTACGTGACGAGAAGCTCGGCACGGTTCAATCAGAACGTTGCGACAGCGTAACGAGGCTCAAGGCGAGGGAAAAATCGCCGCGACCGGAAATGCGCTACGCGTATATGGCTCGTTCACACTTGCGCATTGGCGTCGAGTGCGAGCGAAATCCGCCGTCGCCGACAAGGCGAATAATTACGCAAAACGGAAATCGCCGCTTCCCTCTCGTGTTAGCTGCAGCCTCACTTACGGTGTAAAAATGCGTCTGTACTGCGTACGAGGCCCTTGCCACGAGGCGACGCGTCTCGGCGTCTTCGTGATTACCGCATAAGTTCGCTTTTTTGTTGTTGTTGTTTTGTGGTTGTCTTTCGCTTTAATACCTCTTCTTCCCGGATCCAAACACGTACGGGGGGGGGGGGGGGGGGGGGATGGTACGTGGGCCCGGCTATCAGTTCACACGCGTTTGGGTGGAAAGTTGAACTGGTTTTCTGTGGGAGAGGAAATGGAAAGTTGAAGTGGTGTCCATGTTGGAGGCGTTTAGTTAATCAAATCACGGCGAACGTAAATAGAAATTGCGCTGTGTAATTCGCGTATTCTCGTACTCAGGCGTGCGCGCACGGTGACAGCCGTCGTTTTGTTTTGCTTATAAATGTAACTCCTAACGTTTCCCTTTCCTGAACCCGGGGTTTCAATTTTGGACTCGGGCAAGGTTAATTGTTGCGCGTATGCTATCGGTCCAAATATTTTGCACGGTTCTTCTTTTTGAGGCAGTAAAGCTTCCTTTGAGCTGACTTTCCGAGACCATTATGGTGTCTTCCTTCCCTCCTCGGATAATGTATCCTTTCATTCTTTCCCACCAACCCTCTCGTCTCCCTTATTTCTACTTTCTGTAAATTAGCTCGACAGAACCAGTGCCGCCCTCTGCCCGCACGCGACAGCATACTCCGGGAAGCCCAGCTAGCGATCACCGCGTAGTAGGCGGACGTGTACGAAGTAGGGTGGTGGCATTCAGAATTCCTGTAAGCCGCGCTTCGCCCTTTATCGGGGCACGCATCAGACTCGCCAAAAACGCGGCTTCGATCCAAAGGAAACGAAAGCGTCCAAGAACGAAACTCAAAGGTGTCTCAAGTCCGTATCATTTTTGCCATCTGACATCAGCGTTGCGGCACAGCTTGCTTTTTTTTTTTTCTGCCTTGGAAAAGGACAGGAAAGAGGGGAAGGGGGGATGTTCTGTATGCGACCTTTTATGTGACATCCAGAGAGACATCGGCTCAGGCGGATAACGGCAGAGGGTACCGGGCTTGGGACAACAGTTACGGCCCGTGCAGTGCTCCATGCGCTGTATACCCTGTCGATACAGGCCGGCTTCCATTTGTCCTCATTGTCCCTTTAAGGAAGCGGGGCGAACGGCGACCGGCTGGAGCGGTTGACCGCTTCTAGTTCCAAGCGAGAAATTTTCAATGAAATAGCTGTGCAGGCCCGTATTTAATCGACGAAAAGCTCCATGAAATGTATTGTACACATAGAAATGCATGCCGTTCCCCCTCCCTAGTCGCTCTCCTGTAAATCCACCCCTGCTAGTCTCCCGAATATTTCTTTTTTCTTTATTTTAGTGGCCGACTTTCTTGCAATACTTATGTAAACGTGCCGCGAAAAGACTGGCAGCGTCACAGAGAACAATGATTCCATTTTCGGGCGGCGTTTGTGCGCGGACTCTCCTGGCGACTGGGGCATACGCATTCCGGACTCGTCCGTTCTCGTGACGTCCGTCGAGGCTCGAGCGGGCAAATGTCCTCCCTCCGAGCATCATCCGCAGCGCACGTGACAGCGGGGCAGCATTCGTCGAGTTGCGTGCTGCAGGCGTGAACTGAATTCCTCCGACGCGTTTGCCTCCTCGCGAGCTGTCGTCCCGCGGGCGATGTTCTAATGCGCACCGCAGGTCACGCCTCAAAAGCGGTGACACATGGTGACACGAGGAGCGCGACTGACCGCAGTGGCGGCCTCACCTTTCCGGGCCTTCTCCTTTCTGGATACGTGGATAGTTTCGGAATACAACGCCACGGTCGGCAATTGCTCTTGCGAGGAACTTTCGGCATGTGTTTGGGACAAGTTTTTATTTATTTATTTATTCCGTTCTTTTTAATTAGTTTAAAGCATACTACCGGTCTGAATACCGGGCTTTATAGGCAGGACTCGGCATTTAAGGCATACATGAGGTACAAGGTTCTATAATATCACAAAAACTATAGATTCCAAAACTTCTAACCCGGTGCTTTGACGCATTTCGTGATGCACCTCATCCCTTGTCTCAGGCCTGAGACGAAGGCTGAGGTCTTTATTTTGTGTGTTGGGGTCCTCGGAATCCTTGTCCGGACAAGGACTGTCACTGTTTTTGAAATAAATTATACCGTGCGTTTGGCGCATGATGACCTGAGTTGCTTATGCGCAATAAAACTCATCACTGTACAATATATAAGGTAAACGGAAAAAGTAGGTAAAAGAAAGCACGTACGACAAATAATAATAATAATAATAATAATAATAATAATAATAATAATAATAATAATAATAATAATAATAATAATAATAATTGGTTGTTTTGTGGGAAATGAAATGGCGCAGTATCTGTCTCACATATCGTTGGACACCTGAACCGCGCCGTAAGGGAAGTGATAAAGGAGGGTGTGAAAGAAGAAACGAAGAGATAGGTGCCGTAGTGGAGGGCTCCGCAATAATTTCGACCACCTGGGGATCTTTAACGTGCACTGACATCGCACAGCACACGGGCGACTTGGCGTTTTTCCTCCATAAAAACGCAGCCGCCGCGGTCGGGTTCGAACCCGGGAACTCCGGATCAGTAGTCGAGCGCCCTAACCACTGAGCCACCGCGGCGGGTCATCATAAAGACGAATGTTTCTTTTGAGTGTTTCAAATATTTTAGTGTGTACTGTGCGATGTCAGTGCCCGTTAAGGAACGCCAGGTGGTCTAAATTGTCCGGAGCCCTCCACTACGGCGTACCTCATACCCTGAGTCGCTTTGGGACGTTAAAACCTGGAAACAAACCAACCAAACAACTTTATGAGGTGGCTTGAGTGTTTTGCAAGCACGAATACAATGGGAACTACCGCAGTTTCATTCTTTGACTGACAACAGGAGTTAAGGAGCCGCTGTTCCGTAGCGGTACTCCGCATTTTTCAGGGGTTTTTTTGTTGCTGTTGTTGTTGGCTGAGTCCCTGTCCCTCATTGTTTGAAGCAGCCAGGCGCGCGCCTCCGCGGGCCGTCGGTGTCTGTTTGGCCGCTGTGCTGCATATATGCTGGCCTCCCTGAGTGGAAGCGCGTGCAAACAAAGGAAGCGAGGGTGCTCATTCGAAACAGTGGCGAGAAAATGAAAGGCCGCGTGAAAAGCTCCGGTCTGCGCGCACTTACAACGCTGGAGCGGAGTGAGTCATGCGACGGAAAAGGCGGTGCGCGCAAGAGCCTGCTTGTTGCAGCGTGGTCCCCTGACAAGAGGAGATGGTATTCCGGGCTTCCCTCCGCGGCCACGCGCTTGCCAGGGCGGGGGGGTAGGGGTATCCCGGAGAGGAGGTTGCGCGCTAGCCGCCTGCGGCGCCATCACGGTACCGCCGCCAGAGTGCTTGAATAAAAGAAAAAAAAAAGAGGAAAGAAGACAGAGTAGCGACCCAGAGCTTCAGTAAGCTAGCATGCAATTATGTTCCAATTAAGAGAACACTTACTCCTAAGCGAGCTCACAAACATACAAAATTCTGTCTGTACGTTTGTGTTTCGTAGTAACGGTGTGCGTCGTGTGTACAGGTAAAGGTCACTTGATCTGCCAACTTCGTTGTTGCCAGATTGGTACGTCATCGATTCGGTGCATTATGCCGTAATGGCTGCGACCACGACCAGCGCGCCTATAGTCTGGGCGCTCCGAAGCGTTTGTGTTGCACACCCGTCATTCCTCCGTGCCCCACTCCAACCTTCTCTGTTCACTAAAACACCCAGTCTGAGATTTCGCCGATGCTTGTCTGTCCGAAGCCTCTGCCCGTGACGCTGAGGTTGCTCGGCAAGAGCAAACCGGGGTCTCGCAAGCCCCACCGGTGGCAGCACCTGCCATCGCAGGGCAGTGGCTTATCGCATAACCGCGGCACCAGTGCGCCAGGAGTGGTGTGAGGACTCCGAGGGACGTATGAATTTTAAGTAGAAAATGACCAATTCCGCATATGTGGGCCGATTTTTGTCTGAAGCTTCTCATCGAAACCGAAGTGAAAACCGAAGCGCTACGCACATAATTCGCATTTGGCTTAGCACGCCAAATCGTGCGCCATTTTTTTTTTATTCATCTCTCCCAGCGAAACCTTCATAAATCATAGGTAACCGACCTCGTCGCCACAAGCACCGCGCAGCGGCGACGTGGCGTTCGCGCGAGGTTTGCTGCGGGCTGTTGCTCGGAAAAGGGATTGCTCTGGTTTCAGCCGGCCAACCCGTTCATATCAACGTACACCTTCCAGATAAATTGTGTAACTGGAACTTTGTGTGTGTGCGTGCGCGTGTTGTGGAAAGCGGTCGTAATCCTATGGCGCAACCGTTTTCTCCAAGTGGATAAAAACGTTTCCCGGGGGATTCCATCCGGCCGTATCGAATCATAACCGATTTTCGTTCCCTGGCGTATAGTAGTAGTTGGATGTTGCGAATCTCATCGCCCCTTAGTATAAACGAGGTGAGTTCTTCGATGAAAACTTTCCTGACAGGGCCAGAGAAGACTTCTCATAAACGTTTTTCATTCATTCATTCATTCATTAATTCATTCGCCCGTCCTAAAGCGTGGTTGCAAGTTTGGCTCGTTGGCTGGCGTTGAGTCTTATCTTGTCTAATGCTAGTTCACCGCTGTCTCTGTGGGCTGACCCTTTTCTCTACACGGGCAGTTGCTCGGGTCAGACAGGAAACGAAGGCAGAGCCCCGTACGCAGGCCACTGCGGAGCCCTCGTGCTCGCCAGTATCGAGACGTATACCGGCTCGCATCAAAAGCGCTCCCGCATTGTTCCGCGATCAAGGGGGACGTCAGCGGAGCGTTTAGAGGAGGGCAGGCTGCGGCTCCGCAGATGGGACGTTCGGAACATACCGGAGGAGGTCAGTTTACGACGTCCGGGTTTATGGTCGGGCCGTCAGATCCGGAATGGTTGCGGACAAGCCCATTTAGGAACCTCCGCGGCTGGTTGACGTATACGGCCAAGCTCACAACTCGTTTTTGAGCTGGCGCCGTTTCGTTGTCTTTCGTTCATCGCGTGCTCGGTGGCGTCGTGCCCCGAAGCAGGGAGCAGGAAACGGTCACGGGAGCAGCCCGAAGAAAACGAGCGGGCTGTCTGTCGGGAGAGACCGCGGAGTCGTGCGTTGACGAGGAAGGGGGGAGACCCCCGCTCCCAACGCGGAGGGGCGGACATCACGGCCGCCGTGACTTTTTTCCAGCTCGTAAAGCGTCGGCGGCTCTTCTGGCGAGCGCGCTGCCGCCGTGATCCGTCGTCTCCGTTTCCCGCTTCACTGCCTCCTCTGTTATTTTTTCATTTCTTGCTCGAAGAGGGGCCGCGGCGAGGAGCAGGGGTCGCCCACGGCGCGCGTCTCGCGATGTCGTTTTCCTCGAAGCGCGCGTTGTCGGGATGCTTTCGCGGCACTCGTCGGCGGTGACTTGTGGCCCTGCAGTTGCGGGGATGTGTAGGTGCGTACGTGGTCGACGGGTGCGCTTGTACGGGTCGGAGGACTCGCAGCTCAAATAATAAAATGGGCGCTTTGAATGTGGCATCCTACCGAGGCGGCTCGCAGCCGATGCTGTCCCAGGCGCCTGACAGGACAGCCCAGCGCCTCCTCCAGCTTTTTTCACGTTGTTCGAAAGCCTTAAACTTGATTTTACCGTTTGCATGGTTCGTCCAGGAAGCGCTGCTAGACAGGACACGCGAACCGCGAATGCTTGTCGAGGGTACCGACAAAGTTACTGAGAGCAGAGCTTTGGCTCATCACGATTCTC
This sequence comes from Amblyomma americanum, assembly GCF_052857255.1. Taxonomy (NCBI): domain Eukaryota; kingdom Metazoa; phylum Arthropoda; class Arachnida; order Ixodida; family Ixodidae; genus Amblyomma; species Amblyomma americanum. The sequence goes on along the minus strand of NC_135499.1, from coordinate 218,844,278 downwards.
TCTTTCTTCTTTCACTCCCACCTTCGTTTCTTCCCTCACGGCACGGTTGAGGAGTCCACCAAGTGAATTACTGCGCCATTTCCTTTTCCTCAAAGAACCACTTATTCGCCACGATTTTACCCTTCCGAAGGGCGTCCCTCTCTCGCGGGGTTCGCGCTTCGCCCATTTTGATGTCGCGGGGATGCTTAGCGCTCGCCGGCAAACGTCGGCGTACCGCGAATTCTGTGGCTGGTCGCATCCGCTGGCTCAGGTCGGTTGGAAGCCACCGTTCGTCGACAGGGGACCCGCTGCTGCAGGCGCGCTGGGCCAGCCTGTTTGCTCCTGTGACGCTGTGCTTGCTGCCTGACGGGCGTTGAGTGACTTCGCTGTCACGGTTGGTTTTCTGCCCTCTTTTTGGAGAACCTCCGTTGTTAATCCCCTCCCACAGCCCCTGTGCCCTCGTATGTTGCCGTCATGTTGGACGAAGGTTGCCCCCTCCTCATCCTTTTACAGCGATAGCTGTTTGGCACACCCGTCCCTGGCTTTCGCGTCGTAGTCGTCAGCCGTCGTCGGCGTAACCGTCCCGTGTTTTGTTTTTTCGTCACGACGAGTCTTGTGTTTAGGAGGAGGGGGACAATCAGCCGCGGGCTGGTCGGCGTATCTGTATACGACGTCGCTAGCGAACTTCCTGCGTGGGAGTCGTCGCCATGGAGTTTGTTTGCATCTTGTACGTCCCGTGTCGAATGGCTGCCGTTCTGGTAAGGGTCGACAAGTCCCGCTTTCAGAGAATCTTCGGTGCAGTTCAATAACGAGGCGAAAGAGCGCTATGTCAGCGGCCGCTGAAACGAACGCCAGCGGCGACGATTTCGCCATTTCGCGCGCCACTCGTGTTCCTTTTCGCGCACGCTGCTTGTGGACTGAAAAATCAGTTCGCCTGCGGGTGTCGCGGGAGCGAATTCTCGCCGTTCGATCCTTCTGTCGGTACAATTTCGCCGCGACTCTTTCCCCCTCTTTAACGATCGTAGCCATTGATTCCCCCCGCGCCGCTTTTTTACTTTCTTCCCTTCCTTTCCGGCGAGTTCCGCGCGGGCGAAACTTTCTCGCGACGACGCGCGTGACTCGAGCCGCGTCAGCGAAAACGGAACGCGATTTTTTTCGTTCCTTTTCTCCGGCCTCGTCCGTCGAGTCTGACCGGAAAGGATTTGCGCCAATCGCCTCTCGACACACGCCGTGCGGGCGCCGCCGCTTGGAGCGGATCTCCGCCACTTGATCGTTTAACCCCCCGCCCCGTTGCTGGTGCAGATAAGAGAGGACCGGGGGGAGGCTTGGAGCGACGAGATACTTTATACGACTCCGGCGGATCGTGTTGTCGTTTGCTGCATTACACGCGTGCGCCACAACACAGAAGAGGGCGCCGCTCTCTTCGATGCGCATGGCTGATTCGAAGCGAGCTGAGTGGTATCCGCATGCAGCGGATTAGATGCTTCAAGGGCTTTCGAGATCCCCCCCGGGCCTGGGGTGCGCGTTTTGTCTTGTGCGTACAGGGCGTCCTTGCTCGCCTTGCGTCCCATAGCCGCCTCCGATTTGGTTTCATTTTTACTCGTTGTTTCGGCGACAAGCTTCCAATTGGCGCTGGATACAGGATCGGAGCGTGTCGGCATTCGATCTCTTGCCGCTTGGCGTAACCATCCCTGGCATTCGCGCAGCTCGTTTTTCGTGTTGTCTGCGCTGCGTCACCTTTCCTCTTTCTTTTTTGGGTGCGCGCGTGTATGAAAGAATGCGCTGCTGGTTTTAGTTTTACGCATTTGTTTTAAACTATCCGCTGCGGCTCAGGGCTGCACTGATTGTTAATGTTGGATGAGTGGCCGTAAAAGAAGTGAGATCAGTTTTCTCGCTTCGGCCTCTTATTCTTTTATTTTGCTGCCGTTAGTGCAAAGGGGGAAAATGCATGTACCTTTTGTTCAAACGACGGAGTGCCTGTTGCACAGATAGCATATACGTTAAGTGGGGACTTGCTAAACGGAATCTTCAAGTCGATTTTTGGTTCAATGGCGTGTTGCGTATGGCACTAAAAGCAAACGAAAGACATGTGACGTTTTTTGCGCAATATTCTCGACATAGACATCGGAACTAATATTACTTACTAATCTCGCAAGAAACATTGTTGGCCATGCAAGATTCGTTGAGCCGTAGCGGTGGCTCAGCGGTTATGCGGCTCGGCTGCTGACCCGAAAGACGCGGATTCGATCCCGGCCTCGGCGGTCGCGTTTCAGTCGAGGCGAAATTCTAGAGGCCCGTGTACTGTGCGATGTCAGTGCACGTTAAAGAACCCCAGGTGGTCTTGAATTTCCGGAGCCCTTCACTACGGCGTCCCTCGTAGCCTGAGTCGCTTTGGGACGTTAAACCCCCGTAAACCAAACCAAACGTTGCTCCTTTGAAACTTGTGAAGGCCGTCGTGTTTTCGTCTGAGATAATCCGTAGCTGAGACGAGTTTACGCGTGTCAGTTCCGAATAGGACTAAATTCAAACGAGACTGCATTTGGTGGGCCCCGTGGCACGCGCATCGAGTGGGACGTTAGGCTGCCCTGTAGTCGGGTACAACTCTGGCCAGCTGCCCTTCAAAGAGGCCTTCCAGCCATTGGCGTCCACCGATTTCCATGCCGCCCCTGTTAACCCCGTTTCATCTGAAACCGCCTGCAATATCACGCTAGCAGGTCCAAGAGGATTAACCACGACATCATGAGGATTAATCTACGCCATTGGCTGGAGGGCCTCTTTTGAGGGGCATTTGCCTCTTCGTTCTTGAGTTATTTATCCGACTATAGTAGCGCAGAATGTACTGGTCGTCGCATTCTGGCAGCTTTCAATTTTACAGCGACCGCTGTTGTACTTGTGTTTCTGACACTAAGCGTAGGGATCGGTTGTCGGCTCTGCGCTTGGCTTCCGAGCTTCACCCGACCGTGACGCTTCAGCCGGCGCTGGCGGCCCGGAGCGCGAGGCCGGTGGTTTTGTTTTCACGTCGCTCACTCATAAAATACAAGTATAAAGGACTTCGGCTAATTGTTGAGTTATCGGCCTGCTCTCCGTTGTCCTCATCGAAATTGGCTCAGTATTTAAACGCGGGTTGCGCGCAAGACATGAGTGGATTTTAACGTTATTTCCAAAGACATGGGAGTAAAGTCGTCCCTGCCCGGTAGGGCGTCTCGCAGGCGACTGACCAATTGAGATTCTGCTCTCGCTGAGCCAAGCTATAGGCTTAGCTAAGCCTTTTTTTTTTTTGCTTAAGCATACTGCGATGGTGGTATACATTCTGTGGTAGCTTTTGTGAACACACGCCTTTCGTTCGCTTGTGCACATCTAGAAGCAGGTTGTCTTTCTTGGTGCGCATATAGCGCCAGTCTTCGTTGCCTTTTCTTTCTGAAAATTAGCTCCTTCTTGGGCGCCTGCACACGTGCTCTATAGCAGTTCTACATTATTTTACTCGTTTTGCTCAGGTTCGTTTCCAGCGGGTTCTCCTGTAGCCGGTACGCCAGACGACGAAGACGGAATGCGAGCGAAGTAAAAGAATCCGCGTAAATACTGGCTCTGGATTTCACTTCATGACACTATGCTATAGTCGGATACAACTCAAGAGCGGTAAATGCCCCATCAGAGGACGCCCTCCAGCCAATGGCGTCGACCGATTACTCAAGAATGCAGCGGCTTTTCCACGTCAGAGGGCCCCCTTCCAGCCAATGGCGTCGGCCGATTCTCATCACCCTGCTTGCGTGGCAATGCAGGGAGCGGTGCCACAATGCAGAGTAGGGTTTATCCCCGGCCATAGAGGGAACGGATTACCGCCTTTCATTTACCACTCCCTGCTTTGTCACGCTAGCGGTGTCATGAGAATCGGCCGACGCCATTGGCTGGAAGGGGGTCGTTTGACGGGGAAAAGCCGCTGCGCGCTCCTAAGTTGTATCCGACCATAGAGCCAATGGATAAGTTGCCCAGTGGCGACGTCGCGATTAATACCTTTACCATCGCAGGTGGCTGGTAGGTGCAAGGTGATTCGATTGACCGGATTAATCACTATGTCATGAGAATCTGTCGACGGCATTGCTGGAGGGCCCCATTGAGTGGCATCTGCCGCTTCCTTGTGTTGTTTCCTCTCGGAAAGCTCACCGTAAAAACGGGCGAATTTTAACGTTTCCGCGCGAACTCTGGAAGGTATACAGTGCGCCTGCCGTCTTGTCGTCGCCGTGATGACTCAGCCCGGTGCCTCTCATTTCGCCGCGAGGTCACGCGCTCCTCTCGACGCCTCGTGCGACATAACGCGCAGCCTTTTGCGTGGCGGGCATTCTCTCCGGCGTCGTGTGCCCATTCGAAATGCGTTCTCCGCGATTCCTCGGAGGCGAGAAGAGCGCGCATTCACTCGCGCTGTGCAGGCGCGGGCGAGCTATATAGAACGCATGCGCACCCCGGCTGAATAATGCACCTTCGCCTTGGTATAATGGAGACGGCTCGCGCCGTTACGTGATTCATTCAGAAAACGGCCACGTGCTCTCTCTCTTGGCTCAGCTTGCGCGTTTATGCATGCCGAACGTGCGCACTCTTTCGTCCTCGCTGTGGCTGCTGCATGCGTCGTGCGCTCTTTTCCTTCGAGTGATATATGGGGAAAGAGTGACCTTGAAGAATGACGCCACGCGCACTCGCATGTGGCGCGATTTCAGGCGCCTCCTGCAGGTGCACCCCCGAGTGCGTTGTTGTTTGGATAGCATAAAAAGCGTTGCCTCCAGCCTCGATGTCGATCGGAGATACATCTGCGTAAATGCTTGCTGCCGAAATGATGGAGTTTGCGGGGAAGAGTCGTTCGGTTCGGCTCCGCATTTCGGCGACGAAATGCAAATGTCGTCTGGTACTGAAAAAATTTGGCAGGGAGATTTAAGACTGCTGACGTGCGGGCATGCGAAATAATTACAAATGCAACGAGAGTATAGTAACACGAGAATGGCAGTGCTTTCGCATTAAAACATTTCTGTGCATCCCAGGCGTCACTAAACCAGGGCTTGTTAAAACATGCATATCAGTCAGCGTTCTGCAACCCATCTCATGCGTTGCGTATTTGATACGGAACAGTTTGCTGTTTTTAAGCGCAACGGTATCAGTGACGCTTTGTGTAAACGTAACAAGCCTCCTAGTTTTCGGGACATATAACGCTGCGTGCTCCGCATACCATTCTGAGCGCTTCTGTTACGAACGTGGGTCAGCCGAGGCGCCTGATGGCATGCGGCGTCTTGGTGTGTTAGCTGCAGTACGGTTGAGAGGCAGTTGTTTGTACAAATGGATATTAGATTGCACGCTTCACGTGTGCGCACATTGAGCTCACGCGCCGTAAGAAACGAAGGGAAAAACCGCGTTCCTGCTGTAGAGGTGCGGAGGGCTGCCCGCATGTGCGAAGAAGCGCTTTTGGCGTGGCCGTTTTTCAAGGGGCCGAGGAAAAAAAAACCTTTGTGTTAAACCTGATGGACTCGAGATCTGTATTTAAATAGTTTGAGCGTGGCTTCCCCCCTGCAAGGCTGCTGCAGAAAAAGGGATTAGCGGGTACCTTCGCCATAGCCCTATTGTGAAACTAAGTGGCTGATAGCCTCGACCACGAAGCGGTTTTTGCTGAGTCGACTCCTTCAATTAAGACTCCGAGGAGTTCGTCACAGAAAAAGTGACCAGCCGTTTTGAATGGAACCGCTCTGATACACGGCACACCGCATTCACACGGATTGTGCTCAGACGCGTAGGACAGGACTGACGCCGTATTAGCTGTTTCTCTCGTGCGGGGTTTGTGGTGATGTCACCGCGTGTGCTGCCCAGATCACAACGCGCATAGCCGGGCACTGCTCACATCTCCCAATCGAGCAGAGGTGCCCTATAGTGGTCTGAGCATCCGCCTCGCACGCGGGAGGTGCGGGGTTCGATCCCCAGTGCCGCCGGGTATATATACTCACCGGTGATACAATGTTGTGACATTCCGTGTGTGCTACGAGGATCCACGTTCGACGGCGCGGCGTAGACGGAGACCCGTGACAGCGGCATCATCAATTACCCAGCCATGCTCTTTGAGTGACGACCAGAAAAACCGGACCCGCCGCCGCCCCGGGGAAACAGGCTTTATCCTCCCCAATTTCCGGTTACATTCCAGGACAAGGGAGCTGTCAGCGGGCCAGAGCGCGCCGTACCACAGCCGACGCTATGCGATACCGCGAAGACGACATTCTTCCCCCCCCCCCCCCCCCCCCCCCCCCCCCCCCCTTTGTCGTGGGCTATCGCCGGGAAGGCACCCACAGCTTCCCAGAAGGGCCGCGACGGACACCTGTCATGGCGGACAGGCAGTACTCGCCAAGAATGTGGAAAGACAGGCGCTAGTGAATTAGCTCCGAAGAGAGAGCCTGTGTATACTCTCACTTGAGAGAGAGTGGTGGCGTTTTTGTTGTTTATTTAGTTTGTATTGTTAACAGACTCTGGGTTCGAGGCTAAGCCCAACCCAAAGGGGTGGTCCCCATCTCGCATGTTATTTTGGATTGGAGAATTGATGCTTTGGGCGGGCCACTGGAAATGACCGCCCTTAGTCCTTTGTTAATCAAGTGCTTAAAAGCACATGTAAACGGATGCAGTCCAGTCTGAGCTGGGGCTCCATGCTTAGCATGTAATGTGATGCTACTTAGGCACTAACCTGCCCGGTCGATGAGTAAAGTAGTGCAAAGTTTGTTCTGTTGTAAAATTATGCTCTGCTGTCATCATCTACCAGCTCGCCTCCTGTTCATCTTCCAAGCCGAACGACACTAGAGGAAGGGTTTGTGAACCATCCTCGAAGAAACGGACGACTATTGAAATTCTACTGCATACACGCTCAGGACGACATCGTTCGCGAAGAGGGCCTTCAGCGCCGAAGCCCGACGGCGTGCAGCTTCTGCCAGCAACCGCTCGAGCCCAACTCCGGAGCCACTCCATCGCCCCCATGAAGTCGTCGGCACGTAAGCTCGGACGCCCCAGCCTCTGATGTATAATCTTAATCATGTGTAATTATTGAATATACCTGTTTGTTTAAACTGAGCCATACGGTGTCTCTTTGCCTCTCCGTCCCGTGTGGACCTGCGCATTATGGGGGTCATCACAATGTGTACAAGGTTTCCCTTGGCCTGGTGCTCGGCTTATCTGGGGTGAAATGCTTGGCAAATGGGTATTTGACCCCACCTTGAGTAGACGAAAACACCTTGTGCCATGGCGCTCTTTGGCCTCAAATGCCCTTGCGCCATAAAAAAAAAATATCATCGCTTCTCTGCAAGACGTTGTTTACCATCGGGCAAACAGAACAATTAGAGGGATGCTCCCCGCTTTTTTCTAAAATATCTTCGGGACGCTGCAATGGCCTGAATGTGGTGACAAGCAGTTGGAGACTCGTGCAAGTGATTGCGCGCGTGCTGACAGAGCCGCATATTGTTGTCTTTATTACTTAAACGTCGCTTGAGTGGAGCGTTTGCCAGCAGAATTACGCAATGTAATCGCTCGCAGCAACCTCAGCCTCGCACGGGCCGTTTATTGTTTCTGCGCCGTGCGAAGCAGCCGTGGGAGTGTGTAGTTACATAACCGGGCGGCGTCGCAGCGCAGACTCTGCGGCTTCCCGCTTTGTGCACTTCTTCGCATGGCTGTGACCCGCACTTTGCCGTCGCGAGTCGCGTGCACGCGATACTTTTGGCGCGCTGCCGTGTGCACTGTAGAGTCGAGTGTTGCTTCTTGCTGTGCCGTGCCCGCAGGGCTCAGCCTTCGTTCACACGGGCAATCTCTCTGAGCTTGGCATCTCGGCCCGGGAAACCAGTTGCCGGGTGCCCGATAGAGGTCCCGCAACCCTCGCCCCGACGGGTGTGCCCTGACTTTCTGGGATGCGCTTCGCCGGCAGTGCGCTGAGAAACGTAGTGCACACCCCGCGCGGAGGCGCTCCGCGTTCATGCGGGTTCAGTCGGTCCGTCGTGGGATCACACGGTTGCTGGGGCGAGACCTGCAAGCTCTCCCCCGAGCGCAGGCGTCGTGTTTGGTGGTGGCGGAACACCTTTCCCCTTCCCCTCACCGTATCGGGCTCCTGCGCCGACGCCCTCATCGCTTCCTAATGCGGAAGTCAGTGGCGCCGGCAGTCGAGTGAAGGAGAGCCGCCGGGTCAAGGCACTACCCCGCTCTGACCGATAGGGTTCTCACGGCTCATTGCTCCCGTGGCCGCCGCCGACGCGCTGGGACGTCGTGGCCGGCTCTTATCTTTCGCGCTGCCGTCCGCGCTGCTACAGTCTCCCTCGAGGTGTTGCGGTGGAGTGAGTGCGAACTCTCTGCCGCAGGCCGTGTAGTTTTAGGTTTGTGCTCTCACTGACCGGCATGCCGGCCTGGGGAAGTTTTCTCGGTTGCACCAGCGCAAAGCTGAAGTCTTTTCAAACGGACGAAAAGAAGAGGATGCAGTCACTGCGGGTTGGCAGCGACGGAGGAGTTTCGGTAGCCCAGGCGTCCTCCGTACGCTATGACAGATGCTTTCCGTGGTTCCGAAGAGGTGTCCCAAAACGGAAGTTTACCGCGCAGCTAACGATGCAGAGCGAATTGTGGCTCCTGGACGACGGCCAGTGCCGCGGTTGCGAACAACGACGCCTGGCGCTCGCGCTGCCAGGTCCGGCTAGCGGCGTTCCCAGAACGGAGGTCGTCGAACAGGGGAGCATCCCCACTCTCTATCTCCTTTCGTTGCTGGCCGGTGTGGCCCGGGACAACAACGGCGACAGAGTGCGCGGCGGTGAGGGGACGCCAGGATGGCGTGCTCGCACGGTGTCTGCCGGGGTAGAAAGTGCTCTACGGAGTAAGTAGCTTGGCTTCTTCGCGGGCCTGCTTGGGAAAAAGGAATAAGAATAAGCGTCGGGTGAACCATTAGCAGCGAGAGTCTCTCCTCTGCCCAAATTGGGTTCTTTTCCCGCCGAGAGCGGGCGGCGGTCGGTCGCTCCTTTGGCGCTGATGGCTTCTTGGCGTCCGTGCCAAAACGTCCCCGGCCACACTGTGCTGCTGCTGCTGCTGGCGGCGTGTTTTGTCTCTCTTTTGGGTCGGCCACTCGTCTTCTTCGAACGGTCCGGGGACCGTGGCCGACGCAGCTTGGGAAGGCGTCGGCGGCCGCTGACTGCTGCGCGCGGATGGCTCTTCTCTGCGCTGTCGCCGTCCAAGACTCTCTCTCTCTCTCTCTCTCTCTCGGTATCACTCGACTGCTGCGACAACACTCCTCCGCTGCTCAGCACGAGGTCGCGGTTTCGATATCGTATAAATAACTATAGGGGGTTGGACTTTTCTGTTCTTTTTTATTTTTGAAAATTTGGAGGACGCAGTTTTCGATGGTTTCTTTTTCGGCGAATACTGTTTCCTACGGATGAATAGCTGTGCTTGCGGATGGAAATGCTAACGTCAACAACAAAAGAACGGAAGGTGGACGCAAGTGAACGTTCATTTGTAAAAAGGATTGCCGTGCCGGGTCCTGGCGCTAGCTGGAGCGAGAGGGCGGGGCACAGCGGGGTCTGCGTGTTGACGACAGCGATGAAACTGCTCTTAATCGTCGCGGCAGCCAGAACGTGACACTTTCTCATGACACTTAGATAAACATGGTTTCGAGTGTGCGCGCATGCAGTGTAGGTGATGAAAGCAGACGACGTTTGGCGAATGGTTAACCATCATCATCATCAGCCTTACTACACCCACTGCAGGGCAAAAGCCTCTCCCATGTCTCTCCAATTAACCCCATCCTTTGCCAGCTGCATCCACCCTTTGCCTGCAAACTTCTTAATCTCATCCGCCCACCTAACCTTCTGCCGCCCCCTGCTACGCTTACTTTCTCTTGGAACCCACTCCGTTACCCTTAAGGACCAGCGGTTATCTTGCCTTCGCATTACATGCTCTGCCCAAGCCCATTTCTTTCTCTTGATTTCGACTAGGATGTCATTAACCCGTGTTTGTTCCCTCACGCATTCTGCCCGCTTCCGGTCTCTGGTTAATGGTTAACCCATGGCCCCCTACGTACGCGGTCTAGTGTGCAGTGGACTCTTATAAATGCACGTACCACTTTCTTGTTATTATGGCGAGTTTGCTCCTTGGTTTTATTGGCGATTCAAAATTTTGGTCCGCAAAAATGTGCGCAAGCACCAGCCTGCAGGCGTAAGAAAAAAAAAATACAGCGGCTGGTCGCAGTTACTTGCATGTGGACTTCTCCGCCCATATATGCGTTGCCTCTATGCCACAGGCCGTAATACACAGGTGAGACCCTGTGTATTTATTTTTCCCTGGGCGCGCGGCCGCACCTGTCTCTTAAAATTTACGACTTTCTTTTTATCCGATACCTGGCTATGTAGTGCGAGTATTATATGGCTATCGTGACGCTCTTTTTCCCCTTTGTCTGCCGCTCTGAAAACAGCTCTCTGCGTTGAGTGAATTTTGAAAAAGAGCCGAGCTCATCGCTCACAGCGCTCACAGTCTCATGCACGGCATATAGACTGCATGACGTCGCCTCCGTGCGTGCATGTCTGCTATAGAAGTTACCGCAACATGCTTTTCATGGCGTCTTTTCCCTTCTAGGTCGTCTTTGTTCTCTGCATTCACAGCAGCTACAACTCCGGGGCTGTCGTTGTTGGAAGTTGCGCACAGCGTGAGCGATGGCTTGCTTTCAGCCGTCATTCGCAATTGCGTGCCGTACTTTTCGAAGCGTCCGCGACACTTTTTAGTGGCGTATGCAAAAGAGTTCAATTGTGTACAGTTGGTTCATTTCCAGCAGAGAAAAACTGCCGTAATAAGACGGCATCATGAACCCCGCAGGCCCGGATTCCGTCTCGCGTCCCAAATATTTGTGTGCGTTTATAGTTATCCAGCAATAAGTCACTGCCCAGAATGCGACCGAGAGGTCTTAACTTGTGTAACCGTGTGAAAATGTTTGGTACTGTCTGTAGTGGGAGTTATGGCGGTATAACGATTCATGGCGATTATTTGAATTGCAAGCGAGGAAGGGGTGGAGGAAATGACCCGTGATACAATTGCAAGCAATTGGGGCTACACAACTTGGGTCGCCTCTTTCGTGAGCGAGGCTTACTGCAGCCTTAATGGTTTTTACGTATCTCGTGTAGCTGTGAACTAAATCTTGATGGAACATATGCCCACCAAGGCTATAGATTTCGTGCATCATGACTGCAGCTTGCTTTAGAATGCTTTTTATCGCCTCCTACGGAGGAAAGTTTATTTGGAAATTTGCGTAAGTGTATATATATTGCAAAAGGTTGCGTTTCAGTGCTGCCTTTATTTGTTCTGGAGCTCACTTGGGGTTCGTGGTCGCTGGTTATATACTGACGCAAAGGTTGGTCTTGGAAAATATATGGTTAAAGCATGAACACCAATCCTATGCGCGTAAGTCTTTTCCCTAGTGAAGTTTAGGCTAATGTACCAGGGTTTCGCCTCGGTTCTTCGTGTCTGTCCCGTTACAGCGGAGTTCTCAAGAGCTGGCAGCCTCTTATATTGCGTACATCATCACAGTTGATATAGGTGTCGTGTACATGCTTGTCTACGTTAGTCACCGCTCGTTCTGTATAGGCTCGGTATATTTCACATCGTCTCATCCACTGTCCCTTATTCATGACGGCGGTGCTGCACCGCCTAAACAGAGCGCCTTCATATCGCTGGCGCTTTGTTTGGGAAAGGCGAGCTTGTTTCATGGTTTTCGAAGACGCGCGATTGAATGGGAAAGCACTATATGTCCCATGAGCACAAAAGCCGGCGTCCGTCCATGGCACTAAGTTCCTCAGTGACGTCACCATGCTCTCGCATGACGTGAGGAGTATAGACCATAAGATAGTGGCGCCCACAGCAAAGAAAAATAATTTCTTCCGAAGGTGCTGGGAATTGAACGAATGACGTTGAGTTTGTGAGGCGAGCACGCAACCCGTATAGGCCACAGAACCGATTTTCCTCTTTTTAAATAAAACATGGTATTTATTACAGTGATGCAGTGTTTTATGTTCATGAACTGTGTAAGAACATTAGGAACACGGTGGCAAATCAACACGTTAATTCCTTGCGAATAAAGGTGAACTGAAGTACATGCGTTTCCTTACGACTTTATGCTAAATTGCTAATGAGTAGGTGTGTCATTAGAAAGGAAGGAATCTTTAGTGAACAGAGCTCACGGCGAGACAAGCCGTCGTTCGCACATGAACACATTATGAATGTTCCGAGCGTTACTTCGGAGTGTGCGTATGTTCAGCATAAATGCGAGCGTTATTTTTTTTTTTCTCGGCTGAGTCTTTTTCGTGCTTTGCCCGGTTTAGTACTTCGCTTGCGGTCAGCGCGGCCTCTCGGCCAGTGCCGTTCGCCCTTGAACCGGCCGTTCCCGGAGTTGCAATTGTTTGGCTTTACGTGGAACGGCTGTGCTGCCCGTTTTGTAGCGCGGCGCCTCGGGCCTGGCGCGTGGATGCCTGCCATCTCGGGCCGCGGTCTTCAGTGCGGCGAAGGCCGTAATTACGTGCCCTCGATGGTATCGGGGTTTCCCCCGGCGGTCGTGTCTGGCCAGTGTCTGTCTGGACCCTCGCCACACCCCGTTGCTCACTCGCTGTGTGCCGGCTTTTGTCTTTGGAGACGTGGCGCAGGCTTCGAACCAGTTTTGCCCTCTCTCCAGTGTGGCACGTTATTATCTCGCCTAGATAGGCTTGGGATTGAGCGCGCGATAGACTTGCCTGCACAGGGCGGCTATGGGGGATAAACGACTGGTAGCAGTTAGTTTGTAAACAGCGCAATGAACATTAGCCACCCACGCTATCATTTACTAGCGGTGTGAAAAAGAACCTTAACGCGTGCGCTTACTCCATGTTTTAGCACATGGTAACTTAGATGCTTTTGCGGCATAAAACAAAACAAAAAAAAGCCCGACACGACACCACGCACGCACCCACACACAACGCAACACACATAGCAGATCACACGCATTTTGTAGACGGCATTTGTTTTGATGAGTGCAGTCAAGCAAGCTCTTTTGACCCCTGTTTATCCGCACCATACGCGACCTTTATTTGCTTGAGAGGAGAGCGTAAGATCTTTGGGCAGCGGACAGGCGTTCGGGGCAGCCGCATCTTCCGCCGTTTTTTGGGAAAGCAGACGCACGCCCACGCGCATGTATTGTATGCGACACGATGGTCGACAGTTTTGTTACTCGGGCCGAAGGCTGTTGCCTGTACTGGAGCACTGCAGCCACCCACCGTGGGATAAGAGCGCACGCAGAGCGGAGCACAACTCCTCCACGTGTCTGCGACAGACACACACCATCGGGGGGGAGGCGCCCCAGACGACCGCTCCCCTGTGCTCGAGATGTGGGGCATTGTACTGCGGGCGCTGCAGCTGCCGGAGCTCTCTCTGGCGGGCCAGCTTTTGTCGCCGGCGGGGCTGCCGACCCATCACGCACTGCGGGCAGCGGTGATGCGTGGCTGTTTCCTGCCTTCTGCCGCCCCTCCTTTGTTTTGTCGCCGGTGTATCTCTGGCCGCTGCCTGTGTCGGACAAACGCGCTTTCTCGTTTTGCTTGCGGAGACGCTGCGTGGCTTCTTCTTGTCCCGAGAAAGCGTTAAGTGCACCGAGTCACGACTTGTGTAACAAAATACCGTTGATTGACATTTTCTTTTTTGGTTAGCGTACCTTGAGGGCCTGGGGCAGGCCCTGTGCGGTGCGGGCATCATTCGCGATGGTCTGCACGTAGTTCATTTTGCCGAGCTTGTGTTTGACGATGCGCTCGTTAGAGTGTCCATTTATCCTCCTGTGAAAGAAATAGGGCAGGGGTGACATTTTACTTTTCGGTGACCCTACAGGCGCCAAGAAATTTGGTGGCGAGGGAATGAAAGCAGTGCAGGAAAGCGCCGACAGCAGAGAGTTCCGTTTCGGGCTGGTCGATATTATGTTTATCTCTTTTGAAACGCCCTTACTAGAGTGACTAAATTTTTATTTAGTGACTCTAGCCCTTACTAATGAATGCTTCGAGAGTTCTGAGCCATGCGAGCTGGCTCATCAATTTATCCGTGTGCGGTGGTGCCTGCAAGACGCATGCACAGCACAGGATGACGCAGGGCAATGGCCTCGTTAGGAGGAGCTTGCCGCTTTCCGTTATTACACGAGGCGGCGCGCTCGATATGGGCTCGGGATCGCGGGCTCTGGGGGCTTCCCCTCGGCACTGCTGCTGCGTGCGCCTGAATGCTGGCGGCGGCGACGCCGGTGACCTGCAGCCGGTTGTAGCTCGGCGGCGACCGGTCGGAACCTGTACGCTCCTGCCGCGTCCCCCTCGGCCGGTTCGTGGTGTGGCAGGGGCCAGTGCACCCTCCGGGCGGAGGAGGCCGAGCAGCCGCGAATCCATGCATCAGATGCTGCTCGCATCTGATGCGTGTACTGATTGCCGACCACTGTCGCGGACGAGGGGCTCTGCCACCCATCAGTACGCATAATACCTTCATCACTGCTGCTTTAAGCAGCTTCAGTAAAAGGGGCCCTTCTGTTCGGCTACTCAGGCGGGTGCGGAGGGTCGCGGTTTTGCGCTGCATGCAGTCGGGGGATTACTTCCTAGGGGGCCGTAGATTACCTGCTGGGGATCGCGGGCTGTGTTCCCCAGTCTCCGTAAGATCTCGCACGCGATACTGTTCTTGTGCACGGCGCGACTGTGTGGACCTCAGTCACGCGCGGAGAGAGCCCATCAGATTCCCTGGCTTTTCTGCCTACATTCGGATGAGTGCAGAGCCCATTTTAGGGCACTGATACTTGGAAACGGGACGCGGAGATGTAGCAAGTGTACAGAATCGGGATGCGTTGTACTGAACGGCCTCTTCGCTCTTGTAATGTTTGAACCACAAGATGCTGGCGTCGCGGAGCCGCGTTTCGACAAGGGGGGGGTGGGGTATACATAGTTGCAGGAACGAGACTGCCTTTGGCTAGGACCGAACATTCCGAAAGCCGAGCGGCTCGCAGTTCGCAAGCGCCGACGAGCTTCCTCGAAACTCGTCTGCATGCATCTTTCTCTCGCGCGCGACACTGGCTCGGTGTTTGACACCCTGCCAGGCTGCAGGCTCTCCTCCAGTCGCGAGCGAAAATAGCCCCTCGCCGCCGCCAGTACGTTATTTTTCGTCGCCTGTGGCGCGGCCTTCGCCCTCGTCTTCGGTGTTCCTCGCCAAAGCGTCTGCCATCCTCTTCCCATGCGCGGACGCTGGCTGCTGTGATGTTCGGCACAGTGCGTATCGGCTTTTCTCCTCGGCCGTGCAGTGTGGCGGTGCATCTGAAATGCCGAACGCTGAGAGGAACCCTCGGATGGACTTCAAAGAGCGCTGTGAGAGGCTCAGTTCACGGCTGTGCTAAAAAATCCATGGCCTGGACACTTTTGAAGGCGTCTGCACATCAGCATCTGTGTTATCTTTGTGCAGCTTTCATGAGCGGGTCCGTTCATTGCGTAGTATTTCATGCAACAGTACCGACATAGTGGTGCTAGTAGAGCATGTAAAACGTGTGCTAAGTTGATTGCTACTATTATTATACCTTGTGAGCTACACATCTGCCGGAGCCGTAGCGGTGGCTCAGTGGTTATGGCTCTCGGCTGCTGACCCGAAAGACGCGGGTTCGATCCCGACCACGGTGGTCGAATTTCGATGGAGGTGAAGCTATAGAGCCCCGTGTACTGTGCGACGTCAGTGCGCGTTAAAGAATCCCAGGTGGTCTTGAATTTCCGGAGCCGTTCACTACGGCGTCCCTCGCAGCCTGAGTCGCTTTGGGACGTTAAACCCTCCTAAATCAAATCAAATGTCTGCTTGTCTGCACACCCCACAAACGTGAGATTTCGCGACCTGCGAAGTCCCCACCTTACAAGTCGCTGCTAAAATGAATGGGCGCTTCCCTCTCCCGAGGGTGAAAAGCCAACCATTTCGGTGGCCACTCGTGAACCCACCAAGGGCAGGCATCCTGAAGCCAGACCTCCGCAGCATCCCCTTTATAGAAATGATTTAATTTCACTAGCAAACCAAGAAGAAAAGTTGTCATTCACCACTACATATTTTTCTTAGGTTATCCCCTTTGAGTCTTATCCCCTTTAACCGTCCTTATCTCCCATTATCTACAATTCTTTTTTTTTTGCATTTTCTGCTATGCGAAATTACTTTTCTTTAGCAATTCCTCTTATCTATATGGCACGGGCCCAGGCGCTTTATTTTTATTCATTTTAATAAATCCAACCATTGTAAAACAAACAAATGAACATTCGAGACTTGTTCGATGTGAGAAATGACGTGCGCGCCAGAACTCATGCTCAGTGAACCTCTTTGAGATTTTCCCCCCTAGGCGCTGTGATTGCACTTTAAGTGAGGGGAACGTGACCTACTGCGGCGCGATGGCTTTGCGGCAGCCTAAACGCAGGCTCTACCGTCTGGAACACAGTTTGAAGAAACCTCAAGAAAGAAACGCCACTTATGCCTTGTCGCGTGCAATGCTTGAAGATATGAATTGGGATTGGCGTTCGAATTCCACGCCTGTATACTGTGGCAGCCGTAGGACTGCGTTGAGAGAGTTCCCCTTTGGTTTCGGGCCCCATCGGGTCAGTTTTCTTCCTTCGTTTTTCTTTTTTTCTTTGGCGCCGCACGGATTTCTATATATACGACGGGCGCACGAAGTGCAATGGGGCAGAGATTTGTGCATGATCGCGGCAATGCGGCTGCGCACACAGCTGCCTGTTGTCTGCCGCTTCGTGTGTGCACACATTGTTTGCGCATCCACCCGCGCTTATACAGTGCAGAAAGCGTGCGTCCGCGCATGAAGCAGCCCCGCGGCGAAAAAGGGCAGACTGCAGCCTCCGTCGTTGACGTGCTTGGGGGTCAGCCTTGCGATTGGATTGGTTCAGGGTGACGGCGCAGGGGTTTTCAGAATAGCGTTACGTTTCCCACACGGTAGACACACGGTAACAGGGCCCTCTGCTCGGGGGCATGGGCTACCGTATAGCACCGGAGAGCAGGGAAAAGAAGACGCGAATGACTAGGACGCAGACCATTCGGCGGCGTTACGACCGCCTTGGGTGCTTCGATACGGGGTGCTTCGATAGGCCAGTGCAAACAAGCTACGCTAATCTAAGCATGGGCTGCGCTGATACGAGTTCGTCTGCGGGGCTCTGGCAGAGCCACAGCAGCGGGCCACTGTCCTCGCTCTCTGCGCCGCCGTCGATGACACCTCCGCGAGGGGGCGGGCTGCGCAATTGAGTCATCGGGGCTGTTTGCCATCGAGCAGTGCCCTCCGCTGCTGCCCGTTCTGTGTACACTCGCCGCAGGCTGCGCGGTCCTTCGCACACTCTCCCCAAAGGTGGGCCCTCTTCTCTCTCTTACCTGCGGGCGTTCGATCTCGCCTGGCGCCGTGGGGAACCGGGTGGCGCTCTGTTCTGTGCACCAATGCAGAAACCATTGCCTGCGTAACACGGCCGTTCTGCAAATAGTCGGAAAGAGGGGCCACTACAGCGGGCTACTTAGCTGCCTCGTTGGTGGCCTTTTCTGGCGTCGCTCGCCGTTTTTAAACGCCGCGCCTCCTCTACCCCTTCGCTGCCAGGCACTAACTCATCCTGCGTCGTTGCTGAGGAGGTGGCGGCCTAACGTCGCGACAATAACCGCCGTGCTTGTACGTTGTGTACCGACTATAGAGTGCTGAAAATATACGTTGTAGCGCATGTCATTTCGCAAGCTAAAAAAAAGAAACTTGACTGGTGTTTAGCTCAAAACTCCGCGTCCTTGACTTTTCTGTGCGCGTTTAGCATACTGTGGCCGCGTTTATGGAAACCCTCTTATTTACCTGCCTGTGCGGAACGCAGAAGCGGCGGTCCGAGGCTGCGATAACTTGCGAGACCACTTTGAGAAGCTGTCAGCCCGTGATTGATTGCGATCACGTGGGGTTGCAGCTCGGCGTTCTCGTGCGAGATGCAACACCGAGTGCTGGATGCGCCCTGGTCGTTCTTGGGGTCACCGCCTTTTGTTTCGACACTGGGACGGGTGCTCACATTGGTTGCGACGGGGTGGGGAGTCGCGCGCTAGCGTGGTTTGGAACACCGGTGGCGGTCATGAGCCTACGTATTTTCGTGACTCCCGTCATGACTCACGAGGCCGAAGCAGTTAAGTCCTGGAGAGCTTGGAGCAGAAGTGTAACGTAGAATTTGTTTAATATTTTCATTTCTCTTAGAATTGTCGGAGTGAGTTATTGATAGTCAGCTATGGATTTATCACAACTTTAACTATAGATGCTAACTCTCGCGTCGGAGAGCCCCGTATTGACCACCTAGTAATACAACTCACTCTCAATGTTCCTCCGAGGAGCAGCCCCGCGAACGGAACACAGCAGTTACATTTTTTTTTTTTGAGCGAGCAAGCGAATTCGTGTTTCTTGCTTTTATTTTTCACTTTATATGTTTATTTCTTGCTCTGTTCCTGTGGCGAGTTTCGATTTTTCCCGTACTGCTTCTGATTTCAAAATCTCCGTCCCATCTCAGCTTTCTTCTGCGCGGGGAAAGCATAAGTTATGATCTCGCTCGTACGTAGGCGTTCTTTATATGCCCACGAGAATGGCTATATGATAAAAAGAAAAAGAAAAGCACGGGAAAAGCGGCTCGAGTTGCTCGAGTGTCCGACGGAGACGAAAGGAAAAGTGCGCAGCAAAGAAAGTTTTTCGCCCGCTTCGCCGAAACGCCTGGGAATTTGAAATTTGCGGCGGGAAATTTGATAAGGACGGCTTTATACCCATGCATCTTCGTCTCCGCCGACCGGAAGAAAAGTGGTCCCGGCGTGTCTGCATCCACTCGAGAAGAGGTGCGCGCGTGAAATATGTGCCTAGACACACAGAGGGAGGAGTAAAGGTTGCACAGACCTCTCTCTCCCCTTTCGCCTTCTTTTGTGGCGGACTCTTCGAAGTTTGCCGAGCCTGTTTGTGAGACAAGCAGCTTCGGATCGCACTTGTTGGGTTCTCTGCGCGAGTGAGCGAGGAATCGGGGCTTAAAAAGGAATAAATGAAAGCGGCAACAAAAAAATTGGCGGTGGTTTAGCTCTGGTTAAACCTGGAATGACGCGATAGCTACAGCTGGCTGAGTGGTACTTGGTCACGTGACCAAGCGCGTGACGAACCACGTGATCAGCCACGGCGCCGCGTCGCCGGCAGCTGCTCCGCACCACGTGACAGCGTGGCGACACAGCCACAGGGTGGCGCGCAGCCGCTCTGTAGGCTCGAAATGCTACCGTAATGTAGCTATCGCTACAAAAAAAGAAAGGGAAATCTCGGGGCGAGGCCGGCACGCAGCTCTCTATAGAAATATCGCAGGCTTCAAATACGTCTTTCGAGGTGACTGCCGCATGGCGTTGCGACTCCTGTCTGAATGCTCTTCAGCAGACGCTGATAGACGCCGAGTTTGTGTCCTTGATGCGCAACTTATGCGACACGGTTGGCAGAGACGCATCATCTCGCTGTCTGTGTATCGACTCCTCGGAACTGTCAGTACTTCAACCAGTGCGTGGAAAGAGAGAGAGAGAGAGTATGCGAGGTCATTTCGGTGTTTTTTTTTCATGCGAAGCTTTAAAATGTAATGCGTGGCGTTGTATGATCGCCTGCTATTCCGATCGCGTCAGGGGCGTCTGGAGGGGGTGGGTAACCGGGGCTGAAGCCCCCTCGGGAACTGGCTACATCTCAGCCTCCGTCACCACCTTCAAAGGAAATCTCTCGCCACGGCGCTGTATTACGTGACCGTCACTTCCTGTGCCATTAACGCCGCCGTTCGATATCAGTCCAGGAAAGCTCCATTGCTGTCCTCTTCTGGACGCTGAAGTAGAAGAGGGCGGAGAGCCCACAAATAAAGCCATGGGCTACCAGGAGGACGCTGTTGCTAGTGCCTGCAACTTCTTATGCCTGAGCTGTCAGGTGACTTTGCACTCATCGCGGAACGAATCCGCATTGCGTGCGGTGCGTGTCGCTTCCCCCGCAGGCAGGTCAGTCCTCCTCCACCACAGCAGTCGCAAGCAGGGCGAGGAAGCGGCTGCTTCTGCCTCGGGGCCGGGGAATGAATGGTCTTGGCCGCGATCGATAGTGAGCCCCGCGGTGCTTGAAGTATACAGCCCGAGCTCTTGAATCATTTCTGGCGAGCCTTGAACTGGGCGCACAGGAGCGGTGGGGGAAGGTGTGACACTGACGTCTTTACCTCTTGACCGCCTTAGCGCGGAGTGATGAAAATTGTCGGGGTTACGCACGCTCTCTAATCGCTGTTGCACACCATATGCTGGTGCCTCGTCCGGCGCTGTCTCTCTGATTTCCTTCAAGAAGTGTACGTGATTGTTCCTGAAATATAGTATTATTATTTTGTGATTTTTTTTCTGTTTGTGATTTCTTCGAATCGTTGAATGGTGTTCGACTCTTCTGGTTTTCTAGATGTCGTTCCGCCGATTTTGCCGGACCTAATCCGTAACCATTTCTGGTTTTCACACTTAATCCTGTTGCTGAAAATGTAACACGGAATCTAACAATAAAGATTACTACTACTACTACTACTACTACTACTACTACTACTACTACTACTACTACTACTACCGCTGCTACTACTGCAACTATATACTACCACTGCCACGACCGGTATAGCCTCCACAAGCTCGTCTCAGCTGGGCACTGCTGGGGCATACGCATGCTGCCAAGTGTCGGCGTGGTCCGCGGATCAGGCTTCCACTTTGCCGGAGGGGGAGAGGAAGGAAGGAAGGATTATCCCGTGTGGCGGCGGCAACGCGGAAGGCCTTCCGGCTGCCGGCGCCGCGCTCACCCGCCGACGAAATCCACCGGTGCCCCGAATCCTCCTCCCGCTGCTTGCTACTGCGCTCGCTGAAAAACAGTGCAGCGCTGTGGAGGCTTCAGGGGACTCGCGCCAGCCAATCAACAGGGGCCGAATTCGAGAGTGAACCCACCGTAAATGACGAAATGAGTGAGAGTCGAAGCCGTGGACGTCACCTGCTCGATAGCTTCGGTTCGTCGTCGTTTCCTTGGCAGTGGAAATAGGGCGGCGCTCCGGCAACTGTGGCCCCCGGTAATAGCCAGCGACGAGGACGAGTCTCCGGACCCATCTGAACACCCCCCCCCTTCCCCCCCCCCCCCCCCCCCCCCCCACCCCCACCCTGACCAGCCGCTTGCCGGCTCCAGCTTCCGCAGCGCTGCGCGCTTCTGTAGCGAGACTCGGAGAGCTGGCTGGGCCAGCACTTCCCCTTTGCCGGACGCGGGATTCGCGGGCGTCACGTTATCGGCGCTCGAAACTTCGCCGCCAGCCGTCGCGCAAGGGGGAAGGCGACGAACGGTGGATTAGCGTCAGGATTCGCTTCCTCTCGCTTCTGTCTCCGCCGCCTCCCTGACCTATACCTCTCCTTCTCCTCCGTCATTAGGTGCGCGGTGTTGTAACGGCGCCTGCCGCGGGTATAATCACCGCCTGTTGGTGTTCGTCGCATGGATCGGTGGGGGGGTGGGGGGGGGGGGGTGGGATGATTCGCTTCCGGGCACGCCGGCGTAATTTTTTATGGCAACGAAACTCAGTATACCGCCCATGCGCTAAGATTGCGACCTCGTCGAGAGGGAACCGTAGCAAAAGAAAAAAAAATGGTTGGGAGAGGGTGCGTAGCAGTTGCTCGCGCGTAGCCCTTCTCATGCGCTTCGAGCGAACGTCTGTAACCGAACCTTGGCTCGAGCAGCGAGTTTGCAAACGCTGAAGACGATGTACGGAGGACTGCGCTGCATACCTGCAAAGCAGCTTTCGCGTTATACTACCGGGCATATACTGTAAAAATGCTTGCGAACCGGCGAATGCCAGCGATGTAAGCTGCAGACGCACTTGGTTCCGGAAACCGTCTCTACTCTGCTCTGCGGGAAGTGCATAACCGACACTTGGGCTTATAACAGGAATACAGCTTGCTAGATTGTCAAGACACAACGAGGCAGGAGAAGCCGGGTGGAGGAGGAGGAAACATTTATTACTGCACTGTACTGAATTGGGGAACCTATTTTGTCCGCCCGGTGCGCGGCAGTCATACCAATCCCGCTAACCGGCTGGACAAAATAGCTTCCCGTACGAGAGGTGGTGGCTAAGTAATGGGCCTTCTACGTCGAGTTGACATTGCAAGGCATGGACATCTCGTGTACATAAGGCGGCGCTCTAAGCCGACAGGGTATGTGTACACCCTTCTGGATACCCCGGACAGAACGCGTCGTACTTTTCTTGCGCGCAGCAGCCCGGAAAGCGGTATCCGCTGTTTTCCCACAGCTCCACGTATACAGCCGACACACCAGCTTGGCCTGGCGGGTGTTATTTACAGTCCGACAGGAAAGCGGTTCCAAGGGCCGCCTATTTTGCGAAACTTATGGAGCTCCGTTGGACGTCAGCTGCCGTTTCACTGTGCCGTCGTGAATCAGCGCCCTCGAAGCGCCGGAAGCATTCACGAGAGGACGCCGGGCAGCAGGCTTTTTTTGGTGCGTCCGGATTTTACCCATCGATTCCTCCCCGCCACGCTTAAAAGAAGGGTGAAAAGGGGAAAAAAAAAGTATTCTCTTTTCTGCCAACTGCGCGCCGCGGTCCGGATGGATCTAATTTCTCTTGGTTCGCATCCGACTCTGCCGGACGGGAAGCCACTGGCGTGGCGGTTTTTCTAAAGTGCAATAAGGCTCGCTTTTCACGCTCGCTGGCAGGCAGCTGCACGAAGAGAGGAAAAAAAAAAGTCAGCCGAGCGCCCGTAAAAGGCGTTCCTGTAACGAAGTGACGCCGCAATGGAGGCATTCACTGAAAACTGACTGCGTTCTGCCTCCTACGTGTTTCCTCTTCTTCATTTTTTTTTACTGTCTGCATTGCCTTTCTGGGGCTTCGCCTTGGAAAGGAAAGTTCGATTTTTCGAAGCATGCAGGTCCCTGGTTTTGTTGTGTTTACACGCGTGGTGCACCGTCGGCCGAAGTTTTATTAACCTAACTTCCCCGTATTTTTCTTTCCTGTTCTCTTTCCTTTCAAACGTGTTCCCTTTCTGTTCTTTTTCTGGCGTTATCGTTTAATCATTTATGGTAGCGTCGGCCATATTCCGATGTCACGTCTCGCCTACGGGACCGCCATGCACGATCGTGCAATTGAGCGGGCGCACGTAGACGTCGTTTCGCGGGAAGCATCGTTTTCGACTTTGTGTGCGTGAACCTCATGCGCCTGTTTGGAGGACAAAAAAAAAACCTGAAAAAAAAAGGAGTCTCCATTTTTCTATTTATCTTATTTTCTCCAGAGCGCTGCAGCCCCCTCTGTTTGGATGGAGGCCTCGCAGGCGGGAGCGGGCATACGTCTCTATCGCATCGGTCTCCTGGGCTTCGTGCGCTGCGTAATGCGAGTGTAATGGTTCTCGTCGCGGCGTTGCGGGAACCATTATGGCGAATATTTGCGTCCGTCTATTCGTGTTGGTAACCGCTGTGATCGTTCTGCTGGAGTAGGCGTTCAACAAACTAGCCAAGAAGGGCGCGGAATGGTTCTTTTCGTTTCTGCACATCCGCCTCTTTCTTTTTCCATCCATCTCTCGGGAGGATGGAAAGGGAATGCCGCAGTGACAGATCGCAGTATCCGCACTGCTGCACGTACGCTTGGCTGGAAGGGATGGGATGTTCGGTAAACTCGCATCTTCTGCTGCGCGCGTTTTTTTTTTCGCTCGAAATTCTTGAAACTGTTATACAGGTATAGCTAGAACGTAATTTAGGTCCGTGTCTTTCGTGGAGAGTTTCGGAGCCAAGGCAGATGAAAGAGTACGCGCAGCTGTGGGTAGCCAACATGGCGCTGAAGGACTGCTGCGACGCTCAGCACTTGCGCGGTCTACATTTTCAACACTGTTCTACAAGGTTGCTAGAACGCGATTTAGGTCTCCGTCCTCGGGGGAGCGTTTCGGAGCCAAGGCGGAAGAGCACGCAGCTGTGAGTAGCCAACATGGCGCTGAAGGACTACTGCGACGCGCCGCAGTCGAGCGAGCCGTGGCCCACAATTGTGGGGAGAAAATGAAGCAAAGGAAATCGACGAGTGCATGCGACCCGGTTTGTGGTTCGCGTTACGTATCTGCACCGGATTCCCGCGGGATGCTTTCGGAGAGCGCGCACGCCCGGGATAGCGCAGCGTGGAACAACGCAGCGAGAGGACAGCGCGCGTGTAAGCAAAACGTGGGACTGCGAGGGAAGGGAGTCAGGGGAAAGGGTGGGGGGGCACGGGCGATGTTCAAATGGAGCGCCGGTATGCGCACGCCGAACTCGCTGCCGGTTCGCCAACAGCTGAGTGACAGCCTCCGTTCGCGGACGTGTCCCAGATTGAAAGAAAGCGCGCGGTGCCAATTGTCCGTCTCTCTCGAGAAAGAAGCCGTGCCGTCTTGGAGCGCAGCGTCGTAATAACGTTGCGCGCCCCGAGGTGAGCTTTTTCCAAAAGCGGCTTTAGCACGCGCGCGTAAAGATGAACGCGCCCGCGAGCTCTGCCTCGACCCTTGACACCGAAATGCAAGCTCGCGCCGCTGCTGCTTCCGCCCGCGCAAACCGGCACCGCTGCTGCTGCCGCTGCCGGCTCTTTCTGCTGACCCACATTGCAGTCTTCACCGGGCTGGCTAATCTGAGGGGAAGTGGGCGGCAGACACGTGGCCTGCGGCGCGCCTCGTGTTTTGTCCGCTGCCGCATCCCTTGCACACTCGCCCCGAGCGAAGCGCTGACGAACGGCTAGCGGAGCGGGTCCGCATGCGCTCACTCTCACGCTTTCTGCCTCGCACACGCGTGCACTGCATTTACACGCGATCGAATGCACGCGCTTAAAATGCCCCTTTTCTTTAGAATGTATCGCCTCTCTTGCTTCTGCGTATGTGTTCATTTTATTATAGCGCGTGCTACAAAAGAAAAAAAAAATACAGCCGAGTTTTCGGTTCCTTTTCCCATCGGAATGTACACATCTCTTCCGCTTCACGCTTCGATTGATGCATAGGCGAGACGCTCGCGGAAGGAGGTGGGGGTGTCCCGTGCTTCGCGATGACAGCTCTAATCGAGCTGAGCTGTTCCGCGATGCTCCCTCCGCCGCCGCGTTGGAAACGCGGGCACGTCGTCCCTCTGCTGGGGAAATTCGATTGCGCCGTTCGTCCCGATCGACCCTCTTCTATCGCCGCGTTGCTGCTGCTGTCAGGCCTCGACGACGTCGTGCGTTCCCCTCAAGGACCGTTCCTCTCTCTCTCTTGTGCGCGTGTGCATACATTTGTGCCGCTTTGGTAACTCCCGCAGCGTGCACACAGGCTCTGCATCTGTGCGCGTTCACACGCTGCTGTTGACGTGTGCGCGTAAGTTGTTGGCGCGTGCCGCTTCCTCCCCGCCGCTCGCGACAAACGAGTGCTGCAGATCCCGCGGCACAGCTTTGGGCGACATCGCGCGCCGTCTTTGTGGGTGCGCGGCGCGAAATAACCAGCGAAATGCGTCAAGCGTGTATGCGTCACAATGTGTGCATCTGCCGTGTAGTTGCAAGTTGAAAGGCCATCTGCATTCTACTGGTGATTAAAATTATGAATGAGAGCACACTTCTATATCATTTGTTCTGAATAGATCTCCTCCGAACGGGTAATGCCCACGAGACATTTTCAACTCCGTTGCAGAGGTAGCTAGCGAACCAACTACTCCCTTTCATATGCACTCGATGAGCTACTGCAGCTTGCGGGCGGAGTATACCTGGCAAGGGCTTTTCTAGCATTAATTGTGAATAAATTATACAGTCCATATCGGCAGGAGCTGGCGTAGGGATTGTTCTTGATTTTTTTTTCGGTACTGGCTGAAGTTACCAAAAATTAACTGCAAAGGCCGCGTGTACGCTATGCGGTGTGAAATATTCCGGATCAATTTCGCCCACCGCCGTAGGTATTCCTGAACATGTTCGGAAGTGTCGAGCAGTACTGGGGGGCTTTTACATTTCTCCTGCGGCGGGGAATCGAACCCAACCCTTTGCTCAGTGTCAGAACGCGGTCACTGCCAGGTTACGCGTTCCGCGGCCTCTTCTCGCTGTGCATCTGCCTGATAACCGGGGTTAAAGTTGCATACCATTGCGCGATTTGTGGCCCCTCGATCGTTGTTGCGACGTCAGGCTGGCTGCGTTTGGTATCGTGAAAATTGGTTGTTGGGGAAAGGAAACGGCGCAGCATCTGTGTAACATCCCGGCGGACACCTGAACCGCGCCGTAAGGGATGGGATAAATGAGGGACTGAGAGAAGAAAGGAAGAAATAGGTGCCGTAGTGGAAGGCTCCGGAATAATTTCGACCACCTGGAGATTTTTTAACCTGCACTGGCATCGCACAGCACACGGGCGCCGTTTGCGTTTCGCCTGCATCGAAACGCGGCCGCCGCGGTCGGGTTCGAACCCGGGTACTCCGGATCAGTGGATGAGCGCCCTAACCACTGAGCCACCGCGGCGGGTCGGTATCGTGTGCAGGCTGGATTCTTCGGAGCACAGTCACGCCCATCACCACCTGTAGACTTGCAAGGCGCAGGATGCGTACATTCCGAGCAGTGTTGCGTACCGACGTCTTGAGTCAGACAGGTGAAATGACCTGCCGCGCGCAGGCTCGCTTGCGCCGGCTGGGTCCTCTCTGTTTATCTCGCAGCGTATCTCGCCATCTATAGCGACGTGGGCGCCTGCAGGGACTCGCTCTTTAGCAGGCGTTGGCTGCAGCTCGTGTCGCCCGTCGGTGTTTGGGCGTCATTTCGGGGACGAGCATTCGCCGCATCGACGAAGGCCGCGCTGCCGTCGGGTCCACTCTGCCGCGTGCGTGTCTCTGCGTGGCGTGATTGAATCAAGCGGCCCACACTGCGGCGAAGGAGGAGGAGAAAAAAGAGCGGCAAGGGGCGAAAAGACAGACGCGGCTGCGTGAGCGGGAGCCGACAATAATAAGGTCAGGCATGAGACATTCGCATCGCGGGGGCATCTCTCGTTTACCTTCCATTGGCGGCGCAGAGGCGTGCGCGCTAAATTACGTCCCCGGTATATGCGCGTCTGTGTGTGTGTGTGTTGTTCTCATCTAGGGGTACAGCGAGCGTGCATGCCTGTAGGGACGCACGCACGCACGCCTATGCTGCGGCGGCACGTGTGAAGAAAATCCCGTTTCCATCAGGAATTGCAGCCGGGGCCGCGCGGGATGGATCGACGCCTTTCGTAAGGGGGACAGGGAACCTGGCCCGGGCGGGCGCGGCTGTGTGTTTGTGCGGGTGCCTCTATCTAATTACTGGGCCGCGCAGTGAAGTGCTGGGGCCAGGGCCGGTTCCACTAACGAGCAGCCCGGTGCTTTTCTCTCTTTTTTTTATTTTCACCGGGCCCTGTATGGAACGCGTTAGCTCGTGTAATCAAGAGTGTAGTGTCCTGTACGCACGCACGCTGCGTACTTTCTCCAGCTTTGAGTGAAAAGTTGATTCGCGCCAGAACAATGCGCGTAAGCTGTAGTGTATTAACTGGTGCGATTAACTAAGCTCACGGGGGAATGGCGCCCGTATCCTTTGCAGCCTGCCCAGGAGACACGGAAGCTATAGCCTCAGTTGGCCTGCATGTTTCGTATTTGCTCGCTGGTCTGCAACAGCGCGCTTTCGGCAAAGCCACGAATGCTTGCTGTTGCACTGTGTAGTAGTATACGGCGTTCTGTCTTCTTCTTTGCCCCGTCCGCGTGCTTTTTTCACATGAATACGCAAACAGTAGCTTTGTCATAACAGCAACAGAGGGGAGGCGTGCCCGTAATAAGCGGCGACGCATACTCCACAGCAGATGCGCGGCGGAGCGCCAATTCTTTTCCGCTGTGAAGCTGTCGTCGCTTCTTGGGTTCCGCAACTCTGGCATTTTGCAGCTGTGTGACAAAAATCAAAGCGACAAACAAACTTCACCTCCCTGTCAGTTATTTTATTTTATGAGCGTAAGGTATACAGGTGAAACGCAGCGACACAGATGGCCTGTCACTCAAGCCGAAAGCGGCCGCTGATGGCAGCGCTTGAGCGAGCGGTAATCCATTCTCCACTCATTGGGCCATCTTATATGATGCGAATGGGCACATCGACGAGGCACTTAAATGGAAGCCGTTACTAATGTTGTTGTTGTTGTAATAACAACAACAACTGGCACTGCGAAGGTTGTAACCGTCGCCTCCGTATACTCGTAATGCATTCCGCGTTTTTAATTGCTCTTCGCCCGTTGTCTGCGCTGTCGCTGATGGTGCCGAGGAAGAAGTATTTCTATAACTAAAGTAATGTTCCTTAGTGATGATTAATGTCGTTTTTATTTTGTATTGTACGTGGGACGCTTTTCTTTTTCGCGTCTGCATTTGCGGCCGCATCAGTCGGCTGTGCGACAGTGTGTCTTTCGCGCTGCGAAACTCCTGTAGCCGGAAGCGTAATTGTCTCCGCTGCAGGAGGGGAAGCCGGCACATTTGTATCGGACGCTCAATTGTAACTGCGACTGGAAGCGCATTCATGTCGAAGAAGGCGTTGGTGTTACCAGAAAAGTCTTTTCTCTATGTATTTTTTTTGTTTACTTGCACGAAGCCGTCGGCAAAATATACAAACCAATGCTGTTGTGCGTTAGTTTCGTTCTACTAATTTGCCTCTACGTAAAATTTTATTTCAGAGGCGGGATACATGAGTACATGGACCAGCTTTGTTTGCCACGGGGGGCTCGAAAACTCTGCGGCGTATTTTTTCTTCTTTATTTGTTTTTCGTACAGAGTCAGAAGTTCTTTGCAGCCTGCGTCACCGACCAGCGGAGCTTCACTTTACGCTAGAAGGCCGCCGTGTGGCTGGACGCAGTGCTTGCAGCGGCACCGTGGGGGTGCGGTGCTCATGTCCGCACCGCAGAAAGCGTATATGCGAGTGCAGCGCGGGGGTTGGTGTGTTTCCTTTCATGTCGGACCTCGGCTCAACTCCACCTGGAAAAAAAAAAAAGAACTGTGGTCTTCTCGGTGGTGTTGATCGACTGTGGGGTGTTGGCAGGCGTATTCGCGCCGAACGCTGCCCGTGTCGCGCGGTTCTTCCTCCTCCCGCGCGCCCGTCAGCTGCAGCAGCCCTGTCGAGAGGCGCTGCTGGCGCCTGGCGCTGTCGAAGCTGTCGCCGGCGCGTGGTGACCGTGCGCTTCGAGTGGAAAAAGAGGAGAAAACGAGGGCCGCCGGGAAAGGAAGACAAATTCAGGCAAAGGGAGGCTGTCTCCGTCGCCCGCACCTGAGGGGCGTGCTAGTCGGATTAATTTTCTCCGCGACGCGTGCTTTGCGCAGCTTGAGACGAGGCACAGAGCGGCGGACGGAGCGGCAAGTGTTCGCGGTGTGGGTGCTTTGGACAGAGTGTGTACGACCGCTCTGGTTCGCATTTTAATCTTTCTCAGTTTTCTGTTTACGTTTTCCTCCGGCGTTCGAGAGGAGCGCTGAGTTCAGATCTGCAAGGAAAAAGCGGAGTCCTCACAGAGTGCGCTCTGCTTGCAGCGGCGGTGGCGCACCTCAACAACAAACTTCCCTCACCGCTATCACTGTCGCCTGCAGGAGGGGAATCTGGGCTGTTACTTTTTCCCAGGGGCAGCTGCGCATGAGAAGCGTCTTCTGTGTGAACAGCGCGCTGTGTTGTTAGCGACAACTCCCGCGTTCACCTGCTTGCTGACGAGGCTTACTGTATGCGTACGCAGTGGGCCTTTATGTGGGCGCTGCCGGAGGGCGGGCAGTAAGGCGAGGTTAATAATAATTAGATTGTGAGGAAAGGAAAGGGTACACGCTGTGGCTGTCTCGCTCAGGACGGACCCCAAATACCGCAGAACAGGGTGAGGTGCAGCTGTCGCTGTTGCCTTTTTGTCCCCCCCCTCTCCCCTTTTTCTATGGAGTGGAGTGGGTTGAGGATAGAGATAAATTTGGCATTTCTTTTTCTCCCTCTCCCAGGTGCGTCCTCTCTTCGCTTGTGTGTTGAGCGTCTTCACACCGCTCGATCTTCCGACCTCCAGCGGAATGCTTGCCCCCCGTAAACATGTTGTGGCTCTTTCTCTCCTTCTCTCCCCCTCTTGTCTGCATCGCACGCCGGCGTTGTGTTGTGCATCGTGGTCGCAGTTTTATGCCTCTGCCCGCGTGGGAGGTCGTCGCGGCCGCGCGATATGCGACCACGTTTGCTACGATGGCGGCCAGCTCTGTTCGTGACTCATGGCTTGTGTGTGCGTGTGTGAACGGCCGAAGTGGCGGAGGCCATACGGGCTTTGCGAGGAATTCTGCCTGCGTGGTGGTCTTGTCTTCGCCGGTGTGCCTGCCCTGGTGCCCATTGTTACTTTCAACGCCCAAAGTGTTGGTTTTTTTTTTCTTTTTTTGCTCAATGTAGTTTCTAAGCGGCAGCGCGTGCGAACATCGTGATATCATTTACTTCGCCTAACCCGTCTGCGTGACTTGACACTGCTTTCCAGAGCTGTCTGGAGCGCTGGCAAGGTCACTGGCACCAGCCTGCTTGCGCCGTAGCCTCCTCGAAGCTTTTCATTCAAGCGCGGACAGGCGTGTTTCGGCGAAGACTGGGTGGTCCTCGCGAGGATCTTTCGGGGTAGCGGCCATCTGGTGCTGCGAAGGTGTTTGAGCCTCGAGGCCGGCGGATATTGGTGTGGATTGCGCGGTTCCTGCCGCGGTGGCCTCACCATCAGCATTGCTGTCTGCCTTGTCGCTTTTGGGGGAAAACTTGAGTCCGCGCCGACAGAGCCAGCCTCTGGCTGCCCGTAGTTGTCGGACCGCAGAGTGATTCGTTCGGCTGACGCCTTGGTAAATCTTTTGTTTCCACCTTCTCCGTTCGCGTGCTGCAGCCGGCTCATTCTGACGCGAGTGATTTGGAAATACCAGTTTCGTGCTCACATTTTGGCAGAGCGACGGGTCCGTATTTGTTGCCCGCGCAGCATCTTCTCCACGGACGGAAAGATGGCGCGCAGTCAGGCACGAGGCCACCGTCCCATTGCAGGGTGCGCAAGTAAAACTCTAGGACACGAAATAATGCGACGCAAATGGCCTGCGTGTACACCTTCGCCAGGGCTGCGTATGCGTGCGCACAGTGCAGTCTGTAGTGTATGGCTCGATTGATCGGCGCGCACTTATTCGGGGAGCGATCGAGCGACTGCGCCCCCCACGCGTCGGCCACGTTTGAAAGGGCGCACTTGCGCCTTCGCCGTCTCCCCGTGCCCGTCACCCGCCGGGACAAGTCGCGCACGCGACACGCGCATGGCCTGCTTGCCGCGCCAAATTGGCCTTATTGGCGCAGCTGTATGCCGCCTAACGAGCCGACGCCTCGTTTTCGATGGCAGTCTGTCTCGCCGCGGAGGCTCCGACGGAGAGGGACCCCTCCTCCCCCTTGCGGACGAGCTTTTGATTCCGGGTGAAGGGAAATGGACCGTATACGCAGAGCTGAGCGCTGTTTTCTGGTCTCTTCTTGCTTTTCAAATGCGACAGCGGCGCCGTGTGATTGCTTTGCGTGTACGCAGTCAACAAAATGCGTTGGCGTGCGGGCTCCGTGCAGGAGACAGCCACGTCATCGACTGTTCGCCAAGCACAACGAGACGAGGAAAGCGGGGGTGAGCCCGCAGTGATGTACAGAAAACCTCGAAATAAATCGATAATCGAAATAAAGCGCTTGACCTCGAAATAAATCTCAGAATGAAATTTTGAACACTACGTCCTACTGTCGTGCGTGTAGTTCTTGAGTCTTCGATGTGGTTCGTGATCCGAAACGTCCTCACAATCGTAACTGTTATGGTGGTCGCATACTCTTCTTGCAAACACACAGTGAGTATATTCGAAGTCGGAGTGACAAAATGCCAGTGCATCTGTTGCTTCTTGGCGCTAGCGATGGAGTCCGCAGGATTTCCTTTGGGACACATGTATCGCTGAGTAATCTGTTCTTATTGCATGAATGGGGAAAATAAGATTGTTCGGGAGATTAACCCCGCGGGTGGTCAAGGAGCGCGGGAAGCTTGATGCCCTGTCCAGCGCCTTTCCGGCGCGAGTTGTGTCCCCTGGCGGTGAGCGCGGACTTATCGGGGCGCTCGGCGAGGTGTGATGTGCGGCCCGCATTTCCTGTCACGCCTAATGAGGCCGCCGGCACCCTTCGAGGACGTGTCCCGCCGAACCTGCAGCTGTTCTCTTCGCGAGGCATGCGGGACGCGTGTCATTGCTTGTTTACGGCACAGGTCACCGTGCATTAGTGACAGGGAAACATGCGTGCCCGGCACGAATGCCTCTCATCCGGCGAACTCCGACCCGACCGCGCTGGGCTCGATTTTGCCGTGGTGGCCGTTCATAAAGTTCGCGTGACACGCGTTCCTGTCGACCTTTTCGTCTCGTCACGCCGTGCTTCTGGCGCCCTCTGCCTGTTTTCTTCTTCGTATTTTCTGTGTTAGAAGATGTGACCCTTGTGCCTCGTTTATATGCACGGAAGGAAAGCACGCTCTCATCTCGCATTTGCCTGTTACGATTGAGAGTGGCGCAGACTGAGTCTCCCCCCCCCCCCCCCCCTTTTCCCCTTTTAACGAGAAAGGAACACCTCCGGCGCCGCACACGTGCTCTAATCCCTCCGTGTGCGGTAACCCTCCCCCGTGGTCTTACCCGTGCAGAGGAGGTGGCGCTTCGGAGGATACGGGTCGGGGTTGCCCTAACTCCAGCTGTGACACGCAAGTGGCCGCATTTCGAAGACTTATATCCCCGCCCCGGGTGTCCAGTCTGCAAGAACAGAGACTGTGAGGCGGATATCCACCACCTGTTGTGGGACTGCCCGGCGCTGAAGCCGACGAGAATTCGGCACCTGGCGGCAGTGGGACTCTCACCGGACAATCCGGATTGCTATACTGCCTGGACACAGGGTCCATATCATCGTTCGCTTCTTGATTTCATCAAATCAGCCCACATTTTTTTCATTTATTTAAGCACCTTACTCATCTTTCACTTCATAGTTTTTATGGCCTGAGGCAATAAACATCGATTCAAAAAAAAAAAAGCTGCTTTTGTTCTTCGTGATGAAGCATATGCCTGGAGAACAGGCGCTGATGTTTGTCTGGTCGCCGACGATCTCTCTAGCCGCGAGTTGGAACCTGGCCGTGCGTAGAACGGATGTACGCTTTCAGCTACTAGTCTAGTTTATGGGGGTTTAACGTCCCCAAAGCGACTCAGGCTATGAGGGACGCCGTAGTGAAGGACCCCTGAAATTTCGACCACCTGGGGTTCTTTGTCGTGCACTGACATCGCAAACTAAACTAAACTAAACTAAGCTAAGCTTTCATCTGCGAAGTTTTGACGGGTCTTTAATCTGTAGTTCCGTAGTTGCGCGCTTGTGTTATTATTATTACCGTGTCGTCATTTGAGCGATACGAGGACGGGGCTGTTGCAACCGGATGCACGCAGTGTGCGCTCATATTAGAGCTTTGTAGAGCTCGTTTGCGTTTTGTTGGAGCGCGAACGAACGCAAGAGGCACGCGTGCAGACGACTCGTGTTTTCGCTTGCATTGCTTCGTTCTGCGCCGTGCATTTTGCGTCATAATTCACCAAGGTGGCGAGACTTACGCCATGGTGTGCAATGCGCCGAGTTCTTCGTAACGCGGAAGTCCTTTCTTTTTCTTTAAAAAAAAGAAACGTACTTGTGCGGAAAAGACAAGGACGATCATATTTGAAATAGCGCAAGGATGGGACACAGCACAGAGACACCACGATCGGCGATGTCGGTAGTGTGACGAGGAAGACGAAGCTGGCAGTGGCGCTGGAGGGAGCGCTCGCGCTAGGCCAGCCGCCAAAAAAAACCATCTCATTGCCATCAGTCATCTCGTCTCATTCTTCAGCTGGCCGGCACGTAACATTGCGATCGGTAACCAAGTCCAAATCGCAATACTCGAACGCTTTATTTTTTTTTAGGAATAAACCAGCTGTAGACCAGATAAGAGTGTAAACTAATCATAAGGGCCCGTCTTGGTGCTTTTTCCACGGGCTGTCATTATCGGAGGACAACAGTCCGGTTGCTGTTCTCTCAATCTCAACGACTGACGCAGCAGTGATGGTGCCCCGAGCTTCGTGATTAGCCGTTCCAGGGCCCCACCACCAGCGCGCAAATTCGGTGCGCGGAACGCGAGGAGAGCATACGGATGCACAGATTCATTGAGCCACCGCTCCGTATTTAATTGCTTGTAGGGAGCGAGGTTGCTGTTTGCGTGGGCGCCTCTTCCGCGTGGTGCGCGAGAATATACGGCGGTTCTCCTTATTGCGGCGCGTGTATACGACGCTTTGCGTAGTTTAGTATATATATATCCGCAATGAACTGTGTGAGTGTGTGTGCCTGTATGGCCACTGATGTGCTCGCCGGTTCTGCGCGGGCGCCCTTCGTCGTTGTTAGCTTGGCGGCGTTGCCAACGTCAGTCCCCTCCCTCCCCGTATAACCCAATAGGCGCAAATAATTCGCCCGGCGCCATACTCCCCCGCCGGCGTGCTGGCGCAGTTGATTACTCCGAAACGCAATCGTCTTCGCGGCCTGATTTGGCCTCATCGGCGGTCGCTGATTGGGTTTTGCGTCGCCAGCCACGCTGCCTTCTATTTCGGTGCGGCCGGCGCGTCCCGATTGACGGGCGGCTCGACACGACAGCAGCAGCATCCCCGCGTGTAATTTTTTCTTTCCTTCGTTCTTCGTGCACACGTGGTGGGTGGAGCTGTATCGAGATCGGCGTCCGCAGGCTTAGGGAGCCTACATACATGGGGCGCGACATGTAGGCTCCCTACGCAGGCTGCACAGAGAGCGCCGTGCGGCAGCAACTGCAGCTGTCGAAAGCGAAAATGCGCCCGCACATGCAGATGGGACCCCGCGCGCGTTCCCATAACTTACACGCGCTGCCTTCTTCCCCCCCCCCGGCTGTGGCCCCGTATCTTTCGCCTCCTCGCCATTTCTGATAGTTCTCGTCCGTATTCGTCGTGCTTCGGAGTGTGTGTGCACTCTCGGTCTGGTGGGGCTGCGCGTTCTTGTTGCTGACCGTACAGTCGGCGCCTGCACGGACTCAGACTTGGGCCTTGTCTTATTTTCGTACGCTGTATTTGCGAATGCATGAGGCACCCAATCGAACACTTATGTCCACTCACGGGTCGATGGAGATCCTTCTTCATTTAGCTCTATACGCTATTAGGGTTTCACGAACGCGTGCTGGCCACGTACGCCGATATTTTGGCTGCAGGTGAACGTTTTAATCGATACCTAAGAAAAAAAAAACTGTGTGCACATGCACATTGACCACCTCCGTTTGTCAAGCATTCACCAGTGGAATAATTCACTGACAGTCCACCATTCAAACGGGTAATCTGTCTAGTAATTAATCGGCTAAAGCGTTGTTGCTGCTTAAATTTTGCCTTGAGCGGACTGAAGGAGAGTGGCGCGCTCTCTTTCCCGCGGGAAGGGAGGGAGGAGGTCCCCAAATGAGGGCAGCATATCGCCACTCTGTCCCACTTTGTTTTTGCATGAGACGGGAGGAATCACCGGCAGATAGCTACATGCGTGTGGCCCATAGCTGGGTGCAGGCCCTTATGAAACAGGTCCGTAGACTGTCTACAGACTTCTTATAGACTTTTTTGCCTTCTTATACACATTTCCTTTTGTCTATTCATAGTCTATAGTCTGCCCATAGAAAAAAGTCTACTAAAAGTGTATGACCATAAATTCATAGATTGTCTATAGACTGTCTATATGATTTGTATTGCCTGTAGACTAGTCTATAGGATATATCTATAGAAGGTCTATAGACAGAAGTAAATGGACGGTCTATAGACTGTCTACAGAAATTTTGTAAGGACAGAGCCCTGCGAGGGGGACTACACACAGCGGGGGACACAAAGCCTCTGTTCAGTTTTCCTGCTCGCGAAGTGCCAGCTGCGGGTGTCTCGCATAGAGAGCGTAGCCACGTACAGCTTTGCAGGGCACTGCGCCAGCTGCGTGAGCCGCAGAATCACGCTCCCAGGTGTTCCCGCTAACCATAGTCCGCACTGTACATAGTCGATGGTCAGAGCTCACTCCTTTAAGTAATCGTCGCCAACGGCCCAGCAGCGTATATATACGTATGCCTGACTCTTGTTTCGCGCGCTCGGTGTAAACGCGGAAATGGTCTTGCCGCGTTCTACTCGTCTTTCAGCGGGAAAAGATACGCGGTATCTATATGCTCTTACACACTTGTTGTTGGGGAAGGCACTTCGCGTGTACGCTGTAACGCCTCCGCCGCGGTCTCTTCTCTGTGATATAAACTGGCGGTTCGCTTACATAGATTTCCTCGATAGCCGCTTCTTCGCGCGCTTCCCGGGTGTCACAGCGAGGCCAGCCCTTGCGTGGCTATCAAGCTGCAGCTGCCTGAGGTGGGAGAAAAGAACTGCAGCCCTCGCCTCACGTACAGCTTTGGCGTTGGTGAACAAGTGCACTCTTCTGAATGCCCGTTTTAACCTCGGGGGTTTAATTAGCACTGCTTGCAGAACCGTGTCAGGCACCGAATGTCGCTTTTTTAACTTAGCTTCTTACATGAGGCGCTTACACGAATCCAACACGGCATGGTTGTTGAGTTATCGGGCCGAAAACTGGTACTGGGTTCATGTAAACGCGCCGAGTCGGGAGTCGACGGGTCCGGTCCAGTCAACTCCGCCGCAAGGGGTAGGTGACTCAACTCGATCCTGACCCGATGTGCTTGTCTACGCGGTCGAGTCGAAAAGTAGGGTTATTGAGAGGGGAGAGGATAAATGCGAACTTGTTTCCACGTGCGCCGTCGCGCCTCCGACACAGCGATGGCGTGCCTTGGAGGCTGCTGCTGCTTGCTCGACGCTTGGGTGTCGCTACAGTCGAACCGGTCTCGAATCGCTAAAATCCAGTTCATGTACACACGCACTCGTTGAGTTGGATTGACCATGCTCAACCCGAGCCCCGAATCGACCCGACCCAAGTTTATTTCTGCCTAACGCGCGCAGCGTGGGTAATCCATGTCTGAGCCATGATGTTCATGCACGACTTTGAGATGTGCGCTTTTGTTTTTTCCTCTCTTTTTTTCTTTAAGCGGTTCCGTTTTTTTTTTTTACACCGCACATTTCTGTGACTGTGGCGCAGCTCTCCCGCGCGATGTATACGCAAGTGATGCACCGCGAATGCTGCACACCTCGATATCAGCAGCGAAAAAAAGGCTTTCACGCTCTACGTTGGTTTGCTTTCTTGCTTGCCCGGTGGTAACCGCGGCTGAGCCGAGAGCAGCCTGTCGAAATGCTCACATCGCAGTGCGGGCGCGCATAGTATAGTGTACACGGGGCGGCAGTGTCGGCGTTTCTTCATACGCGGTCGTCTGGCGAAATCATGCATTTTGGGCGCCGCCCGGCTTGCCTTTCGCGCGCACGCAGGCGTGAATTTCCACACGCGTACACCCGCCGGCGCGGCATCGGTTCGTTCGCCGCCGAACGGACGCGTACGACGCGGCGGCCCTTGGCAGTGACACGGCGCGCGATCTGCAAGTCGCATGCATGTGCGCGTGGGCACTCTCGCACGTACGCACGCGGCGCGCACTACTTGTTCTCAGCACCGCGATGGAGGCGACGTGTGCGCAGGAAACGCATAATGACGGCGAGCTTCTTGGGAAAGACCGCGTGCGTCATTGCGGAACGATCCGCTGACGGACGGGGAGTGGCGTTGGTCGTCCCCGAGGGCTTCGCAAGAGGTTTGCATTCCCCCGAGAAATCCACTGCGAGCATGTGCGCCGAGGAACTGGATGTTGTTCATTCCAACTCGCTTGATTCGAATTTGACGTTGCCCGATTGAGGCCCATTAAACATCGCGCGTATTATAAGATCAGCGCCGTGGGGCCCCCTATTAATACGAACTGCGCAGTATTGGAACAGTGGCGCGGGTCGTTAGTTTCGTTTCGAGCAGAACGTCGGCTAAGATATGGCCGTTTGGGAACAGCGGTGAGGAGCTACAGTAGCGCTGTGCTCATGTTGATTGCGACCGCCCGTTTTCACGTTAGGAGAAAATGCTGTCAGCTGTCTCTCTCTGCTTGTCCGCTCGATGCTTAGTGAGCGACGGTTTTCGACGCTGCTCGTATTTACGCCGTCTGTCTGCTCTCCTTTAACTGTCATCGTTCGGGGCTGTGTGTACAAGCTGGCGAAAATGAACGTGACGAGTGACGCAGAGTCGTCTTCGTCATAAACGTGCGCTCGGGAAAAGCGAGATTTTTTTCGCCCAGCGCGTTCGTTACTGCGTGTCGGAACTCTTAGGGGCGGTATCTTGCTCCAACGTCAGCCCGATGCCTCTCCTTCCAGTCCGTGCACCTACGTATCATCGTTGCTCCACAGAGCGCGCGCTTACGAAGCCTCTCCTCTCCGTCGCCGGGCCTAATTAGCGGAGATGTTTTTTGCTACGCAAGTCGTCGACACCGCCGCTGCGCGGTGCATCGTTCTTCCACGTCTGGTCTTCTTCTGCGCTTTTCTTTTTCTTCTGCCTGTGCTCTCTCTGCTTACCTTGAGCCGCTTTAGGCGGGATACAAGGGAGCGGCTGGCTCCTGCGCCGCGATAATGGAGCTTTGCGCACAGCCCTCCGCTGCCGAGCGCCGACAGATTACGCTGCCGGGCCGTGCACAGCGCGTACATCCGGAGCGCTTCCCGTTGCAGGTGCGGCCCGCTTTCCTTTCTCCGGTGAGCACAGCAGAAAGCTGGTACTACACGAGCAGCTCCGAGCAACCGAAAGCAGGTTTCGCCCGCTGCCTGCGCCGCCGTGCGGCGAAGCCGTACCTACGTCCTCGCGAAGGCGCTACGCGCGAGGGGTGCGCGCGAAGGCGCGTTGAGAAACAGCTGCGCGTTCGTTCCTTTCTGCGTTTGGGCGTTCGAGCGAGAGGCGGGAAAACAGCATGCCGTCACCATTTTTCTTTCGCGTAATTGTTTCCTAGAGCGCGTCGTGTGCTGTGTGCGCGGGTGCGCGTCTCGGTCGTTTTAGATGCGTTGCCACTTGTGGGGCCAATGGTTGTAACTCTCCCGATGGATGTAGGGATGGCCGTATTAGTCGCAGGGCGTGTCGCAGCTCCTGTATGGGCCCTACTCGTCAGTAGATATGCTTGCCTTCAGCGTAAAGCACAGTATGCCGCCCATCTCCCTTACTTTATGCGTTATAATAGGGAACTGGAGCTGCGTCTGCCGTTGATGTACTAACCAGGGTTGTTTACAAAACCGACTCAGGAAACTGCTTTACGTGGCTTTTACCACTGGAGCAGCTAGGAGCTATTCATGCCAGAGCATGCGGCCCCAAATGGTTTCTCGCATTCGGCTGCGCCCGTGCGCAAGGCTACCTGAGCCTTCGAGGCGCGCGCGGTGCGGACTCTTGCGTTTCACAACCTTATGACGAGGCGACGGCGCTATGTTCAATCTAAGAAAATTATAGTTTACCGGAGTTCGCGGTTAGTCGGCGAAGCTGCACGGCTTAATTAACAAGCTGAACGCGTTCACATACTTTCCTCGACTGCTTCCAAGGAACGGTAGTCCAGTCATCGACCGCTGCCCTTCTTGTTAGCTATTTTCGTTGCATTCCTCTGGGATGTGTCCGTTGTAGCTGCGGTATTAGCTGGACGCGATACCTTTATACTGCCGCTGCGACAGAAGCTGAGAGAACGCGTGCGCGGTCTTGCTCGACGGTTGCGGCATCTCAGCCCACGCTCCTTGCGCAGTGGTGCAAGGCGGCGCAGGCGTGGAATATACTTCTCTTGCGTCCCTTAATGTCCCACCTTTCACATTCTCCTGTATATATGCGCAGCACTCTGCGGCCGTTGTAAGTGCCCGGTATTTCCGTCAGGAGGCTTACCGAAGGGACAACCCGGTTTTATTCTTTTTTATTTTTTTATTTTTAATAGATATTGTTGGCTGCATGCGTATACCGTGCACGAACTGTTACTGCGGTGTTACTGGTGGCGCGCCGGAGAAAACTTCGGCTTTGCGCGACCATCGGTTTCACGTGACGGCGGACAGAGCGGACATTGGTTTGGCGCCTCGATCCGTCGCCCGCTGTTTGCGGAGGTGAGTCCGAGTGCGCCCCATAATATTTCCAGGATGAAACTGCGCGTCCCGCTTGTTTGCCTTTCACTCTCGCGGCGTCGCTCGGGAAGAAAGCTTCGGGATTTCAGCACGGGGCGCCTCCCTCGTCCGGATCGCTCGCTCTGGGATTTCACAGGTGGGCACCTGCGAGAATCCCCAAACGGCTGCAACGAGCGGCGCCTGTCTGACCGGAACGGAGCACTTTGTGCAAACCGCAGCAGAGGGTTCGCTTCTCTGCGTTCAGCTGTGTAAACGGTTTGCGCGATTTGGGCTTCGATGCGAAGCGTCATTCTTGGCACGCGTGCTTGTCAACAACCCGTCGACGTTGCTTCACACACGCTCGAAGCCTGCATGTCAACGTTTCGTCCTGTCCATTTGCGTTTCATTTTACTCTCGTGATGATAGCACGTGCAGCCGCGCTGATTTTAACCTACAACGCGGCGTGCTCAGTCTCATTTTACGAGGCGCTGCGCGCATTGAGGTGCGCAGAATAAGCGGCGCGTTTCTCTGAAAACAGAAAGGAATGGCCTCCGCTTGTTTTTTGCATTGCGTCACGCTGCCGCGAAGCTCAGAATATGGTGTAGTCTACGTCACCGCGTGGCAGGTTACATTGAACGCCACTGTGGTATACACGCACGCATGTTTGGCGCAGAAATGGCGGGATTATTTCGCTTCTCATCTGTCTGATAGTGTCGGTGGGTGGCGAAGTTGGGGGCAGGGGTCCTATTACGGGTGTCGTCGGCAAAGGGTTGCGTGACTGGCCCGTCGCCTCGACCCCGTTGCTCCTCCGTGCGAGCGCTGCAGCCTTGGGCGCCCCCCCGCGGCTGCGCTCCGGCGCGCACGCGGTTCCCGCGGCCGTCTCGTTCCGCGATCGCTGGCGAAGTGCTGCGCTGGGAGGCGCGCGCTTAAGTCGCAGCACTGCACGGTTACACCCACGGGGTGCGAATCGACATGTTTCAGAAAGCCCTTGGCGAGTATGTGCCGCCACGGTGGCTCAGTGGTTATGACGCTCGGCTGCTGGCCCCGAAAGACGCGGGTTCGATCTCGGCCGCGGCGGTCCAATATCGATGGAGGCGGAAATTCTAGAGGAACCCCAGGTGGTCGAAATTATTCCGGAGCCCTTCACTATACGGCGTCCCTCATAGCCTGAGTCGCTTTGGGACGTTAAACGCCCATGAACCAAATAAACCAAACTTGGCGAGTTTGATGCCGCAGATGTTGCACCGTTTACTGGTGGTATATATACGTATCTGGTGACGTTACCGGCACTCTTTATGTGATATAACGTTGTTCGCTTCCGAAGTGTTCAGAAAAGCAAAATCGTCGTCTTTCTGTATATCCTAAGGAACCTATATCACGTTGGAAAGCGAGCGATATCTTTCTGATTACGACCGACGCGTGCCATCGCAGTTGTCGATCACTCGACAAGCTCCTTTGAAAAGGCGCTTCCTATTAACGTATCAAAGTGAGGGAAAAAGAAAAGAAAAAAAGTCATTTGGGGGTACGCGTTACGTCACCGATTCCGCGGAGGGATACGCGTTGACCGTCACGCTGCCGCCGCCGCCTCTTTGGAAGCCCCGGCACCTGCAGCGCCCCGTTCGTCGGAAGTCGAGCCGTGTGTGTGTGTGTGTGTACGTTTCCAGGGACATTCCGTGAAATGCGCCTGTCGATGCGCAGCGGACAGCCATTGGGAGCTGCTGGTTCCCGTTGTGTGTGTGTGTGCACAGCCGCGTCGTCGATGGCCTCACGGTGTATGCTCGTGGGTCGGGCGGAGGCCGTTTCCTCTGGACGCGGTCACGTCTCGTTAGTGTGCGCTGCCTGCTCTGTTGTTATGCGTATGCGCTCGTCTATACTCGCTCGCTTTTCGGGGGCGACGGCTGAAGGTCGCATGCATTTGCGTCCCGATGTGCACGCGTGTACGATAGCATGTTGCGCGAAGCGGCAGACACGCCGCTGCCTGTGGTGGCTTTCGCGAGCGTCGCCGTGCGCTTCGTGCGTTGTTCGCTTCGTGCGTTGTGCGTTGTTCAGGGCGAAAAAAAAAAAGGGGGGGGGGGGGGTTGAGTGGAGTAGGCTGGTCCTGCTAAGAGTAGTGTGGATGAGGCTGTATAAAGCTGCGCCGTTTTTCGAAAGTTCTGTGTGCTTTGCACTTCGCCTTTGACTGAGTCTTGTGGTGGGGCGCCCTAGTAGACGCCTTGGGCGCAATTTTTGGCAGTTC
The DNA here is from genome assembly GCF_052857255.1 of Amblyomma americanum. Lineage (NCBI taxonomy): Eukaryota > Metazoa > Arthropoda > Arachnida > Ixodida > Ixodidae > Amblyomma > Amblyomma americanum. The sequence continues at coordinate 218,801,967 of NC_135499.1, read as the reverse complement.
GAGGTCGCCGGCGGCGCAGGAGGAGTCCCTCAACATCGCTCAGCGACTGTTATTTGCACGCTTAGAGCGCTGCACGTGGTTCGAACTGACAGTATCGCTCGGCCGAGGCAGGGCGCGTATAACGAGTGCGAGGACTGAGCCATCTGCGGCTGACCCAACGAAGAGAGGGTGAACGGAAGTGGTGTGGGAGATTCGCTTTGTTTACCTTTACATAACGATTCGGTTACATATCGGTCAGTAATAATGCAATTCATTGCGTTGAGATATATGTCGTTACATCATCTAAAAATGCTCCCTCGCTCTCACATCGCTGCCACGTCGATGGCGGCTATTAGGAGAGTCTGTCCGCTTTTGCCTCGAAGCCTTCCATTATGGTCCATCTGTCGATAGAAGTCTATTTCGCGGCTCCCTGCACGCACCTCGTTGGCGGTGTGGAAGCCGGCTGCGACTTCGTACTACGGGCTGCATCCAAAATACTGCTCGCGCTTCGCGTCGCCCCATTGTGTATGCGCCATCGGACGACCCGCCCCGACCGCCGTCCTTTGTCCCAGTGCGCACGCCGGCAGCTAACAATCGTGGCCGAGCAAGTTTGTCGTCGACTGGGTTGCTCTCAGAATTGGTGCCCGTCGGTCAACACGCGTCTCAGCATCGCCCTGAAGACTTCTGCCGGTGGCCAGTCTGTTCTCATGCAAATTATTCCTGACCTTCTCTTTCTCGACCTTTGAAGGCATATACTGCTCTAAATTATCTGTGGATGGATGGCCCGCGGTGGCGATGTTGACTTTGGTAATCGTTAGAGCCGTATACAGACGCTTCGAGGAAGGTGCTGAATGCTGTCACGAAATAGCTCATCATGCATGCATGTTACCACCGCCATGTACCCTAATCAATGGTCTTCCGCATGCATCATGGATGTGCGCTACCTGTCTCGTACAAGAATTTCGTTCAACGAAAGAGGGCTGTTTTTTTAGAATAGAAATGCAATATCGGCTAAGAGCTTCCAGACCGTTTGGCCTCGTCCCCGTGCGTCTGCACCCTCTTCGGAGCCCACCTGGGCCTCAGGTCCACATGGGGCACTTCTCGTGAATTCCCAGTCCCTGGTCCAAATGTCCATCGTGGCTGAGGCCAAACTGGCGACATTGTCTTTCATGCAGCTACTGCTAGATTCTGAGAAGAAGATTCGACAGAAGGGAAAAGGCGAGAGCGGTGGCACCTGTTACCGCCACGCTTCAAGGGTTTGCTCGAAGACCCTTGTTCCCAAGCATTCCATCACTGCAGGGAAAGCAGAGCACCAGGCCGGGGAAACAGAGCTTGTGACCGTTACAAAACCGGTGGGCACTCGGCAACACTGCTGGGATCGAACCCAGCACTTCCCGCGCGCACACGAGGCGGATGCTCAAACCACCCGTCGCAATTAAGCCATCCGTCCTTCCCACTAAGGCACGGCCCTCGAGTGGGGGTGAAATGTTGAGACCACTGCGCGAAAGCTCGCCGCATTGGGCGAGACCGTCAGCAGACCGCAGTGGCGGGCTGCCTGCTGTGTGGTCACGACTGCGTCACCGCGCGCGAACCATCGGCGCATCCGGCGTGCGCGTCCCTTGTAGTCAGTCGGTCGTGCTCGTCTCGCTGGCAGATTGGGAGCGGCGGCCTTCGCACGCGGGCACGCTCCGTGTTGGCCGCACCATCTTTGTCTCGGACGAGGAATGCCGCGTCCGCTGCGACAGGCCGCACAGAAACAGGGTCGCACGAGGCCCCCCCGGCGTGCGCATCTGACCGACTCACTGTGTGCATGAGTACATATATGCCCCCGCGTTTTGTTTTCCCGCCCTGTCGTCGTCTCGCAGCCTCGTTCGACCTATTTATGTACAGCGTGCGCGTTGCTGCCACTGCAGATACGTAGACGATGAGGCGAAGATTCAGCGGTCGTGCTTGATGTGGCTGCGTGCCTCCCTTCGGCATGCCATCGGGAGGCACTGTGGTAGCGAGCCGCGCTCACAGCTTCGCCCACAGCCTGTCTCCGGTGTAGCCGCTGGCATGCACTTGTGAGCCTTGCTGTACCGCGGGGGGGCTTCCCTACGTATAATTACTAACCAGTGGCTGTACAAGCTGTAAATTGCGGAGAACTTTAAAAGGCCCCTGCCCACAGGACACGGAAACATACCACAAAGTTGGCTACTCTTTTCTGTCTCGGGGCTCCTCTTTTGGGATCATATGTGCTTTGTTTGCCAGTGTGATAATTGTGGTACTTGGTGTGGGTAATGTGCGCCGCGTAACGTATAGATCGAAATGACGTGCTGAGCAGTAGTAGTAGTAGTAGTGCGACGCTTTAATTAGGAATGGCCTGCTGCACGAGCAGGCTCTGTTATCCATCTTCAGCTCCAAGCCAGTTGCAGTTGCGAGGAGTGTTGTGTGCCTCCGTGTATGCTCCTACATTATAAGGGGGAAACATGCTTTCTGATGTATGCATATATGCGCAACCGCCGCTACATGTGTCTGCATCTTGCGTGTGAATAGTTCTCCGTAAGCCAGCTGTGCGCTACGCGGTGGTGGCGGTGGTTCGCGCGCTCGAGAGAAACGCCGGGCCACCGGCGGGCCTGGCGAGCCGTATACGTATGCACCACCTTTCCCAGCGTCTTCCAAGGAACGCAGCAGATTGCGGGACAGGTAGGCCAGCTGTCGTTATGCGCCTGTCTGAGGGTGCGGCATACTCTCGGGAGTTGTTGCGGGTGGTGCGGTATAGCTTTCCCACTTCCCAAAATCGCACAGCACACGGGCGCCTTCTGAGTTTCGCCCCCATCGAAACCATAGAGTTTCTTACTGTTAACTAGACGGAAAGCTGGCGGCGCTGGACCTCGGCCATCATGGGCGCTCAAAGGAGCATGGGGCGATGAGCTACTTGGTGCGGGACAGTCGGTCTTTTTCAGGAACACAGAGTGGCGTTACTGAGATGTCCCATTCCGTATCCACGGCGCGCTACGCGCGCAGACGACTTCGGCGTAAAAGTAGTGTGCAAAAGCCATAGTAGCGAAAACGCAACAGCACACGACGCCAATAAAAGGTTTTTGTTTTCCGAAATGCTGTGGAAAAACCTTTTAAAATGCTGAAGCGACAACATTTTTTTAGAAACATATTTCTTTTTAAAAGTGCGCCTGTTAAGCACGAAATATTGGTTTTTGTTGTCTGCAATGCTTGGCCAATAGGAGAGCAAGGCATTGCTTATTTTGAGCAAAGTTTGCATTTACATGCTTTTCTGCTCGTTTGTTACGATTTATAGACAGAATATTGAATGATAGGACATTCTTGATTATCGAACAACGTTTAATTGTTTTTTTTTCGTTATTTCTTGGCCAAAAGTTGTAGTTCTGCAGTCAGTAGCTCTCCGCCCCATGATGCTTAGAGCGCCCATGGTGCTACAGGTGGTCTCGAGGAAGCTCCATGCAAACTCCCATAGGCGGGGCGGGGCGCCAGCTTTCCCTCTAGTTAACAGTAAGAAACTCTATGATCGAAACGCGGGAACCCGACCGTGGCGGCAGCGTTTCGATGGAGGCGAAACGCAAAGGCGCCAGTGTGCTGTGCGATGACAGTGCACGTTAAAGAACTCCAGGGGCTGGATTGCGCAACTGTCAATTAGCAAAGTTCTCAAAAACTTGTCAAAAGGTGTCAATTAACCTCGCTCCGATTGGTCGGTCGTGGCCGGCGGCCATTTTGCTTTTTTGCGTCATGGGTGGCTGCAGATGACGTCACGGATGTGGCAGAAGTGGTGACGTTGCACACCTAATTATGCAGGCGCTAATTGACAGTTTTTTGTGACAGTCTCGAGGCGGTCAATTTGACCGTTGCGTTTTTGGCAGAAAATGGCGGCGGTGTACGGGGCGATACGACTGAGTCGGCTGCGCCAGCGCGAGCAACGGCGAAGGAGGGCGCACGAAGACGCGTTTGACTTGCCGGACGAGCTGTAGAAGCAGACGATGGAGTGGCTGTGCGACGAGGTCGCCGATGGACTGGGAAGTGCGCGTGCGAGCGCGTTGTCGGTGCGGCGGCAGGTGCTATATGTGCACTGCGGTTCTTTGCTACCGGCGGCTTTCAAGCAGCCGTTGGTAATGAGGCGTACGTCCGCATCGCACAACCGACGGTGAGCAAATGCGTACAGCGTGTGTTGGAGGCAATTTGTAAAGTTAGTGCGCAGAAGGGGTGGGTGCCCGTCGTCGCCTCTGTGACACACAGCTACATGTAAATAAGACACGCTTATGCTGGCAAAGCACTTTATTTTTCCCTGCAAATGGCACTCCGTGGTCGTCTTCTGTTTCCCAAGGGGCAAGAAACAAACAACCAAGCATCACATACTGCAAGCTCTTCCTGTCCCCTCACCTTTTTCATTTCATTTCTCCATTCTGCATGCTATCCTTTATTTCCGCTGCCGCAGCTCAGGTGCTTCAGTATCGATGGCAGATGCCGGGGCTAGCAAAAATCTTTTCCTTCCTTTTTATTATTATTTTAATTAAAAAACCACTTACTACTACATACTGCAACACCTCACCTTTTGGTATTTATGTCATGGATCGAAGGAGCCGAACAACAAATACTTCAAGTTGTCTTCGTCGATTTCGTTCCGTGCGCTCCTTGCAATAAGTTCGCTCGCCAGGCACGTAGTCTTCAGTGCATTCGTTATTATAATTATAATTGGTTTTTGAGGAAAGGAAATGGCGTAGTATCTGTCTCATATATTGTTGGACACCTGAACCACGCCGTAAGGGAAGGGCCAAAGGAGGGAGTGAAGGAAGAAAGAGGTGCCTTAGTGGAGGACTCTGGAATAATTTCGACCGGAGTCCTCCACTACGGCACCTCTTTCTTCCTTTCTTCGTTCACATTTTTCTGCGCACTTAGGTCAACCGCACAGTAGCTTCGTTTCTGGCGCCGCGTAAAAAAACAATACACGGCGTGGAATCGGCTTGACGTTTTACCGCTGTCAGCGCTTCCCCGTGGCAGCAAAAGTTACCCACAGCAAATTTAATAGCACAATATCAAACGCTTTTTGTTTTGCTTAATATTTTCGAACTTTAAACGCAATGTTTTGGCGAAATAAATAATTAGTTATTTTGATCGCTGCGTATTTCTTAAGTCTCTTTACAAAAATTTAGCAGACGGCCCCTCGCCGTGCAAATAAATGCTCTCGGGGCACCGCCCTGCTGTAATTCGCTGATTCCTCGTTTCGTCAAGCGGTGTCGTCTTTTCGTTTCGTCATTTAGGCGTCACTGTCAATAACTTTTGACAGAATTTGTGACATTTACGGGTAATACGGCCCCAGGTGGTCGAAATTA